>NW_027362763.1:644458617-644943617 GCF_046119375.1 Phyllobates terribilis | reverse complement strand
ACCCTGCACAGTACCACTCTTCCTGTCCTGTATATATACACTGCACAGTATCACTCCTCCTGTCCTGTATATATACACTGCACAGTACCACTCTTCCTGTCCTGTATATATACACTGCACAGTACCACTCCTCCTGTCCTGTATATATACACTGCACAGTACCGCTCCTCCTGTCCTGTATATATACACTGCACAGTACCACTCCTCCTGTCCTGTATATATACACTGCACAGTACCGCTCCTCCTGTCCTGTATATATACACTGCACAGTACCACTTCTCCTGTCCTGTATATACACTGCACAGTACCACTCCTCCTGTATATATACACTGCACAGTACCACTCCTCCTGTATATATACACTGCACAGTACCACTCCTCCTGTCCTGTATATATACACTGCACAGTACCACTCCTCCTGTCCTGTATATATACACTGCACAGTACCACTCCTCCTGTCCTGTATATATACACTGCACAGTACCACTCCTCCTGTCCTGTATATATACACTGCACAGTACCGCTCCTCCTGTATATATACACTGCACAGTACCACTCCTCCTGTATATATACACTGCACAGTACCACCCTCCTGTCCTGTATATATACACTGCACAGTACCACTCCTCCTGTCCTGTATATATACACTGCACAGTACCGCTCCTCCTGTATATATACACTGCACAGTACCACTCCTCCTGTATATATACACTGCACAGTACCACTCCTCCTGTACATATACACTGCACAGTACCACCCTCCTGTCCTGTATATATACACTGCACAGTACCCCTCCTCCTGTCCTGTATATATACACTGCACAGTACCACTCCTCCTGTCCTGTATATATACACTGTACAGTACCACTCCTCCTGTCCTGTATATATACACTGCACAGTACCACTCCTCCTCTCCTGTATATATACACTGCACAGTACCACTCCTCCTGTATATATACACTGCACAGTACCACTCCTCCTGTATATATACACTGCACAGTACCACCCTCCTGTATATACAGTACATGACAGAACAATAATACATTACAGGACACCGAACATAAGAACAAAACAAGACGACAGATCACAGAAAATAGAAACAAAATAAATCCCCCCAGGAATATATATATATATATACAGGAAATAACTATTATAAAACCTATAAGACCCCCGGCCCAGCTTCATCCATACTACTATATACAATCCCACACAACACTCACACCGTCCTATATACACATAAAACACCGTCCTATATACAAGATTATATACAATAAAACACTAAACCTAATATAACGTATATACAACCGGACACTAACACTAACCTACTGGTCCCACTGCCTGACCTTACAGTCACCCCCTTACCGCACCTCATTCACACCACAGAAAACCAAAAATAACAAGATATACAATAGTGACATGGACAATTTTAAACCTTTTTTTTTTTTTTTTTTTTGGAATTTTTCAATATATATATAAAACACAGACCTACACTAACTATCCCGCCACCCCTGATCCAGCTCTGGCCACAAAGTTCAGGATTACTCCGAGCTAGGATCAGGCCCCAAAGTTTTTCCCCAGGCGGGGCCTGGACCAGGCCAGATCAGTCCTCTTATCACCACTGATGAAGAAATCCCCCAAATCCCCCACCCAACCTAACTAAAACCCCCTATTATACATTATATACAATATATACAGAACACAACCTACACACTCACCATCCAAGGCTCAAGTTCGATGCCGGCAAACCTTCTATTCAGGAGACAGAAATACAAAACAAAAATCTAGGGTGGAAAGACATCAGCCCTCCACCAGGATATAGGAGTACTACCGGACTAAGGCACCCTGAAGGAAAAGCCCCTCCAGAGACGGGCCGCCCTCCGGGCACCCAGTCTTTCATACTCCAGAGAACGTACCTTCACCAGGTCACCTAGGATGTTCCTACAGACTTCATCTACATGGAGGATTTTACTCTGCGTCGAGACTAAAACTCGTGCGTTCCACGTGAAATACCTCACCACTGCGCTGACTATGAATAAAGTGTCTCGGTCCCTTCTCCCAAGGTCTCCGAACGCTCCATAGGCCCACCCGGCGTAGGACAGAGTAGCCAGCCGCGGCCAACCAATGGAAGCCCCCACCCTGTTGTACACCTCTGTATTAAAGGGACAATGAAGCAGGAAGTGCTCCATGCTTTCCAGCACGTTAGCACAAGCCTCACGGGGGCAATTCCTGTCCTCGGAGCTCCTGTACTTCAAATTGTCCCTCACATACAGCTTACCATGGAAGCAGCGCCAAGTCAAGTCCCAGTACTTCTCGGGGATCCTGCTAGAATTTAACAAACTCAACCCAACCTCCAGATCCCGACTTGGGCAGTCTTTGAGGGCCAATGGACTCTGAAAATGAGAATGCAAGACCCTCATATCGAGGAGTTTCCTCGGGAGGGACCTCACCTCCCACATTCCCAGACCCCACCGGCGGATCATTTTCAGAACCGGGGTAACATAAGCCGGGAGATGCCCGTGTGGTGTGCGAAGATCCTTCAATCTTCCCCCTGTCTCCCATTCCTGGAAGAAAGGCTGAAACCATCCCTTGCAGGAGAATACCCATGGAGGAGCCCTCTCTCAACCTGGTCTCCTGCAAAAACAAAATGTCGGCGTCAAGTTGGCCGAGAAAATAAAAGGCCGTGTACCTTGCCGCATCTGACTTTATGCTGCAAACATTAATAGTTGCCAGCGTCAACGGGGTGGGTGCCGCCATCATGATTGATTGAATTAGATAGCCTTTTTCTTCCCACCACTGACAGTCCCAACCTCTTCCTCCGATAATGACGGGTTTTTAGTGCGCTTAAGACAAACAGATTCATCCATTCTCTCCTTACATACATTCTTGCCCTCGTCTGGTAGTCCTGGGTTAGTCGTCCCCCCCAGAGGGCTTTGTATTTGCCCCCCGAGAGGAAGACCCAGCCATCTCCTGAGCCCCAACCACCTTGTCCGCAACCTCCGGCCCCGGGTCCCCACTTCCCCCCTCCAGAGGGAGGTCCTGGAGAGCCCCGAACCGGTTGGAGAGATCCACCAGAGGGGGGGCGGCTGAACCCTCCAATGGCGCTTGGATCACGGCCAAAGAGTCAGAGGGGTCGCACTCCAAAGAGGCAGCTCGAGACCTGGTCCCCCTCCTTCCTCTGGCCGTTTTTCTGTTACCCTTTTTCTTTTTCTGTGACCACTCCCCCTCTCCCTCATCTAGACTGTCACCAGAAGAGGGTTCCTGGGAAGACGTGGCGTCCTCTCGCTCTTCCCTTTCAAGTCTCTTGACTTCCTCGCTCAATTCACTGTCTTTAGGATCCTCAGCTGCAAGTGAAGTACCTGGGTCAGAGTTTAGGGACATTACTCCCTGCCCCCTGTCCCCACGGCGCTTCTCCTGCCGCCTGATGGTGGATGGTGGCAGCTTGCTCCTCACCGGATCCCTGCCTCCCCCGTCCCTACGGGTCCCTTCACCGGCAAGATTAGTCCCGGCTTGCGCCTGTCCCGCACTCGCCGCTTTCAGGACCGCATTGGCGAAGGAACGCGGACAGCGACTGAACGGGTGACCGAGGTCACCACACAAGTTACACCTAATCCTGCGACAGGCAGCAGCAAGATGACCAAGGTCCCCACACAGTGCGCATTTCTGGGTGGTACACTGCGCACTGAAGTGTGTGGGGCTACCGCACCTGTGACAGACCTTAGGCTGCCCCCGGTAGAAAATCAAGATCCTATCCCTCCCAAAAAGGTTGAGGAGGGGATATGGGTAACAGTGTTTCCCGAAACCTTCAATCTCACCATGAAGGTCCAGGCCTCTGACCAGATACCATGGTCATCCAGATTCTTTTCGGGAATATTGGTGACCTCTCCGTATCTAATCACCCAGGTGGTAATGTCCATACAGGAAAGCGACTCGTTACTAGTCAAAACGGTCACTTTCCTGACGGAATCTTGGCGGGTTATTGCCAGGGGAAAGAGACCATGCCATTCGGGGTGACTCCGAGCCAGCTCATGGCGAGACCAGAAAAGCTCAAGGCCCTCCGGTCTCACGAAGCTGACACCGAAGTAGGAGGTCCCGTAGGGATGGATCAAGGCAAAGATGTCATATGCCGCAAAGCCCATCCCCAGCAGGAGCTCAACCACCTTCGACCTATCAGGACAGGCATCCTTGCTTACCCACTGGAGACGGACCACGTTCCTACGGTTACTCCTCTGCCCCGTTGTCGGCAGAGACCAGACAGTCTCTGCCCCTCTATCTCGGACGGCTGAAAGACCATGTCTCTCTATCCAGAAAGACAGATCAACCTCCCTCCCCTCTACAGTGATGGAGCTCTCCCCTCTCCTCAGGGCGTCCAGGAGCTGCTGTTGCAAGTCACCATCCCCAGGGCCACCAGACGAGGGCGCACTACTACCCCCAGCACTGACAGCTCCTGAATAGCTTTGGGCTGAAGCCCCCGCCAATGCTGGGGGGGCAGCGGGACCAGCGCCTACTTCTCCCCCACCAACACCAGTGCTGCTCCCACCATTCACTCCAGTACTAGTCACACCATTCGCAGGACCATTACTCCCATCGTTCACTCCACTACTACTCACACCATTCGCATGACCACTACCCCCAACATTTGCTACACCACAACTCCCATCATTCCCACAACTCCCAGCATTCATTCCACCACTACCCCCACCATTTGCTACATCATCATTCACTGCACCACTACCCCCACCATTTGCTGCATCATCATTCACTGTACCACTAATTCCACCATTCCTACTACTCTCATCATCTGCTCCACCATTACTCTCACCATCTGCTCCACCATTACTCCCATCATTCACTACACCACTATTTCCATTCCCTTTACTTGTCACCCCATTACCTCTGCTGTTCTCTGCACCTTCCACAGTCACCTCCATTCCTTCCTCCCTTGTGTCTGGTGTCTCTGCACTCACACCTGCTGGGCCGGGGGAGGGGAGCACTCCCAGAGACTCCTTTCCCTGCAGCACCACACCCGTTTCCCTTTGGTTGCTGCTGGCTTTCTGCAGGTCGTCTCCTGGAGCGCCCCGCCCCCCTACTGCAGCATTTTGGTCCTTGTTCTGGCCAGACTGTTTTCTCGGCACCTCTGCCCGCCCTGCACCCACAGACTTTGGGGTCTTAGTGTCCTTTTTGGGCTCTGGGGCACACTGCCCCCCTGTCGCAGCAGTGTGCCCAGTGTTCTTTGCTGATGTGTTTTTCACATCCTTCCCTGCCCCCCCAGCCCCGGTGATAACCGGCTTAGCCGCAGAGGGCAGGGTGGGAAATTCCACAGAACTTCCTATGTCCGGCGCTGTGAGTACCTCCACAGCCTCGCCCCCTGCACTGTTCCCCGCACAGATGGCAGCATCGCCGGACGTCCTCCTCCTCTCCCCACCTTGCCTCTGCCTCGAGCCCACTGCAGAGCCCGTGCCTTTAGGTTTGGTGGGGTTTAAACAGAAGGTGGCAGGCGCAACATCAGACATTGGTACATACTTGTAACTCACCACCTCCTGTGCAGCTCCTCCGGTCTTCTTCTTCCTCTTCCCGGTCTCCTCCACTGGTTTGTCCTCACCAAAGGAAAACCGCGTCAGGTCCACTGGAGACTCCAGCAGTCGGATCTCCCTCAGCAGTCCTCCTTCCTCCTCCTCCCCCGACACTCCAGCCTCTGCTGTGGGAGTCCTCTGCCCTGCAGGGAGACCACTTGAGCTCCGGCTCTGCCCCTCACTGGCTCCAGCAACTGAGACTCCAGTCACCTCTTCATCCTCCCCCTCCTCTTCACTAAGGACGCAGGCTGGCGGTTCTCCTGAGGTGTTTAACCCCTTCATTTCTGAGAACCGCCGCTGGTTCTTAAACCTCTCCAGGAAGGGACCTGCGCTTTTCTCAATCCCCTCCCGGAGGAGCACTAACCTGACCACCTCGTCTCTGAGGGCTTTAACCCTCTGGGAGGTCGCGGGTCTCTCCTTGTTGGACGCCCGGGTGTTCAGGACCCGGGCCTCCCTCAGCTCCTCTTTCAGCTGGGTTAGTGCTTTGCCGGCGTCCTTGTACTCTCGCAACGTGGCGACCACTCGGGAGGAGAAGGAACTTGTGGACTCGCTGGAGCTCATCTCCCCCCAGGATCTTGCTGGGCTCTTGTTCCTGGGGCCTGGGGTGCCCCGGTCTCCCTCTCTGGGCTGGCGGTGAACAGTCTCGGGGTTGGAGCAGGTGGATGTATTCTTCCTCACCCTTCCCGATCTCCTCACTCCCTCCTGGGCCGGTTGTTGAGGCTCCTTCTCCCCCGCCGGCATAGACCGGGGGATAGGAGGCTGGGAAGCCATGCCGGCCTCCCAGTAGGCCTGCCTCTCCCTGGGGAGAAGAGAGGCAGACGACGACCCTCCTCCTGGAAGTGCTTGAGCTCAGGAGGCAGGTGCTACTCTCAGAACCACTCCTCCTGTCCTGTATATACACACTGCACAGTACCACTTCTCCTGTCCTGTATATATACACTGCACAGTACCACTTCTCCTGTCCTGTATATATACACTGCACAGTACCACTCCTCCTGTCCTGTATATATACACTGCACAGTACCACTCCTCCTGTCCTGTGTATATATACACTTCACAGTACCACTCCTCCTGTTCTGTATATATACACTTCACAGTACCACTCCTCCTGTATATATACACTGCACAGTACCACTCCTCCTGTCCTGTGTATATATATACACTGCACAGTACCACTCCTCCTGTCCTGTGTATATATATACACTGCACAGTACCACTCCTCCTGTCCTGTGTATATATATACACTGCACAGTACCACTCCTCCTGTCCTGTATATATATACACTGCACAGTACCACTCCTCCTGTCCTGTAAATATATATATACACTGCACAGTACCACTCTTCCTGTCCTGTATATATACACTACACAGTACCACTCTTCCTGTCCTGTATATATACACTGCACAGTACCACTCTTCCTGTCCTGTATATATACACTGCACAGTACCACTCTTCCTGTCCTGTATATATACACTGCACAGTACTACTCCTCCTGTCCTGTATATATACACTGCACAGTGCCACTCCTCCTGTCCTGTATATATACACTGCACAGTACCACTCCTCCTGTCCTGTATATATACACTGCACAGTACCACTCCTCCTGTCCTGTATATATACACTGCACAGTACCACTCCTCCTGTCCTGTATATATACACTGCACAGTACCACTCCTCCTGTATATACAGTGCCGCGCCTGCCTCGTGTCCCGGTGTATTTTTAGCGCCCGTGCTGTAATCGATGCCGCCGTCGCGCGGTCACATGGTGGTGACGGGTTTCGGCCGCTGTGTTCAGGGTAGCTGTGGGGTTAACCCTGCGTCTGCTGGTTCCGCTCAGACCTCGGGGTCTCCTCCGCTCGCATATCCAGTAGTGTCGGTCACTCGGCGGTGCGCGGCCTGACAGGTGCAGAATCACTAGTGAATATTATATTAATTCCCTGTGGCGTCAGACGAGGGCGCGGTGGCCCCGGGGTGGGTCAGACGAGGGCGCGGTGGCCCCGGGGTGGGTCAGACGAGGGCGCGGTGGCTCCGGGGTGGGTCCCTCCTCTATGCTCTCAGCCTGAGGGCCCCTCTTGTCTCGGCTGTGTACAGGGCCCGTCTGAGGGAAGCTCCTGTGGTCACATGACCTGGCTGCAGACTGTGAAAACCAGCAGCCAATCACAAGTAGGATAGGAAATGAAAGCTGTGCTCTGATTGGTTGCTAAGGGCAACAGAGATGTTTTTGTTTCTCTTTCACAGTTGTATAAATCTGTCCCAGACTAGAATCAGAGCGTCCGGCCGACACCTCATCCTCCTGGACGGCGCCTCAGTGCCACCGCTCATCATCCTTCATACAACAACCCCCAGCATGCGCTCAGCCTGGTCACATGACAACGCAGCCAATCAGAGCCCAGCACTCATGTCGTCAGCTGCTGTTGGGGAGGAGGGGGGGTGTCACGGCTTGATCTGTGGTGGTGGTGGGGTGTCACGGCATGATCTGTGGTGGTGGGTGTCGTGTCACGTCCTTATCTGTGGTTTTGGGGGGTCGCGGCCTGATCTCGGCTGCTGTCATGTTTTCCTGAGCTGCAGATTTCGCTGTTTTCTTCGCATTCCTCTGGCTCAGGTTTCTGGCTCCAGAACTTTTATCAGTTTTTATGAGGAATTTTATGAACTTTGTTCAGCAGAATTATGTAAAGTCAGAAGCGGAGAGCAAAGATTACACGGGGGGGAGGCATCGGACCGATGTGCAAGTTACACGAGGAGGGGGGAGGCATCGGGGCGATGTGCAGGTTACACGGGGGGGAGGCATCGGGGCGATGTGCAGGTTACACGGGGGGGAGGCATCGGGGCGATGTGCAGGTTACATGAGGAGGGGGGGAGGCATCGGGGCGATGTGCAGGTTACACGAGGAGGGGGGGAGGCATCGGGGCGATGTGCAGGTTACACGAGGAGGGGGGAGGCCTCGGGGCGATGTGCAGGTTACACGAGGAGGGGGGAGGCATCGGGGCGATGTGCAGGTTACACGAGGAGGGGGGGAGGCATCGGGGCGATGTGCAGGTTACACGAGGAGGGGGGGAGGCATCGGGGCGATGTGCAGGTTACACGAGGAGGGGGGGAGGTATCGGGGCGATGTGCAGGTTACACGAGGAGGGGGGAGGCATCGGGGCGATGTGCAGGTTACACGAGGAGGGGGGAGGCATCGGGGCGATGTGCAGGTTACACGAGGAGTGGGGGAGGCATCGGGGCGATGTGCAGGTTACACGAGGAGTGGGGGAGGCATCGGGGCGATGTGCAGGTTACACGAGGAGTGGGGGAGGCATCGGGGCGATGTGCAGGTTACACGAGGAGGGGGGGAGGCATCGGGGCGATGTGCAGGTTACACGAGGAGGGGGGGAGGCATCGGGGCGATGTGCAGGTTACACGAGGAGGGGGGGAGGCATCGGGGCGATGTGCAGGTTACACGAGGAGGGGGGGAGGCATCGGGGCGATGTGCAGGTTACACGAGGAGGGGGGGAGGCATCGGGGCGATGTGCAGGTTACACGAGGAGGGGGGGAGGCATCGGGGCGATGTGCAGGTTACACGAGGAGGGGGGGAGGCATCGGGGCGATGTGCAGGTTACACGAGGAGGAGGGGAGGCATCGGGGCGATGTGCAGGTGTGGAGACCCGGGGTCTTCTGTGGGCGTAATACTACTCGGACAACACCGGGTGGCAATACCTTATGGAACCACCAGACAATAAACACAATACTGGGACTGATGACCGGATACCCAGCAATTGCTAGAGATAATCTGGGCCACTGTTTATTTAATAAACAGGTAGAGCAGTCCCAAATCCCCAAGATGGTGCAAAATTACACAGTCCTCACCCTTCCTTCTTCTCCCGCCTGGGATAGAACAGCTGGCTTTGGAGACTTCCAGGGCCGACTACCTCAACCAGTGGCCCCCCCACTTCTGGCGGACCCCCCACAGAGAGAAGGTAGCAGCAAGCTTAGGAAGCTAGCAGTCCATCGAGGTACAAGGCCAGGAGACCCGAGGGTTCCACCCTGACCTCTCCCAGAGTTTCCATGGGGCCAGATGACCGGCTGGTCCCAATCTGGCTTCTCCGAATGTCTCACAGTGTGACGTCGTGGCCCCCCCGCCGCACTCAGTGTGACGTCCGCCGCAAATCTGTGTCTCTGGATCCAGCCATGCTACCAAGCTGATGTCCTGAAGGGTGCAGCACTCGGGTCTCATTGTTTGAGCTAATCCCTCTGCTCTTGTACATAAATTAGCTGACTTTTTAGTACATCAGGTAATTAGCATATTAACAAACATTATTGTTTCCAATCCAAGAGAAGTCAATATTAAGGTTTATACACATAATCGTGTGTCCTTCTTGACCAGCCAAAGAAAAACACATACATTCCCAAGTCAACACAAAGATAATAGCGTAACAAGTCTAGCGTCTGGCTGATTAAGATAAGAAGTTGTTTCGTCACAGATACCCTTTTCATGACACACACACACACACACACACACTCACTCACACTCTGTATGATGCCCCCCACACACGCACACTGTGTGACGTCCCCCCTCGTAGGCGCAAAGTGTGATGACCGGCCCCCCACACGCGCACACATCCCACCTACTAACCTGTCAAGTAACCAGAAGGATTTTGCAGACTTAACGGTGGAGCAGGGATCTGGGAAATGAGACAGAAGGGTCTGGCAGGGGAAGAAGAGGAGGAAAGAGGGGTCTTGCTGGCGGGAGGAGGAAAGAGGGGTCTTGCTGGCGGGAGGAAGAGGAGGACAGAGGAGTATTGCTGGCGGGAGGAAGAGGAGGACAGAGGGGTCTTGCTGGCGGGAGGAAGAGGAGGACAGAGGAGTATTGCTGGCGGGAGGAAGAGGAGGACAGAGGGGTCTTGCTGGCGGGAGGAAGAGGAGGACAAAGGGGTCTTGCTTGGCGGGAGGAAGAGGAGGACAGAGGGGTCTTTCTGGCGGGAGGAAGAGGAGGACAGAGGAGTATTGCTGGTGGGAGGAGGACTGAGGGGTCTTGCTGGCGGGATGAGTACACAGGGGTCTTGCTGGCATGAGGAGGACAATGGGATTTGGCAGTGGCCTCCTCTCTCCCTGTTGGAAGCACATGCCTGCTGGGCCGCTTGCTCCTGTGTATGGGGAGTGGGGTGGGACAGCCGTCTGTGGCTTTCTCCTCCTCCGCTGATCTCTGTTGGGTCTGACAGCTGCTCGGGGCGGCCTCCACCCTCCCGGTTTTCGGGGCCGTCACTCTCATGTTTTCTATGTATCTTACAGGCTTCAGTTTCTGGAGATCACGTCCCGAGAGACCATGACGGCGCCCCCTAAAGACAGGTGAGAGTCCATGTATGTACTGCTGACATGTGGCATCCTGCCCACCGGGAGGTGTGGAGCCGTGCGCTCCTCTCTGGATTCGGGGAGGGTCTCCATTAATTGGGGGTCTTGTAGTGGAGTAAACCCTGTATCCCTCCCCCAGGTATAATGGCGTCTGGCTGATCTTCTTCATGCTCGGCCTCGGCACTTTATTACCATGGAATTTCTTCATGACCGCAACCATGGTGAGTAATAACCAGGGGCCCCAGACAGAGCGCCAGCTCCAGGGCCAAACTTCTGCTCAACACCAGATCTGCCAGGTCACCACTAGCATTTATACCCCATAGTAATGTAACAGCTCCACCCACATATCTCCTCCAGCAGAATAGTGAGTGCAGCTCTGGAGTATAATACAGGAGGTAACTCAGGATCAGTAATGTAATGTATGTACACAGTGACTGCATCAGCAGAATAGTGAGTGCAGCTCTGGAGTATAATACAGGATGTAACTCAGGATCAGTAATGTAATGTATATACACAGTGACTGTACCAGCAGAATAGTGAGTGCAGCTCTGGAGTATAATACAGGATGTAACTCAGGATCAGTAATGTAATGTATATACACAGTGACTGTACCAGCAGAATAGTGAGTGCAGCTCTGGGTATAATACAGGATGTAACTCAGGATCAGTAATGTAATGTATGTACACAGTGACTGTACCAGCAGAATAGTGAGTGCAGCTCTGGGTATAATACAGGAGGTAACTCAGGATCAGTAATATAATGTATGTACACAGTGACTGCACCAGCAGAATAGTGAGTGCAGCTCTGGAGTATAATACAGGATGTAACTCAGGATCAGTAATGTAATGTATGTACACAGTGACTGCACGAGCAGAATAGTGAGTGCAGCTCTGGAGTATAATACAGGAGGTAACTCAGGATCAGTAATGTAATGTATGTACACAGTGACTGCACCAGCAGAATAGTGAGTGCAGCTCTGGAGGATAATACAGGATGTAACTCAGGATCAGTAATGTAATGTATGCACACAGTGACTCCACCAGCAGTATACTGGGTGCAGCTCTGATCAGCTGCTAGTCAGTGTGCTGATTACGGGTGTGGTGGCTGCAGATCCTGCTGTGAGCTCCTGATCTCTGAGACACTAACACCTCTCCACCTGGGGACCTGCTTTCTCTCTTTCCCAGAGAGAGAGCGGGTTTCTGGGATAAGTGAAGGAGCCAAGTCCCAGGCTTCTGCTTCCCGAACCAGGCCGGCGGGGGGGGCAGAAGAAACCAGCAACCGGCCTGCACATCAGAGGACTCGGGGGTGAGACGCTGCACCAGGAGTCGCAGCAATGTGGCTCCTACTCCCCCCGGGATTGTGGAGACCCCTAGAAGCCGCAAGGCTTCCAGCATGGAGGAAAAGCCTGACAGCGGCGTGCAAGATGGCGCTCCTTCCGGAGGAAAGCTGAGTGCTCATGGAGGTGAGGCCGACCTCCCTGAGGGGGGGTGGGCGCTGCAGGGACCCCGGGAGTCTGTGTCCACCTATGCCTCCCGGGTCATGATCCACCTCCGTGAGTATGAAGATGCCAGTAAGCTCATCAGGAGGCTCCGGGAGGAGCTGCGCTGCACAAGCGCAAAAGCTGCAGGGGCCTCCAAACCAAGGAAGGCCAAGCTCCAGGCTGAAGTAAAGAGGCTGACCAGCGAGATTCACCTGCTGGAAATAAGGAAAGCCACCATCAGAGAGCAGAGTGGTCTATTCAAAGAAAAACTAATAAATGAAGACCGTTACAGAGAAATGGCTGATACCAGAGAGCAAAGGCAGATGGGGCTGCAGCCTTAGAGCCAGGTGGATGATGAGAGTGATGATGACCAGCAGGAAGCCCCACCTGGCAGCCTGCAAAGTCACCCGTGCAGCGAGCTCCCTGCAGGACAGGCGACAGTGACATCCGGTCGCAGTTCTGCCGGCTCTGGGGAGGACAGTGACAGCAGCGGCCAGGGAGGGGCGCTAATGGCGGAGATTAAGCTCCTGGAGTCCCCAGTGTGCCTCCAAAACTTCCATCTTGGTGAAGATCTACCAGAAGAGGCACCTGGGGGCCACAAAAAGGCAAAGAAGACCAAGCCAAAGCTGCAGGAAGCGGTAAGATACATATATGCCCCCCTCCCTGTACCCCCTGAGTCGGCGGCGGGCTCAGCTCGCTGTATAAGCCCCGTTGCCCAGCCCAGCCCGGGTTCTGCTGTGGATCCGGTGCAAAGGCGCGGGGAGATTACAGAGCGCGGTAGTGAGGCGCAGAGCTCCGTCTCTGCTTGTAGTAGTGGGGACGTAGCAGGAGGTGCATCAGCCGAGAGGCTGGACAGTGAGGGCGGCCCGGCGGCGGGCGTTCCGTCAGGCCACGATGCTGTGGTGTGCTCCTCAGTGGGAGGGGGGAGCAGCCCGGTGTCGGGGGCAGCTCCGGTAACCTCGGCACCTCTGAATGCTGTTGCCGCTGATCACTTAGTTGAGAAGCGGCGGCAGTGTGAGGGGGCTGAGCGTTCCGGTCCTCTCACCAAAGTGCTCTTTTGTGTTGGCGTCGCTGGTCCGGAAGATCCTGATGCTATAGATCAGCGGCGCCTAACAGCTGCTAAAGATCAGCGGCACATTATACCGAATGCCAAACAGCGGAAATTACCGACCAATGATGTGGAGGGCACACATAAGACCGGGGGTGAGGTCGTCTCCAGTTCTATAGAGGTGACTGAGCCCCTTGTGCCTGATGCGGAGGTCAAAATGTCATCCGCCATTGTTACTGGTCCAGCAGGAATGAATGTGGTGGTGGGGGTGAATGAGGCTAATTCATTGTCTAGTGGTGTGGTTGCTGGTTTGGTGGAGGGTGAGATGGAGGTGGGTAATGGTGATGCTGTTGGGGCTGATGTGGTCACTGGTCCGGTTGCCCCCCCAGGGGTGGCAACACCTGTCCAGAGTTATGCCAGTGTCACCTCCGGGGCAAATAGGGCATCCTCCTCGTCTCCGGGCTTTGGGGATGGCATGTTGCAACGGCGCCTTCTGGAGGCTCTAAAGAAGGGGGAGAGATCACTAATGGTAGAGGGTCGAGAGGTTGATCTATCCTTCTGGATAGAGAGGCATGGCCTCGGGGCCTTTCGAGAGCAAAAAGGGGGGGATACAGTGTGGTCCCTCCCAACAGCCGGGCCAGGCAGTGTGCGTAGGAATGTGGTCAGTCTTCGGTGGAGGGGCAGTGATGCATGTCCGCCAAGGTCTAAAGTTGTGGAGCTCCTGCTGAGGATGGGCTTCAAGGCGATTGACATCTACGCCTTGATACATCCCTATTCCACGCCTGAGTTTGATGTCAGCTTTGTTCGGCCGGAGGGGCTTGAGCTCTTCTGGGCGAATTATGAGTTGGCAAAAAATGAGCCCGGCTGGCGAGACTTTGCCGTTCAGGCAGTGTCTCGCCAAAACCAGATCAAGAAAGTGACCGTGATGACTCGTAACGAGTCGCTTTCTTGCTATGACATCATGACGTGGCTTGGTCGGTATGGAGAGGTGGTGGAGATGCCAAAGAAAAACCGCGACGAGTTTGGTATCTGGTCAGGGGCCTGGACGGTTATGGTAAAACGTAAGCGTTCAGGTGGTACGGTTGCCCACATTCCATCGTCTGCCTTCCTGGGTAGGGATCGTATCCTGGTCTTCTACCAGGGGCAACCGAAGCTCTGTCACAGGTGCGGCGACCCCACACACTTCAGTGCAAACTGCACTGTGCAGAAATGCGCGTTGTATGGGAGTGTCGGCCATCTTGCTGCCTCTTGTGTGGAGATTAGGTGCCACCTGTGTGGTGAGTTAGGTCACCCATTCAGCCGTTGTCCTCGCTCCTTCGCTAATGCAGTAGAGATCCCGGTGGGAGAAAGCCGTGAGGCCGATTCTGCTGGGGAGGGGACTAGCAGGGGTGGGGGAGCTGAGGGGCCAGGGAAGAAAAGCAATAAAAAGACGCCTGCCCAGCTGAGGCGTCTAGACAAGCGCAGACAGGAGAGGGAGCGGGGCGAGCCCCAGACTACCGGGGCAGCCCCTGTCCTGGATGCCAGTCTTGCTGCTGAGGCCCCCAGGGATGATGAGTTGGATGAGGAGGTCAGGAGGATCCACAGGGAGGAAACTGCCTCTGCTTCAGAATCCTCCCATTATGAAAGTATCGATGAGGATAATAAGCGGTGGCTAGAGAACAAGCGTAAGCTCGGCACCAAAAAGAAGAAAAAGAAGGGAGATAAAACATCTTCTCCCGCTCTGACCAAGGTACCTAAGGAAGGTAAAACCGACTCCCCTCTGGTTGGTCTTTCTAACCGGTTCCAAGCCCTTGATAACATCTCTTCCTCTGAGGAGGAGGCTGATGGTGAGGTTCCGGCTTCGGCGGAGCTTACAGGGGGCGCCGAGTCTCCTTCTCCTGGGGATGCAAGGTCCTTTGGGGGAGGGACTGGCCCAGAGTCCGGAGACGAGGACGAGAAAAGAAGGAAAAATGCTGAAATGGACACCTCTATGTCATTAAAGAGGGGGAAGGATTCCTCGTCTGAGGCAGAGGATAAGGGGAGTGGGAAGAGGAAAGCCGTCTAACTTAATCACCAATGATGGCGGTACCCACTCCGTTGACGCTGGCGTCCATTAATGTCGCCAGCACTAAGTCAAATATGGCTAGATTTGCAGCCTTTGATTTTCTCAGCCGGGTTGAAGCTGACATTTTCTTTTTGCAAGAGACCAGGCTGCCAAATATGGCAGAGGTGTTTATAGCTAAGAGGGAGTGGAGACTCGGGCCCTCTTATTGGTCTCTTGCGGCCGAGCCGTATAACGGAGTGGCGGCCCTTTTTACCGCACCGGTAGAATGCCGTCGGGTTATTGAGTTAGAAATGGGGAGGTGCCTGATATTAGATGTCCTCATGAAGGGACAAGAGCTCCGGCTCATTAACATCTATGGTCCCCAATCTAAGTGGGACCGGAAGTGTCTCTTTACGAGGATCAAGCCCTACCTTTTTACGAGTCGGCAAGTCGTCTTTGGAGGGGACTTCAACACTGTCACGAGGCCCCGGGATAGAGGAGGTTCCAGAGACAAGCTGACTTATGATAGCGTCGCCCTTAATAGTATAGCTAGTGAGGCTCGCCTGGTGGATGTCCACATCCGGCACACCGCAGGCCACGAGGGGTTCACCTATCATAGAGGTAACTTTAGGTCCAGGATAGACAGGTTTTATTTAAAGGAGGAAGCCGTCTCTTCAGCAGTATCTGTTGTTGAGGTGGAGTTCTCCGATCACTGTATGATTTTGTTTTCCCTGAATGTTACAGAGACCCCCCGGATGGGAAGAGGCTTTTGGAGGCTCAATTCGTCTCTCTTGGAAGAAGCGGAGATAAGACAGTCCTTTGAGGATTTTCTTCAGAGCCAGGTACCCTTACTGGATCTTTGTAGTAGTAAGTCAGAGTGGTGAGAGATGTTTAAGAAAAGGGTGGCGAGATTCTTCCGCCAGCTCTCGAGCCTCAGGAGCCTGGACAGGTATCGCCTGTATCAGGGCGTGAGGAGGAAACTCGAGCATCTTGTCTCAACTGGAGGTAGCCGCGAGGAGATCTCCAGAGTGAAATCTTTGCTAATGAGGTGTCAGTATGATAGACACGCATCTTTGGTTTTTGAGAGGGATTACGGGAAGTACCGCTCGCCCGACCCTTACAGAAACTGCAAGATGTCAGTGAATAGTAAAGTTGTTACAGGACTGGTTGACACTGCGGGGTCCCTGAAAAGATCCAGATCAGGGATCCTGGAGGTCGTCAGATCCTTCTTCTCGCACCTCTTGGGGAAGAGGGATCTGGATTGGGATGAGATGTCGGCTTTTCTGGCTGAAGCCGTCCCCGAAACAGGGATAGATCCCTCTCTTGGCGTTTTGACAGAGATGATCAGGGAAGAGGAAGTTAAGTTGGCGATTGAAGGGCTTGCCCTAAAGAAATCTCCCGGTCCAGATGGCTTAACATCTGAATTCTATAAGACCTTTAAGGACGCCTTGGTTCCCCGCTTGACTGAGGTATTCAATGAGTGTCTTTCCTCGGGCACTCTGCCAAAGTCAATGAGGAGGTCTGCCCTGATCATCTTGTCAAAGGGTAAGGACCCATCTTGCATTGAGAACTGGCGTCCCATAGCGCTTCTCAATGCAGACAGGAAGGTTTTGGCAAAGGTGCTGTTTAATCGGCTGGTGAAATTTGCACCCCAGCTCCTTTCGGGGGCCCAGCATTGCTCTGTTCCGGGCCGCAGTACAATTAGTGCTGTACTCTGTGTCCGAGAGGCGGTGGAGCAGGGTAGGGCTGGTCACTGGAAGGGGTACATGCTGTCATTGGACCAGGCAAAAGCGTTTGATCGGGTTAATCATGAGTACCTCTGGTCTGTCCTTCTGAGGTATGGCCTGCCGGGGGGGTTCGTTGATTGGCTTAAGACCTTGTACGCTGGGGCAGAGAGTTTCCCGCTTGTGAACGGTTGGATTGGCAGCTCTTTTGAGGTTGGGTGTGGTGTTCGCCAGGGTTGTCCCTTGAGCCCGCTACTGTACGTGTTTGCGATTGATCCACTTCTTAGGAGGGTGGAGCGTAGACCGTTGGCTGGGATCGGGATGGACCGGGTAGCACCGGAAGCCACTCTGAGAGTGGTGGCTTATGCCGATGACGTCACCGTTTTTGTTTCCTCTGATGGGGAGGCAGAATGGCTGATGTCAGAGGTAAATCGCTACTCGGAGGCATCCGGGTCTAAGATCAACCGGGATAAGTGTGAGAGTCTCTGGCTGGGAGGAGGAGATCCTGGTTTTGATCTCCCGGACACCCTTCCAGAACCCAAAATCTCTGCAAAAGTTCTTGGCATCGAATTTGGCCAGGGGGATTACCCCAAACAAAATTGGGACAGCAGGCTAGAGATCGCCACTCAGAAGGTGAGCCAATGGAAGGGTTGGTCTTTGACCCTAAGGGAAAGGGTAAAACTGATCAAAACTTACCTGCTCCCTTTGCTGATCTATCTGGGCAGTGTATGCATCTTGCCAGAGGCTCTCTGGACTCGGGTCTACAGTTTGTTCTTCCAACTGTTATGGGAGAATAGACTGAACCTGGTCAAGAGGGAGGTTACTTACCGTACGAGGAGACTAGGAGGGTTGGGTATGGTCAACCCTGTGGTATTCCTTGTGAATACCTTCATTAAGATCAATATTGCAAACCTCTGGAAAGAGAGGGCTCCTCCGTGGGTATTCTCCTGTAAGGGATGGTTTCAGCCTTTCTTCCAGGAATGGGAGACAGGAGGGCAAGTGAAGGATCTCCGCACACCGCATGGACATCTCCCGGCTTACGCTACCGTGGTTCTGAAGGTAATTCGCCGGTGGGGTCTGGGAATGTGGGAGGTCAGGACTCTGCCAAGGAAGCTCCTTGACAAAAGGGTTCTGTTGACCCATTTTCAGAGGCCTCTGGCGCTCAGAGATTGCCCAAGTCGGGATCTTGGGGTGGGTCTGCACCTTTTGAATTCTCTCAGGATCCCCTCGAAGATTTGGGACTTGGCTTGTCGCTGCTTCCATGGGAAACTGTGTGTGAGGGACAATCTGAAGTGTAGGAGCTCTGAGGACAGGAACTGTCCTCGGGAGCATTGTGATACCATGCTTGAAAGCATGGACCACTTCTTGCTTCGTTGTCCCTTTAACACAGAGGTGTACAACAGGGTGGGCGCCTCCATTGGCTGGCCCCGGCTGGCCGGTCTCTCTTATGCGGAATGGGCCTATGGAGCATTCGGGGACCTGGGTGGTCGGGACCGCTGCACCTTATTTCTAGTTAGTGCAGTGGTTAGGTATCACACGTGGAACGCACGGTGCTTAGTATCGACGCAGCGGAAAATCCTCCCAGTTTACGATGTGTTTAGGACCATACTCGGTGACCTGGTGAAGGTGCGTTCTCTGGAGTATGATAGACTGGGTACACGGAGGGCCGCTCTCCTCTGGAGGGGCTTTTCTTTTAGTGTGCCCTAGTCTGGTCATCTCCTCTCCTGGTGGTGGGCTGCTGCTGACACCATAGATCAGGGTTCCCCAACTCCAGTCCTCAAGGCCCACCAACAGGTCATGTTTTCAGGATTTCCTTAGTATTGCACAGGTGATAATTCCATCATCAGCACAGGCAATAATTACATCACCTGTGCAATACTAAGGAAATCCTGAAAACATGACCTGTTGGTGGGCCTTGAGGACTGGAGTTGGGGAACCCTGCCATAGATTTTTGTTTTATTGATCAGTAGACAGTGATGTAGGGCTGCAGGCGCCGAACTTGGGCTTTGTCAGTTGTGGTTATTGTATTGTTTGTTTCTGTATATATTGTATATATGGGTTTGGGTGGAGGTGTTAGGTTGGGTGGTGGGAAAAGGGGGGAGGTGGGTTCATCTTGTGGGACACTGGTTATTTGGGTGAAAAAGTGGCACTGCCTGATCTGGCCTATGGACGTTGGACTGAGGCATGAGGCGCAGGAGCAGCTCTCAGGTCAGTGCCGGGGAGGGACTGGTGGGCTCGAGTGTGGGGGGTTTTGTTTTGTCTTGTATATAATTTGTCGGTTATTGTTTATTATATTATTATTATTTGTTTGGTAACCGGACCAGATGTCATGGTGTAGGTAGTTATTATTGTGTATATATGTATAATATGTGTGTGAGGAGAGAGGGAGCGGCTGGACCAGCAGAATAGTGAGTGCAGCTCTGGAGTATAATACAGGATGTAACTGAGGATCAGTAATGCAATGTATGTACACAGTGACTGCACCAGCAGAATAGTGAGTGCAGCTCTGGAGTATAATACAGGGTGTAACTCGGGATCAGTAATGTATGTACACAGTGACTGCACCAGCAGAATAGTGAGTGCAGCTCTGGAGTATAATACAGGATGTAACTCAGGATCAGTAATGTAATGTATATACACAGTGACTGCACCAGCAGAATAGTGAGTGCAGCTCTGGAGTATAATACAGAAGGTAACTCAGGATCAGTAATGTAATGTATGTACACAGTGACTGCACCAGCAGAATAGTGAGTGCAGCTCTGGAGTATAACACAGGATGTAACTCGGGATCAGTAATGTAATGTATGTACACAGTGACTGCACCAGCAGAATAGTGAGTGTAGCTCTGAAGCACCGTACAGATATAAGGTGTACGAGCTCCTATTCCTGTTGGCCCCGGGTCATCTCTGTGCCGTCTTGCTTAGCTGAAGTGTACCCCCCGCCCTGCTGGTCATTTGTGGTATCTTCTCAGTATTTCACCAGTCGCCTGGCTGAGCCCACCAGTGACAGATTGGCCCCCGGTGACACCGATGGCAATGACTCTGCCGCGTTGAATGTCTCGCTGGGTAATGACACCGGAATGAAGTTTCTGGAGCCGCCGCGGACCCAGCTGCAGAGCAAGTTCAATAACGTGATGACGCTCTGCGCCATGTTACCTCTACTCATCTTCACCTGCCTAAACTCCATCCTGCACCGCCGGTGAGTGGCGGATGCACCGGTGTCCTACCTGGGGCCGCACCGCCTCCTCACTGACACCCACTGCTTTCTTCTGTCCAGGATCTCCCAGAGCATTCGTATCGCCGGTAGTCTGGCCGCCATCTTCCTGGTCTTCTTGCTGACCGCCATATTTGTGAAGATCGAGTTCTCGCCCGTCACATTCTTCACCTTAACTATGATCAAGATAGTCTTCATCAACTGTGAGTGGTGGGGGAGGGTAGGGAGTGGGCCAGGCACAGGTGGGGGAGGTTAGGGGGCAGGCGCATGTGGAGAGGGTAGGGGGGTGGGCGGAGGTGAGGTAGGTTAGCGGGAGTAGGTGAGGGAGGGGAGAGAGCGAGCGTGGGGGCCAGAGGTGGTTGAGGGGAGATAGCGAGTGTGGGGGCCAGAGGTGGGTGAGGGGAAAACGAGCGTGGGGGCCAGAGGTGGGTGAGGGGAGAGAGCGTGTGTAGGGGGCGGAGATGGGGGCGGGGAGGGTAGAGAACGAGCAGGGGGGCCGGAGGTGGAGGAGGGGAGAGAGGGAGCGTGGGGGCCGGAGGTGGAAGAGGGGAGAGAGCGATGGGGGCGCGTAGAGGAGAGATCGAGCATGGGGGCCGGAGGTGGGGGCGGAGAGGGTGAGCATGGGTTAGCGGGGAGGCGAAAGAGTAAGGGCAGAGAGGGAGTGAGTGGGGGCGGCTAGGAAAGAGAGTGGGGGGGCCGATGGTGGGGAGGGGAGAGAGTGAGCGGGGGGCCAGGGAGGGGAGAGAGCGAGCATGGGGGTCGGAGGTGGCTGAGGGGAGAGAGCGAGCATGGGAGCCGGAGGTGGGTGAGAGGAGAGAGCGAGCGTGGGGGCCGGAGGAGGTGAGGGAGGGGAGAGAATCAAAGTGGGGGCCGGAGGTGGGTGAGGAGAGAGAACAAGCGTGGGGGTGGGGAGGGGAGAGAGCGAGCATGGGGTCGGGGTCGGGGGCGGGGGAGGGGAGAGAGCGAGCATGGGGGCCGGAGGTGGGGGCGGGGGAGGGGAGAGAGTGAGCGGGGGGCCGGAGGTGGGGGCGGGGAGAGCGGTGGGGACGAGAAGGGAAGGAGTGAGCAAGGGGCTGGAGGTGGGGGCAGGGAGGGGAGAGAGTGAGGGTGGGGACGGAGAGGGGAGAGAGCGAGCGTGGGGGCCGGAGGTGGGAGGAGGGGAGGGAGCGAGCGTGGGGGCCGGAGGTGGAGGAGGGGAGTGAGCGAGCGTGGGGGGCCGGAGGAGGGGAGAGAGCGAGCGTGGGGGCCGGAGGTGGGAGGAGGGGAGAGAGCGAGCGTGGGGGCCGGAGGTGGGAGGAGGGGAGAGAGCGAGCGTGGGGGCCGGAGGTGGGAGGAGGGGAGAGAGCGAGCGTGGGGGCCGGAGGAGGGAGGAGGGGAGAGAATGAGCGTGGGGGCCGGAGGAGGGGAGAGAGCGATCATGGGGGCCGGAGGTGGGTGAGGGGAAAGCCAGCGTGGGGGGCCAGAGGTGGGTGAGTGGAGAGAGCGGAGGTGGGGGCGGGGAGGGTAGAGAGCGAGCAGGGGGGCCGAAGGTGGGGGCAGGGAGGGGAGAGAGTAAGGATGGGGGAGGGGAGAGAGCAAGCGTTGGGGCGGGGAGAGAGCGAGTGTGGGGGCCGGAGGTGGAGGAGGGGAGAGAGCGAGCGTGGGGACCGGAAGTGGAGGAGAGGAGAGAGCGAGCGTGGGGGTGGGAGGAGGGGAGAGAGCGAGCGTGGGGGCCGGAGGTGAGAGGAGGGGAGAGAGCGAGTGTGGGGGCCGGAGGTGGGAGGAGGGGAGAGAGCGAGCGTGGGGGCCGGAGGTGGAGGAGGGGAGTGAGCGAGCGTGGGGGGCCGGAGGAGGGGAGAGAGCGAGCGTGGGGGCCGGAGGTGAGAGGAGGGGAGAGAGCGAGCGTGGGGGCCGGAGGTGGGAGGAGGGGAGAGAGCGAGCGTGGGGGCCGGAGGTGGAGGAGGGGAGTGAGCGAGCGTGGGGGGCCGGAGGAGGGGAGAGAGCGAGCGTGGGGGCCGGAGGTGGGAGGAGGGGAGAGAGCGAGCGTGGGGGCCGGAGGAGGGAGGAGGGGAGAGAGCGAGCGTGGGGGCCGGAGGAGGGAGGAGGGGAGAGAGCGAGCGTGGGGGCCGGAGGAGGGGAGAGAGCGATCATGGGGGCCGGAGGTGGGTGAGGGGAGAGAGTGAACTTGGGGGAGGGGAGAGAGTGAGGGTGTGAGCATGGGGGAGGGGAGAGAGTGAGCGTGGGAGCTGGGAGGGGAGAGAGTGAGCGGGGGGGGGCGGAGGTGGGGGAGGGGAGAGAGTGAGCGGGGGGCCGGGGAGGGGAGAGAGCAAACATGGGGGCCGGAGGTGGGTGAGGGGAGAGAGCAAGCGTGGGGGCCGGAGGAGGTGGGGGGGGGAGAGAGTGAGCTGGGGGCCGGGGAGGGGAGAGAGCAAACATGGGGGCCGAAGGTGGGTGTGGAGAGAGAACAAGCGTGGGGGTGGGGAGGGGAGAGAGCGAGCATGGGGGAGTGGAGAGAGGGTGGGGAGGGGAGAGCGCGAGCATGGGGGGCGGGGAGGGGAGAGAGTGAGCGGGTGGTCGGAGATGGGGGCGGGGAGTGGAGAGTGAGTGGGAGGCCAGAGGTGGGGGCGGGGAGAGCGAGCGTGGGGGCCAGAGATGGAGGAGGGGAGAGAGCGAGCGTGGGGACCGGAGGTGGAGGAGGGGAGAGAGCGAGCGTGGGGGCCGGAGGTGGAGGAGGGGAGAGAGCGATCGTGGGAGGTGGAGGAGAGGGGAGAGAGTGAGCATGGGGGCGCGTTGGGGAGAGAGCGAGCATGGGGGCCGGAGGTGGGGGCGGAGAGGGTGAGCGTGGGAGCGCGTAGGGTGGAGAGCGAGCAGGGGTGCCGGAGGTGGGGGCAGGGAGGGGAGAGAGTGAGGATGGGGGAAGGGAGAGAGTGAGTGGGAGACCAGAGGTGGGGGAGGGGAGAGAGCAAGCGTTGGGGCGGGGAGAGAGCGTGTTTGGGGGCCGGAGGTGGAGGAGGGGAGAGAGCGAGCGTGGGGACCGGAGGTGGAGGAGAGAGCGAGCGTGGGGACCGGAGGTGGAGGAGAGGAGAGAACGAGCGTGGGGGCCGGAGGTGGGAGAAGGGGAGAGAGCGAGCGTGGGGGCCGGAGGTGGGAGAAGGGGAGAGAGCGAGCGTGGGGGCCGGAGGTGGAGGAGGGGAGTGAGCGAGCGTGGGGGCCAGAGGAGGGGAGAGAGCGATCGTGGGGGCTGGAGGTGGAGGAGAGGGGAGAGAGCGAGCATGGGGGCCAGAGGAGGGGAGAGAGCGATCGTGGGGGGTGGAGGAGAGGGGAGAGAGCGAGCATGGGGGCGTGCGCGTAGGGGAGAGCGCGAGCATGGGGGGCGGGGGAGGGGAGAGAGAGTGGGTGGTCGGAGATGGGGGCGGGGAGGGGAGAGCGGTGCGGGCGAGGAGGGGAGAGAGTGAGCTAGGGGCTGGAGGTGGGGGCGGAGAGGAGAGAGTGAGCTAGGGGCTGGAGGTGGGGTGGAGAGGGGAGAGAGTGAGCAGGGGGCCGGAGGTGAGGGCGGGGTGGTGAGAGGGTAAGCGTGGGGGCGGAGAGGGGAGAGAGTGAGCAGGGGGCCGGAGGGGAGGGCGGGAAGGTGAGAGGGCGAGCGTGGGGGCTGGAGATGGGTGAGGGGAAAGAGCGAGCATGGGGGCCGGAGGTGGGTGAGGGGGGAGAGCGTGCGTGGGGGCTGTAAGTGGGGGTGGGGAGGAAGAGGGGGAGCGGAGGAGGTGAGGGAGGGGAGAGTGAGCGTGGGGGCCAGAGGTGGGTGCGGGGAGCGAGCAAGCGTGGGGGCCGGAGTTGGGTGCGGGGAGAGAGCGAGCGTGGGGGCCAGAGGTGGGTGAGGAGAGAGAACGTGGGGGCCGGAGGTGCGGGCGGGGGGTGGAGCTGCCGCTCGGTCCGTTCTTGACCTCTTGGGTGTCTCCGCAGCCTTCGGCGCTCTGCTCCAGGGCAGTCTCTTTGGATTGGCCGCACTCTTCCCAGCAAGTTACACAGCTCCGATTATGAGCGGTCAGGGTCTGGCGGGAACGTTCGCTGCGTTCTCCATGATCTGCGCATTGGCCAGTAAGTACGGACCCTCGATCATCTGTGGGGGTAAATAAGCCCCCAGTATAATTCCTCAGTGGGGTGTTACAATAATCCACCCCTCACCCGGTATAATCCCTCAACATGGCGGGGCTATAATCCGGTGTTCTCTGTTCCCGCAGGCGGCTCGGCGCTGGAGGACAGTGCATTCGGATACTTCATCACAGCCTGCGCCGTCATCCTCCTCGCTCTCCTCTCCTACTTGGCACTCAATAAACTGGTGAGTGTCGGGGGCTTTATATGTCCTGGAGGTTATAGGGTGAATATGGACCCTGTCCTGATGACAGCTGATGAGCGTGTTACAGTATTGCAGTGCAGATGCTTTACACTGCAGCACATCTGTCACATGACTTGGTAATGTGCTCCCAGCAACCTTTGCTCTGGCTCTGTTCCATCCACACTGAAGTTAGGATGAGTTCTCAGCCTCATTACTGTCACTAACAACAAGTAGAGATCTTGTAACTTCTGACGACACAGCTCACATGTGGGATTGAAGTCGGGGGTCCCTAATCTACGGGGGTTCCCGGTCCGATACTCACATCACACATCATTGCAGGAGTTCTACCAGTTCTACACCGTGGAGAATCTACGGAGCGCTGCCATAAACAGCACTGCCAATGATGTGGAGCTGAAGAAGGACCTGCTGCAGGCGGGTGAGGAGAGAGCAGTCCGTAGGGGAGGGGCTAATGTGCGGAGGAGGGGCTAATGTGCGGGAAAGGGGCTAATGTGCAGGGTGTGGGAAGGGTAATGGGCAGGGCATGGGTGGTGCTAATGTGCATGGGAGGGGATAATATGTTAAGGCGGGATGGGGGAGTTGCACTAGTCTGTGACGTGGGAGGGGTAGTTTTCTTTCTCTGGGGTATATAATGTTGTTGCTCCAATCAGGTGACCACAGGGTGGAGTCCGGGGTCAGGACGAGTGAGAAACAGTCTATCATCGGAATCCTGAAGAAAGTGAGTTCCCGTCCCCTTGTCTTCTTTCCCCCCTCGTCTCCTTGTCTTCTTTCCCCCCTCGTCTCCTTGTCTTCTTTCCCCCCTCGTCTCCTTGTCTTCTTTCCCCCCTCGTCTCCTTGTCTTCTTTCCCCCCTCGTCTCCTTGTCTTCTTTCCCCCCTCGTCTCCTTGTCTTCTTTCCCCCCTCGTCTCCTTGTCTTCTTTCCCCCCTCGTCTCCTTGTCTTCTTTCCCCCCTCGTCTCCTTGTCTTCTTTCCCCCCTCGTCTCCTTGTCTTCTTTCCCCCCTCGTCTCCTTGTCTTCTTTCCCCCCTCGTCTCCTTGTCTTCTTTCCCCCCTCGTCTCCTTGTCTTCCCCCCCCTCGTCTCCTTGTCTTCCCCCCCCCTCGTCTCCTTGTCTTCCCCCCCCCTCGTCTCCTTGTCTTCCCCCCCCCTCGTCTCCTTGTCTTTTTTTCCCCCCCTCGTCTCCTTGTCTTTCCCCCCCCCCTCGTCTCCTTGTCTTTTTTCCTCCCCTCGTCTCCTTGTCTTTCCCCCCCCCCCCCTCGTCTCCTTGTCTTTTTTCCTCCCCTCGTCTCCTTGTCTTTTTTCCTCCCCTCGTCTCCTTGTCTTTTTTCCTCCCCTCGTCTCCTTGTCTTTTTTCCTCCCCTCGTCTCCTTGTCTTTTTTCCTCCCCTCGTCTCCTTGTCTTTTTTCCTCCCCTCGTCTCCTTGTCTTTTTTCCTCCCCTCGTCTCCTTGTCTTTTTTCCTCCCCTCGTCTCCTTGTCTTCCCCCCCCCCTCGTCTCCTTGTCTTTCCCCCCCCTCGTCTCCTTGTCTTTTTTCCTCCCCTCGTCTCCTTGTCTTTTTTCCTCCCCTCGTCTCCTTGTCTTTTTTCCTCCCCTCGTCTCCTTGTCTTTTTTCCTCCCCTCGTCTCCTTGTCTTTTTTCCTCCCCTCGTCTCCTTGTCTTTTTTCCTCCCCTCGTCTCCTTGTCTTTTTTCCTCCCCTCGTCTCCTTGTCTTTTTTCCTCCCCTCGTCTCCTTGTCTCCCCCCCCCTCGTCTCCTTGTCTTCCCCCCCCCCTCGTCTCCTTGTCTTTCCTCCCCCCCTCGTCTCTTTGTCTTTTTTCCTCCCCTCGTCTCCTTGTCTTTTTTCCTCCCCTCGTCTCCTTGTCTTTTTTCCTCCCCTCGTCTCCTTGTCTTTTTTCCTCCCCTCGTCTCCTTGTCTTTTTTCCTCCCCTCGTCTCCTTGTCTTTTTTCCTCCCCTCGTCTCCTTGTCTTTTTTCCTCCCCTCGTCTCCTTGTCTTTTTTCCTCCCCTCGTCTCCTTGTCTTTTTTCCTCCCCTCGTCTCCTTGTCTTTTTTCCTCCCCTCGTCTCCTTGTCTTTTTTCCTCCCCTCGTCTCCTTGTCTTTTTTCCTCCCCTCGTCTCCTTGTCTTTTTTCCTCCCCTCGTCTCCTTGTCTTTTTTCCTCCCCTCGTCTCCTTGTCTTTTTTCCTCCCCTCGTCTCCTTGTCTTTCCCCCCCCCTCGTCTCCTTGTCTTTTCCCCCCCCCTCGTCTCCTTGTCTTTTTTTCCCCCCCTCGTCTCCTTGTCTTTTTTCCCCCCCCCTCGTCTCCTTGTCTTTTTTCCCCCCCTCGTCTCCTTGTCTTTTTTCCTCCCCTCGTCTCCTTGTCTTTTTCCCTCCCCTCGTCTCCTCGTCTCCCCCCCCCCCCCCCCTCATCTCCTTGTCTTCTTTCTCCCCCCCTCGTCCCCATAACGGTCCGTGTCTGGCTCTAGATCTGGGTGCTGGCGCTCTCCGTCTGCCTCGTCTTCACCGTCACCATTGGGATTTTCCCGTCCGTCACCGCAGATGTCAAGTCCACCATCGCCGGCGACTCCGAGTGGGGTAAGGGAAGCGCAATGGGAATGAATTACCCACAATTCCTACTCCTGTTTTGTGACTGTGGGAGAGGAGCCATGCAATGTAATACAGGAGATGGGGTGTGGCCCCACGGTCATGTGACCTGTATAGTATAAGACCCCCAACCAGCAGCAACAGAGCTTGGGGCCCTGATAATCCCCCCGACACCTCATGTGACCCCTGTCTGCTGTTCACAGGGAAATACTTCATCCCGGTGTCGTGTTTTCTGCTCTTCAACCTGATGGACTGGGCCGGACGGAGCCTGACCACCCTGGTCATGTGGGTGAGTATGAGGGAGGCCGCGATGCTCTGCAGAGGTCAGTGGTGTAATAATCTGCAGGATATATCACTGTGTCTATGAGGAAGAGGTGTAATAATCTGCAGGATATATCACTGTGTGAGGAGAAGGTGTAATAATCTGCAGGATATATCACTGTGTCTGAGGAGGAGGTGTAATAATCTGCAGGATATATCACTGTGTGAGGAGAAGGTGTAATAATCTGCAGGATATATCACTGTGTCTGAGGAGGAGGTGTAATAATCTGCAGGATATATCACTGTGTCTATGAGGAAGAGGTGTAATCTGCTGGATATAATAATCTGCAAGATATATCACTGTGTCTATGAGGAGAAGGTGTAATAATCTGCAGGAGATATCACTGAGGAGGTGGAGGTGTAATAATCTGCAGGATATATCACTGTGTCTATGAGGAGAAGGTGTAATAATCTGCAGGAGATATCACTGTGAGGAAGTGGAGGTGTAATAATCTGCAGGATATATCACTGTGTCTATGAGGAAGAGGAGTAATAATCTGCTGGATATATCACTGTCTATGAGGAAAAGGTGTAATAATCTGCAGGATATATCACTGTGTCTATGAGGAAGAGGTGTAATAATCTGCTGGATATAATAATCTGCAAGGTATATCACTGTGTCTATGAGGAGGAGGTGTAATATTCTGCAGGATATATCACTGTGTATGAGGAGGAGGTGTAATAATCTGCAGGATAGATCACTGTATGTCTGTGAGCAAGAGGAGCAATGTTCTGCAGAGGTGAGTGGTGTAATAATCTGCTGGATCCAGCATGCTGTTAGAAGGTGGAATGCTCTGCAGATGTTGTGGCTGTTGCTGCCCTCTGCTGGCGGCTCGGTGTAGTGACGGCCTCGT
The DNA here is from genome assembly GCF_046119375.1 of Phyllobates terribilis. NCBI lineage: Eukaryota > Metazoa > Chordata > Amphibia > Anura > Dendrobatidae > Phyllobates > Phyllobates terribilis. Next base: position 644,915,152 of record NW_027362763.1, on the reverse strand, counting down.
ATTGTTCCTGCAGCCCGGTAAGGACAGTAAGCTGCTGCCCATCATGGTGGCCGCCCGCCTGCTCTTCCTGCCGCTCTTCATGCTGTGTAACGTGATGCCTCGCAGTTATCTGCCAGTCTTGCTGGCCCACGACGCCTGGTACATCTGTATCATGGTGCTGTTCGCCTTGTCCAACGGCTACCTGGCCAGTCTCTGCATGTGCTTCGGCCCCAAGTAAGTACACCGGCCTCCTAAATCAGCCGCGCTGTGCCCTCATACATGGCAGAGGGTTGGCACTAGGGGGCGCTCTCTGTCCTCATGCTGTGGGGGGGGGGCCCTCTCTGTCCTCATTCTCTGGGGGTGATGGTGGGGGGCTCTCTTTGTCATTCTCTGGGGGTGGCGGTGGGGGGCGCTCTCTGTCCTCATTCTCTGGGGGTGGTGGTGGGGGGGCGCTCTCTGTCCTCATTCTCTGGGGGTGGTGGTGGGGGGCGCACTCTGTCCTCATTCTCTGGGGGTGGTGGTGGGGGGCGCTCTCTGTCCTCATTCTCTGGGGGTGGTGGTGGGGGGCGCTCTCTGTCCTCATTCTCTGGGGGTGGTGGTGGGGGGCGCTCTCTGTCCTCATTCTCTGGGGGTGGTGATGGGGGGTGCTCTCTGTCCTCATTCTCTGGGGGTGGTGGTGGGGGGCGCACTCTGTCCTCATTCTCTGGGGGTGGTGGTGGGGGGCGCTCTCTGTCCTCATTCTCTGGGGGGGGTGGTGGGGGGCGCTCTCTGTCCTCATTCTCTGGGGGTGGTGGTGGGGGGCGCTCTCTGTCCTCATTCTCTGGGGGTGGTGGTGGGGGGTGCTCTCTGTCCTCATTCTCTGGGGGTGGTGGTGTGGGGCGCTCTCTGTCCTCATTCTCTGGGGGTGGTGGTGGGGGGCGCACTCTGTCCTCATTCTCTGGGGGTGGTGGTGGGGGGCGCTCTCTGTCCTCATTCTCTGGGGGTGGTGGTGGGGGGGCGCTCTCTGTCCTCATTCTCTGGGGGTGGTGGTGGGGGGGCGCTCTCTGTCCTCATTCTCTGGGGGTGGTGGTGGGGGGGCGCTCTCTGTTCTCATTCTCTGGGGGTGGTGGTGGGGGGGCGCACTCTGTCCTCATTCTCTGGGGGTGGTGGTGGGGGGCGCACTCTGTCCTCATTCTCTGGGGGTGGTGGTGGGGGGCGCTCTCTGTCCTCATTCTCTGGGGGTGGTGGTGGGGGGGCGCTCTCTGTCCTCATTCTCTGGGGGTGGTGGTGGGGGGGCGCTCTCTGTCCTCATTCTCTGGGGGTGGCGGTGGGGGGCGCTCTCTGTCCTCATTCTCTGGGGGTGGTGGTGGGGGGGCGCTCTCTGTCCTCATTCTCTGGGGGTGGTGATGGGGGGTGCTCTCTGTCCTCATTCTCTGGGGGTGGTGGTGGGGGGCGCACTCTGTCCTCATTCTCTGGGGGTGGTGGTGGGGGGCGCTCTCTGTCCTCATTCTCTGGGGGTGGTGGTGGGGGGCGCTCTCTGTCCTCATTCTCTGGGGGTGGTGGTGGGGGGCGCTCTCTGTCCTCATTCTCTGGGGGTGGTGATGGGGGGTGCTCTCTGTCCTCATTCTCTGGGGGTGGTGGTGGGGGGCGCACTCTGTCCTCATTCTCTGGGGGTGGTGGTGGGGGGCGCTCTCTGTCCTCATTCTCTGGGGGTGGCGGTGGGGGGCGCTCTCTGTCCTCATTCTCTGGGGGTGGTGGTGGGGGGGCGCTCTCTGTCCTCATTCTCTGGGGGTGGTGGTGGGGGGCGCTCTCTGTCCTCATTCTCTGGGGGTGGTGGTGGGGGGGGCGCTCTCTGTCCTCATTCTCTGGGGGTGGCGGTGGGGGGCGCTCTCTGTCCTCATTCTCTGGGGGTGGCGGTGGGGGGGCGCTCTCTGTCCTCATTCTCTGGGGGTGGCGGTGGGGGGGCGCTCTCTGTCCTCATTCTCTGGGGGTGGTGGTGGGGGGCGCTCTCTGTCCTCATTCTCTGGGGGTGGCGGTGGGGGGGCGCTCTCTGTCCTCATTCTCTGGGAGTGGCGGTGGGGGGGCGCTCTCCGTCCTCATTCTCTGGGGGTGGCGGTGGGGGGGCGCTCTCCGTCCTCCTTCTCTGGGGTGGCGGTGGGGGGGCGCTCTCCGTCCTCCTTCCCTGGGGGTGGCACTCTCCATCCTCCTCTGGGGGGCGCTCTCTGTTCTCCTTCTCTGGGGGGGGGCGCTCTCTGTTCTCCTTCTCTGGGGGGGGGCGCTCTCTGTTCTCCTTCTCTGGGGGTGGCGGTGGGGGGCGCTCTCTGTCCTCATTCTCTACGGGTGGCGGTGGGGGGGGCGCTCGCTGTCCTCCTTCTCTGGGGGGGGCGCTCTCTGTCCTCCTTCTCTGGGGGGGGGCACTCTCTGTCCTCCTTCTCTGGGGGGGGCACTCTCTGTCCTCCTTCTCTGGGGGGGGGCGCTCTCTGTCCTCCTTCTCTGGGGGGGGGCGCTCTCTGTCCTCCTTCTCTGGGGGGGGGGCGCTCTCTGTCCTCCTTCTCTGGGGGGGGGGCGCTCTCTGTCCTCCTTCTCTGGGGGGGGCGCTCTCTGTCCTCCTTCTCTGGGGGGGGGGCGCTCTCTGTCCTCCTTCTCTGGGGGGGGGGCGCTCTCTGTCCTCCTTCTCTGGGGGGGGGGCGCTCTCTGTCCTCCTTCTCTGGGGGGGGTGCTCTCTGTCCTCCTTCTCTGGGGGTGGCACTTTCCGTCCTCCTTCTCTGGGGGTGGCGCTCTCTGTCCTCATTCTCTAGCGGTGGGGTGGCGCTCTCTGTCCTCATTCTCTAGCGGTGGGGGGCGCTCTCTGTCCTCATTCTCTGGGGGTGGTGGTGGGGGGCGCTCTGTCCTCATTCTCTGGGGGTGGTGGGGGGCGCTCTCTGTCCTCATTCTCTGGGGGTGGTGGTGGGGGGCGCTCTCTGTCCTCATTCTCTGGGGGTGGTGGTGGGGGGCGCTCTCTGTCCTCATTCTCTGGGGGTGGTGGTGGGGGGCGCTCTCTGTCCTCATTCTCTGGGGGTGGTGGTGGGGGGCGCTCTCTGTCCTCATTCTCTGGGGGTGGTGGTGGGGGGCGCTCTCTGTCCTCATTCTCTGGGGGTGGTGGTGGGGGGCGCTCTCTGTCCTCATTCTCTGGGGGTGGTGGTGGGGGGCGCTCTCTGTCCTCATTCTCTGGGGGTGGTGGTGGGGGGCGCTCTCTGTCCTCATTCTCTGGGGGTGGTGGTGGGGGGCGCTCTCTGTCCTCATTCTCTGGGGGTGGTGGTGGGGGGCGCTCTCTGTCCTCATTCTCTGGGGGTGGTGGTGGGGGGCGCTCTCTGTCCTCATTCTCTGGGGGTGGTGGTGGGGGGCGCTCTCTGTCCTCATTCTCTGGGGGTGGTGGTGGGGGGGCGCTCTCTGTCCTCATTCTCTGGGGGTGGTGGTGGGGGGCGCTCTCTGTCCTCATTCTCTGGGGGTGGTGGTGGGGGGCGCTCTCTGTCCTCATTCTCTGGTGGTGGGGGGCGCTCTCTGTCCTCATTCTCTGGGGGTGGTGGTGGGGGGGCGCTCTCTGTCCTCATTCTCTGGGGGTGGTGGTGGGGGGGCGCTCTCTGTCCTCATTCTCTGGGGGTGGTGGTGGGGGGGCGCTCTCTGTCCTCATTCTCTGGGGGTGGTGGTGGGGGGCGCTCTCTGTCCTCATTCTCTGGGGGTGGTGGTGGGGGGCGCTCTCTGTCCTCATTCTCTGGGGGTGGTGGTGGGGGGGCGCTCTCTGTCCTCATTCTCTGGGGGTGGTGGTGGGGGGCGCTCTCTGTCCTCATTCTCTGGGGGTGGTGGTGGGGGGCGCTCTCTGTCCTCATTCTCTGGGGGTGGTGGTGGGGGGCGCTCTCTGTCCTCATTCTCTGGGGGTGGTGGTGGGGGGCGCTCTCTGTCCTCATTCTCTGGGGGTGGTGGTGGGGGGCGCTCTCTGTCCTCATTCTCTGGTGGTGGGGGGCGCTCTCTGTCCTCATTCTCTGGGGGTGGTGGTGGGGGGGCGCTCTCTGTCCTCATTCTCTGGGGGTGGTGGTGGGGGGGCGCTCTCTGTCCTCATTCTCTGGGGGTGGTGGTGGGGGGGCGCTCTCTGTCCTCATTCTCTGGGGGTGGTGGTGGGGGGCGCTCTCTGTCCTCATTCTCTGGGGGTGGTGGTGGGGGGCGCTCTCTGTCCTCATTCTCTGGGGGTGGTGGTGGGGGGGCGCTCTCTGTCCTCATTCTCTGGGGGTGGTGGTGGGGGGCGCTCTCTGTCCTCATTCTCTGGGGGTGGTGGTGGGGGGCGCTCTCCGTCCTCATTCTCTGGGGGTGGTGGTGGGGGGCGCTCTCCGTCCTCCTTCTCTGGGGGTGGCGCTCTCCGTCCTCCTTCTCTGGGGGTGGTGGTGGGGGGGCGCTCTCCGTCCTCCTTCTCTGGGGGTGGTGGTGGGGGGCGCTCTCTGTCCTCATTCTCTGGGGGTGGTGGTGGGGGGGCGCTCTCCGTCCTCATTCTCTGGGGGTGGTGGTGGGGGGCGCTCTCCGTCCTCCTTCTCTGGGGGTGGCGCTCTCCGTCCTCCTTCTCTGGGGGTGGTGGTGGGGGGGCGCTCTCCGTCCTCCTTCTCTGGGGGTGGTGGTGGGGGGGCGCTCTCCGTCCTCCTTCTCTGGGGGTGGCGGTGGGGGGGCGCTCTCTGTCCTCATTCTCTGGGGGTGGTGGTGGGGGGCGCTCTCTGTCCTCATTCTCTGGGGGTGGTGGTGGGGGGTGCTCTCTGTCCTCATTCTCTGGGGGTGGTGGTGGGGGGCGCTCTCCGTCCTCCTTCTCTGGGGGTGGCGCTCTCCGTCCTCCTTCTCTGGGGGTGGTGGTGGGGGGGCGCTCTCCGTCCTCCTTCTCTGGGGGTGGCGGTGGGGGGGCGCTCTCCGTCCTCCTTCCCTGGGGGTGGCACTCTCCATCCTCCTCTGGGGGGCGCTCTCTGTTCTCCTTCTCTGGGGGGGGGCGCTCTCTGTTCTTCTCTGGGGGTGGCGGTGGGGGGCGCTCTCTGTCCTCATTCTCTAGCGGTGGGGGGGCGCTCTCTGTCCTCATTCTCTACGGGTGACGGTGGGGGGGGCGCTCTCTGTCCTCCTTCTCTGGGGGGGGGCGCTCGCTGTCCTCCTTCTCTGGGGGGGGGGGCGCTCTCTGTCCTCCTTCTCTTGGGGGGGGGCGCTCTCTGTCCTCCTCTGGGGGGGGGACGCTCTCTGTCCTCTGGGGGGGGACGCTCTCTGTCCTCCTCTGGGGGGGGGGGCGCTCTCTGTCCTCCTTCTCTGGGGGGGGGACGCTCTCTGTCCTCCTTCTCTGGGGGTGGTGGTGGGGGGCGCTCTCCGTCCTCCTTCTCTGGGGGTGGCGCTCTCCGTCCTCCTTCTCTGGGGGTGGTGGTGGGGGGGCGCTCTCCGTCCTCCTTCTCTGGGGGTGGTGGTGGGGGGGCGCTCTCCGTCCTCCTTCTCTGGGGGTGGCGGTGGGGGGGCGCTCTCTGTCCTCATTCTCTGGGGGTGGTGGTGGGGGGCGCTCTCTGTCCTCATTCTCTGGGGGTGGTGGTGGGGGGTGCTCTCTGTCCTCATTCTCTGGGGGTGGTGGTGGGGGGCGCTCTCCGTCCTCCTTCTCTGGGGGTGGCGCTCTCCGTCCTCCTTCTCTGGGGGTGGTGGTGGGGGGGCGCTCTCCGTCCTCCTTCTCTGGGGGTGGCGGTGGGGGGGCGCTCTCCGTCCTCCTTCCCTGGGGGTGGCACTCTCCATCCTCCTCTGGGGGGCGCTCTCTGTTCTCCTTCTCTGGGGGGGGGCGCTCTCTGTTCTTCTCTGGGGGTGGCGGTGGGGGGCGCTCTCTGTCCTCATTCTCTAGCGGTGGGGGGGCGCTCTCTGTCCTCATTCTCTACGGGTGACGGTGGGGGGGGCGCTCTCTGTCCTCCTTCTCTGGGGGGGGGCGCTCGCTGTCCTCCTTCTCTGGGGGGGGGGGCGCTCTCTGTCCTCCTTCTCTTGGGGGGGGGCGCTCTCTGTCCTCCTCTGGGGGGGGGACGCTCTCTGTCCTCTGGGGGGGGACGCTCTCTGTCCTCCTCTGGGGGGGGGGGCGCTCTCTGTCCTCCTTCTCTGGGGGGGGGACGCTCTCTGTCCTCCTTCTCTGGGGGGGAGCGCTCTCTGTCCTCCTTCTCTGGGGGGGGGGGGGCGCTCTCTGTCCTCCTTCTCTGGGGGTGGCACTTTCCGTCCTCCTTCTCTGGGGGTGGCGCTCTCTGTCCTCATTCTCTAGCGGTGGGGGGTGCTCTCTGTCCTCATTCTCTAGCGGTGGGGGGGGGCGCTCTCTGTCCTCCTTCTCTGGGGGGGGCGCTCTCTGTCCTCCTTCTCGGGGGGGGGGGGGCGCTCTCTGTCCTCCTTCCCTGGGGGTGGCACTTTCCGTCCTCCTTCTCTGGGGGTGGCGCTCTCTGTCCTCATTCTCTAGCGGTGGGGTGGCGCTCTCTGTCCTCATTCTCTAGCGGTGGGGGGCGCTCTCTGTCCTCATTCTCTGGGGGTGGTGGTAGGGGGCGCTCTCTGTCCTCATTCTCTGGGGGTGGTGGTGGGGGGCGCTCTCTGTCCTCATTCTCTGGGGGTGGTGGTGGGGGGCGCTCTCTGTCCTCATTCTCTGGGGGTGGTGGTGGGGGGCGCTCTCTGTCCTCATTCTCTGGAGGTGGTGGTGGGGGGCGCTCTCTGTCCTCATTCTCTGGGGGTGGTGGTGGGGGGCGCTCTCTGTCCTCATTCTCTGGGGGTGGTGGTGGGGGGCGCTCTCTGTTCTCATTCTCTGGGGGTGGTGGTGGGGGGGCGCTCTCTGTCCTCATTCTCTGGGGGTGGTGGTGGGGGGCGCTCTCCGTCCTCCTTCTCTGGGGGTGGCGGTGGGGGGGGCGCTCTCCGTCCTCCTTCCCTGGGGGTGGCACTCTCTGTTCTTCTTCTCTGGGGGGGGCGCTCTCCGTCCTCCTTCCCTGGGGGTGGCACTCTCTGTTCTCCTTCTCTGGGGGGGGGCGCTCTCTGTCCTCCTTCTCTGGGGGGGGGGGGGGCGCTCTCTGTCCTCCTTCTCTGGGGGGGGGCGCTCTCTGTCCTCCTTCTCTGGGGGGGGGCGCTCTCTGTCCTCCTTCTCTGGGGGGGGGGCGCTCTCTGTCCTCCTTCTCTGGGGGGGCGCTCTCTGTCCTCCTTCTCTGGGGGGGGGGGGGCGCTCTCTGTCCTCCTTCTGGGGGGGGGGGGCGCTCTCTGTCCTCCTTCTCTGGGGGGGGGGGCGCTCTCTGTCCTCCTTCTCTGGGGGGGGGCGCTCTCTGTCCTCCTTCTCTGGGGGGGGGGCGCTCTCTGTCCTCCTTCTCTGGGGGGGGGCGCTCTCTGTCCTCCTTCTCTGGGGGGGGGCGCTCTCCGTCTTCCTTCTCTGGGGGTGGCGCTTTCCGTCCTCCTTCTCTGGGGGTGGCGCTTTCCGTCCTCCTTCTCTGGGGGTGGCGCTCTCTGTCCTCATTCTCTAGCTGTGGGGGGCGCTCTCTGTCCTCATTCTCTAGCGGTGGGGGGGGCGCTCTCTGTCCTCCTTCTCTGGGGGTGGTGGTGGGGGGCGCTCTCTGCCCTCATTCTCTGGGGGGGGAGGGGGCGCTCTCTGCCCTCATTCTCTGGTGGGGGAGGGGGCGCTCTGTCCTCCTTCTCTGGGGGGGGGGGCGCTCTGTCCTCCTTCTCGGGGGGGGGGGGGGCGCGCTCTTTGTCCTCCTTCTCTGGGGGTGGCACTTTCCGTCCTCCTTCTCTGGGGGTGGCGCTCTCTGTCCTCATTCTCTAGCGGTGGGGTGGCGCTCTCTGTCCTCATTCTCTAGCGGTGGGGGGCGCTCTCTGTCCTCATTCTCTAGCGGTGGGGGGCGCTCTCTGTCCTCATTCTCTGGGGGTGGGGGTGTGGGGCGCTCTCTGCCCTCATTCTCTGGGGGTGGCGGTGTGGGGCGCTCTCTGCCCTCATTCTCTGGGGGTGGCGCTCTCTGTCCTCCTTCTCTGTGGGGGGTGCTCTCTGTCCTCCTTCTCTGTGGGGGGTGCTCTCTGTCCTCCTTCTCTGTGGGGGGTGCTCTCTGTCCTCCTTCTCTGTGGGGGGTGCTCTCTGTCCTCCTTCTCTGTGGGGGGCGCTCTCTGTCCTCCTTCTCTGGGGGTGGCACTTTCCGTCCTCCTTCTCTGGGGGTGGCGCTCTCTGTCCTCATTCTCTAGCGGTGGGGTGGCGCTCTCTGTCCTCATTCTCTAGCGGTGGGGGGCGCTCTCTGTCCTCATTCTCTAGCGGTGTGGGGCGCTCTCTGCCCTCATTCTCTGGGGGTGGCGGTGTGGGGCGCTCTCTGCCCTCATTCTCTGGGGGTGGCGGTGTGGGGCGCTCTCTGCCCTCATTCTCTGGGGGTGGCGGTGTGGGGCGCTCTCTGCCCTCCTTCTCTGGGGGTGGCGCTCTCTGTCCTCCTTCTCTGTGGGGGGTGCTCTCTGTCCTCCTTCTCTGTGGGGGGTGCTCTCTGTCCTCCTTCTCTGTGGGGGGTGCTCTCTGTCCTCATTCTCTAGCGGTGGGGGGCGCTCTCTGTCCTCATTCTCTGGGGTTGGCGGTGTGGGGCGCTCTCTGTCCTTCTCTGTGGGGGGTGCTCTCTGTCCTCCTTCTCTGTGGGGGGTGCTCTCTGTCCTCCTTCTCTGTGGGGGGTGCTCTCTGTCCTCCTTCTCTGTGGGGGGTGCTCTCTGTCCTCCTTCTCTGTGGGGGGTGCTCTCTGTCCTCCTTCTCTGTGGGGGGTGCTCTCTGTCCTCCTTCTCTGTGGGGGGTGCTCTCTGTCCTTATTCTCTGGGCGTGGCGCTCTCTGTCCTCCTTCTCTGGGGTGGCGCTCTCTGTCCTCCTTCTCTGGGGTGGCGCTCTCTGTCCTCCTTCTCTGGGGTGGCGCTCTCCGTCCTCCTTCTCTGGGGGTGGCGGTGGGGGGGTGCTCTCTGTCCTCATTCTCTAGCGGTGGGGGGCGCTCTCTGTCCTCCTTCTCTGTGGGGGGCGCTCTCTGTCCTCCTTCTCTGTGGGGGGTGCTCTCTGTCCTTCTCTGGGGTGGCGCTCTCTGTCCTCCTTCTCTGGGGGTGGTGGTGGGGGGCGCTCTCTGTCCTCATTCTCTGGGGGGGGTGGTGGTGGGGGGCGCTCTCTGTCCTCATTCTCTAGCGGTGGGGGGCGCTCTCTGTCCTCATTCTCTAGCGGTGGGGGGCGCTCTCTGTCCTCATTCTCTGGGGGTGGTGGTGTGGGGCGCTCTCTGTCCTCATTCTCTGGGGGTGGTGGTGGGGGGGCGCTCTCTGTCCTCATTCTCTGGGGGTGGTGGTGGGGGGCGCTCTCTGTCCTCATTCTCTGGGGGTGGTGGTGGGGGGCGCTCTCTGTCCTCATTCTCTGGGGGGGGTGGTGGTGGGGGGCATTCTCTGTCCTTCTCTGGTGTTGGCAGCAGGGGGCGCTTTCTGTCCTCATTCTCTGGGGGTGGTTGTGGGGGGCGCTCTCTGTCCTCATTCTCTTGGGGTGGTGGTGGGGGGCGCTCTCTGTCCTCATTCTCTAGCGGTGGGGGGCGCTCTCTGTCCTCATTCTCTGGGCGTGGCGGTGGGGGGCGCTCTCTGTCCTCCTTCTCTGTGGGGGTCGCTCTCTGTCCTCCTTCTCTGTGGGGGGCGCTCTCTGTCCTCCTTCTCTGTGGGGGGTGCTCTCTGTCCTCCTTCTCTGGGGTGGCGCTCTCTGTCCTCCTTCTCTGGGGCTGGCAGTGGGGGGGCGCTCTCTGTCCTCATTCTCTAGCGGTGGGGGGCGCTCTCTGTCCTCATTCTCTGGGCGTGGCGGTGGGGGGCGCTCTCTGTCCTTCTCTGTGGGGGGTGCTCTCTGTCCTCCTTCTCTGTGGGGGGCGCGCTCTGTCCTCCTTCTCTGTGGGGGGCGCTCTCTGTCCTCCTTCTCTGTGGGGGGTGCTCTCTGTCCTCCTCTGTGGGGGGGTGCTCTCTGTCCTTATTCTCTGGGGGTCGGGCTCTCTGTCATCCTCCTCTGGGGTTGGCAGCAGGGGCCTTTCCGTCTTCCTCTTTGGGGGGGGGGCGCTCTCTGTCCTTCTCTGTGGGGGGCGCACTCTGTCCTCCTCTGGGGGGTGCTCTCTGTCCTTATTCTCTGGGGGTCGGGCTCTCTCCCCTCATTCTCTTGGGGGGGTGGTGGTGGGGGGCGGGGGGCGTTCTCTGTCGTCCTTCTCTGGTGTTGGCAGCAGGGGGCGCTTTCTGTCCTCATTCTCTGGGGGTGGTGGTGGAGGCGCTCTCTGTCCTCATTCTCTGGGGGTGGTGGTGGGGGGCGCTCTCTGTCCTCATTCACTGGGGGGGGTGGTGGTGGTGGGGGGCGTTCTCTGTCGTCCTTCTCTGGTGTTGGCAGCAGGGGGCGCATTCTGTCCTCATTCTCTGGGGGTGGTGGTGTGGGGCGCTCTCTGTCCTCATTCTCTGGGGGTGGTGGTGGGGGGCGCTCTCTGTCCTCATTCTCTGGGGGTGGCGGTGGGGGGCGCTCTCTGTCCTCATTCTCTGGGGGTGGCGGTGGGGGGCGCTCTCTGTCCTCATTCTCTGGGGGTGGTGGTGGGGGGCGCTCTCTGTCCTCATTCTCTGGGGGTGGTGGTGGGGGGCGCTCTCTGTCCTCATTCTCTGGGGGTGGTGGTGGGGGGCGCTCTCTGTCCTCATTCTCTGGGGGTGGTGGTGGGGGGCGCTCTCTGTCCTCATTCTCTGGGGGTGGTGGTGGGGGGCGCTCTCTGTCCTCATTCTCTGGGGGTGGTGGTGGGGGGCGCTCTCTGTCCTCATTCTCTGTGGGGGGCGCTCTCTGTCCTCCTTCTCTGTGGGGGGCGCTCTCTGTCCTCCTTCTCTGTGGGGGGCGCTCTCTGTCCTTCTTCTCTGTGGGGGGTGCGCTCTGTCCTCCTTCTCTGTGGGCGGCGCTCTCTGTCATCCTCCTCTGGGGTTGGCAGCGGGGGGGCTTTCTCTGTCGTCCTTCTCTGGTGTTGGCAGCAGGGGGCGCTCTCAGTCGTCCTTTTCTGGGGGTGGTGGTCAGTACGTGATGTTGCAATCTGGCCACCATGTTGTCCTTCTCACATTCCTCACTTGTCCCTGCAGGAAGGTGAATGTGCACGAGGCGGAGACCGCCGGCGCCATCATGGCGTTCTTCCTGTCTCTGGGGTTGGCGCTCGGAGCTGGTTTCTCTTTCCTGCTGCGGATTCTGGTCTGAGTCGTCCCCTCCGAAGCCTCGCGGAGTCCTGTGCTACCTCGCCTGTACTCAGCGCTCGTCACGTGACTCATCTCTCGCTGCTGAGTCGCCCTTTATGTAATGTGTGACCGCTCCGGCACCGCTGCCGCTTTCCTCCGTTATCTCTGTTGTATCAATGAAAGTACATTTTTTGCTTTGGGCCCCGAGACAAAGGGGCCAATATTGCACAACAAGGGCCCGGACGTAATGTTAATCTCATTGCACAGGGTGAAGACTTCCTCCACAGTGGCCCTGGGGCCGTGCCTCCAGCAAACCCAACTCGTGGCCCTGGGGCCGTGCCTCCAGCAAACCCAACTCGTGGCCCTGGGGCCGTGCCTCCAGCAAACCCAACTCGTGGCCCTGGGGCCGTGCCTCCAGCAAACCCAACTCGTGGCCCTGGGGCCGTGCCTCCAGCAAACCCAACTCGTGGCCCTGGGGCCGTGCCTCCAGCAAACCCAACTCGTGGCCCCGGGCCGTGCCTCCAGCAAACCCAACTCGTGGCCCTGGGGCCGTGCCTCCAGCAAACCCAATTCGTAGCCCCGGGACCGTGCCTCCAGCAAACCCAATTCGTAGCCCCGGGACCGTGCTTCCGGCAAACCCAACTCGTGGCCCCGGGCCGTGCCTCCAGCAAACCCCGACCTGTGCCTGCAACAAACCTCATTTGTGACCCGGGGCCGAGCCTGCAGCAAACCTAATCGGTGACCCCGACCTGTGCCTCCATTATACCTCATTCGTGTCCCCAGGGCCTATGCGTGCAGTAAACCATACATGTGACCCTGGGCCTGTGCCTACAGCAAATCTCCCTGGGGCCGTGCCTGCAATAAACTACATGTGGCCCCGGTGCCGTGCCTGCAATAAACTACATGTGGCCCTGGGGCCGTGCCTGCAATAAACTACATGTGGCCCCGGTGCCGTGCCTGCAATAAACTACATGTGGCCCTGGGGCTGTGCCTGCAATGAACGCCACATGTGGCCCCCGGGCTATGCCTGCAGTAAACCTCACTGGTGGCCCCGGGGCCGTGCTTGCAGTAAACCCTACATGTGGCCCCGGGGCCATGCCTGCAGCAATCCTCCCTTGCGGCCCCAGGCCTGTGCCTGCAGTAAACTACATGTGGCCCCGGGGCCGAGCCTGCAGCAATCCTCCCTCATGGCCCCGGGGCCGAGCCTGCAGCAATCTTCCCTTGCGGCCCCAGGTCTGTGCCTGCAGTAAACTACATGTGGCCCCGTGGCTGAGCCTGCAGCAATCCTCCCTCATGGCCCCGGGGCCGAGCCTGCAGCAATCCTCCCACGGGGCCGAGCCTGCAGCAATCCTCCCTCGCGGCCCCGGGGCCGAGCCTGCAGCACTCCTCCCACGGGGCCGAGCCTGCAGCAATCCTCCCTCGCGGCCCCGGGGCCGAGCCTGCAGCACTCCTCCCACGGGGCCGAGCCTGCAGCAATCCTCCCTCGCGGCCCCGGGGCCGAGCCTGCAGCACTCCTCCCACGGGGCCGAGCCTGCAGCAATCCTCCCTCGCGGCCCCGGGGCCGAGCCTGCAGCACTCCTCCCTCGTGGTCCCGAGTTGTGCCTGCAGCAAACGCCACAAAGTGCATTACGCCCTCTTCTGTGCCAGCAGGCAGTATGCTGGCTGGTGATTGGCCGCGGGATGCTGGCTGGTGATTGATTTTCCGTGGGATGCTGGCTGGTGATTGGCTGCGGGATGCTGGCTGGTGATTTGCCGCGGGATGCTGGCTGGTGATTGGCCGCGGGATGCTGGCTGGTGATTGGCCGCGGGATGCTGGCTGGTGATTGGCCGCGTAGCCAGCACTACTATTATATGTATGGTTGTATTAGTAGTTTGGTAAGCCCCTCCCCCGCGGACCCCTGGGGCGTTTACAGTGGGAGGGGGCTGCCTTTGCGGATCTCAGTGACTTCCTATTTAGAGCTTTTTCTATTTCTTTTTTACAATTTATTTCTAAGCTGTAAGAAAAAAACCTGAACAATGTTTTTTTTTTTAATGAAACTAACAGTATTTGAGTTAAGAATTCATAAAATAATAATTTACATTTGTTTTTCATTTACAATTCTGTTCTCAGTGAGTGTGTTCTTATACATAGCAGAGCTGCAGTGTACAGCATGGGGGATAGACCTAGTGCGAGCATGATTAATAGAGAGGAGGTGGTCTTCAGACTGCAGCGGACCATGCAGCGGTTATTCATCCCATATCGGTGAAAGGCGTCGCTGGACCCTCGATCCAATCTGCGCTGGCTAATTCCGGGTACCACCCATTGACCCCTGCACAGCGCCCCCCCCAGTGTCGTCTCGAATTTACAGGTCGGTAACGAGTTGGGGTTCATAAACTGGAAGGAGGGAGTCAAGCTAAGGGTTAATCTAGAAATGTCAGAGGTGGTACCAGGAGGTCAGGACTGGGGAATGCGACTGTCGAAGAATTGGACAAGGTCAGAATCGAGAGCACTACAAGTCCCAGGAAGGCAAAGACCAGGGCAGGAGATGAGCACAATGTATAGGGTATAGAGGGTGAGACAGGCAGCAGCGGTGCAGCGAAGACTGGAAACAGCGAAGCGTACCTGTCCTGTCCGGTGCCTTCAGGATCATCTGTCCTGTGTTTACACGAGGAATAACATGATCCGGGCCATTATATGACTTGTATCCTGCCATGTTCACCATTCATCTCTGAGCTTGTGGGGGGATACTAGCTGCTGTGTCTTCCATACAGCACACAGACATGAAGGATCACTGCTCTGCTGTCTCTGTGTAACACACATGCAGCAGCGTGGAAGACATCATATAGAAGTATTGAGAAGTGTAGCTGTGAATACAGTGTTATGTAAAACTAAAAAGCAGCAGCGTGGAAAATATACGGCAGTACTGAGCAGTGTACCTGGGAATCCTACAGTGATATAAATCAAAGAGCAGCAGCATAGGGGTCCTTATACAGCAGTACTGAGCAGTGTACCTGGGAATCCTACAGTGATATAAATCAAAGAGCAGCAGCATAGGGGTCCTTATACAGCAGTACTGAGCAGTGTACCTGGGAATCCTACAGTGATATAAAGCATAGAGGTCCTTATACAGCAGTACTGAGCAGTGTGCCTGGGAATCCTACAGTGATATAAAGCATAGAGGTCCTTATACAGCAGTACTGAGCAGTGTACCTGGGAATCCTACAGTGATATAAAACAAAGAGCAGCAGCATAGAGGTCCTTATACAGCAGTACTGAGCAGTGCGGCTGTGAATGTATTACTGGATTGATACAATGTAATGGCTAGAAGTAGCATTATGGAAGACCTTATATAGTGGTGTACTTAGGGTTGTAGCTATTAATCCAGCACTTAGGGTAAGATAAACACTGAAAAACTCTTAAGGGGACATTATGCAGCAATACAGAGCATTGTAGCTGTGAATCCAGCACTGAATTGAGGTATTTGAATAGATTAGCTCTAAATATCTGAAAAAAATGTAAAAAATGCTTGAAAGGCTTATCCCCTTCATTTGTATTGTAAATCTTCGCTGTTCACATGTTCAGTCTTTTATGTAGTTTTCTTCAACTTCAGGTTTTGAAACGGGGGAGGGTTCATGTCAAGTGTCTCTGCAGCGGCTCCTGCTGGAATTACACACTTCTGGAAAAAGAAAATTCCAAAAATGTTTTAAACACTTTAAAACGGTTTCATGAAACAAAAAGCAGGAGATAACTCATCAGTTTATGATCACCTTCTATCATATATAGATAGATCGATTTTGCCATTGTGTGCATATAGCCTTACTAGAAATTGGAGGCAGCTGGGTGGACGTTATACAACAGTACTGAGCAGTGTAATTGTAAATCCAGCACTGATAGCAGTAGCATAGAGGATATTATACAGCAGTATTGCACAGTGTTGCTGTGAATCCAGCACTGGGCTGAGAGGAAGCAATTACTAGATAGCAGTAGCATAGAGGATATTATACAGCAGTATTGCACAGTGTTGCTGTGAATCTAGCACTGGACTGAGAGGAAGCAATTACTAGATAGCAGTAGCATAGAGGATATTATACAGCAGTATTGCACAGTGTTGCTGTGAATCTAGCACTGGACTGAGAGGAAGCAATTACTAGATAGCAGTAGCATAAAGGATATTATACAGCAGAATTGCACAGTGTTGCTGTGAATCCAGCACTGGGCTGAGAGGAAGCAATACTAGATAGCAGTAGTATAGAGGATATTATACAGCAGTATTGCACAGTGTTGCTGTGAATCCAGCACTGGGCTGAAAGGAAACAATTACTAGATAGCAGTAGCATAGAGGATATTATACAGCAGTATTGCACAGTGTTGCTGTGAATCCAGCACTGGGCTGAGAGGAAGCAATTACTAGATAGTAGTATAGAGGATATTATACAGCAGTATTGCACAGTGTTGCTGTGAATCCAGCACTGGGCTGAAAGGAAACAATTACTAGATAGCAGTAGCATAGAGGATATTATACAGCAGTATTGCGCAGTGTTGCTGTGAATCCAGCACTGGGCTGAGAGGAAGCAATTACTAGATAGCAGTAGTATAGAGGATATTATACAGCAGTATTGCACAGTGTTGCTGTGAATCCAGCACTGGGCTGAAAGGAAACAATTACTAGATAGCAGTAGCATAGAGGATATTATACAGCAGTATTGCACAGTGTTGCTGTGAATCCAGCACTGGGCTGAGAGGAAGCAATTACTAGATAGCAGTAGCATAAAGGATATTATACAGCAGTATTGCACAGTGTTGCTGTGAATCCAGCACTGGGCTGAGAGGAAGCAATTACTAGATAGCAGTAGTATAGAGGATATTATACTGCAGTATTGCACAGTGTTGCTGTGAATCCAGCACTGGGCTGAAAGGAAACAATTACTAAATAGCAGTAGCATAGAGGATATTATACAGCAGTATTGCGCAATGTTGCTGTGAATCCAGCACTGGGCTGAGAGGAAGCAATTACTAGATAGCAGTAGCATAAAGGATATTATACAGCAGTATTGCACAGTGTTGCTGTGAATCCAGCACTGGGCTGAGAGGAAGCAATTACTAGATAGCAGTAGTATAGAGGATATTATACTGCAGTATTGCACAGTGTTGCTGTGAATCCAGTACTGGGCTGAGAGGAAACAATTACTAGATAGCAGTAGCATAGAGGATATTATACAGCAGTATTGCACAGTGTTGCTGTGAATCCAGCACTGGGCTGAGAGGAAGCAATACTAGATAGCAGTAGTATAGAGGATATTATACAGCAGTATTGCACAGTGTTGCTGTGAATCCAGCACTGGGTTGAGAGGAAGCAATTACTAGATAGCAGTAGTATAGAGGATATTATACTGCAGTATTGCACAGTGTTGCTGTGAATCCAGTACTGGGCTGAGAGGAAGCAATTACTAGATAGCAGTAGTATAGAGGATATTATACAGCAGTATTGCACAGTGTTGCTGTGAATCCAGCACTGGGCTGAGAGGAAGCAATACTAGATAGCAGTAGTATAGAGGATATTATACAGCAGTATTGCACAGTGTTGCTGTGAATCCAGCACTGGACTGAGAGGAAGCAATTACTAGATAGCAGTAGCATAAAGGATATTATACAGCAGTATTGCGCAGTGTTGCTGTGAATCCAGCACTGGACTGAGAGGAAGCAATTACTAGATAGCAGTAGCATAGAGGATATTATACAGCAGTATTGCACAGTGTTGCTGTGAATCCAGCACTGGGCTGAGAGAAAACAATTACTAGATAGCAGTAGTATAGAGGATATTATACAGCAGTATTGTGCAGTGTTGCTGTGAATCCAGTACTGGGCTGAGAGGAAGCAATTACTAGATAGCAGTAGCTTAGAGGATATTATACAGCAGTATTGCACAGTGTTGCTGTGAATCCAGCACTGGACTGAGAGGAAGCAATTACTAGATAGCAGTAGCATAGAGGATATTATACAGCAGTATTGCACAGTGTTGCTGTGAATCCAGCACTGGGCTGAGAGGAAACAATTACTAGAAAGCAGCAGCATGGTGGAAGTTATACAGCAGTATTGCACAGTGTTGCTGTGAATCCAACACTGGGCTGAGAGGAAACAATTACTAGATAGCAGTAGCATAGAGGATATTATACAGCAGTATTGCACAGTGTTGCTGTGAATCCAGCACTGGGCTGAGAGGAAAAAATTACTAGATAGCAGTAGCTTAGAGGATATTATACAGCAGTATTGCACAGTGTTGCTGTGAATCCAGCACTGGGCTGAGAGGAAACAATTACTAGATAGCAGTAGCATAGAGGATATTATACAGCAGTATTGCACAGTGTTGCTGTGAATCCAGCACTGGGCTGAGAGGAAACAATTACTAGATAGCAGTAGCATAGAGGATATTATACAACAGTACTGAGCAGTGTAATTGTAAATCCAGCACTGGGCTGAGAGGAAACAATTACTAGATAGCAGTAGCTTAGAGGATATTATACAGCAGAATTGCACAGTGTTGCTGTGAATCCAGCACTGGGCTGAGAGGAAACAATTACTAGATAGCAGTAGCATAGAGGATATTATACAGCAGTATTGCACAGTGTTGCTGTGAATCCAGCACTGGGCTGAGAGGAAACAATTACTAGATAGCAGTAGCATAGAGGATATTATACAACAGTACTGAGCAGTGTAATTGTAAATCCAGCACTGGGCTGAAAGGAAACAATTACTAGATAGCAGTAGCATAGAGGATATTATACAGCAGTATTGCACAGTGTTGCTGTGAATCCAGCACTGGGCTGAGAGGAAACAATTACTAGATAGCAGTAGCATAGAGGATATTATACAGCAGTATTGCACAGTGTTGCTGTGAATCCAGCACTGGGCTGAGAGGAAACAATTACTTGATAGCAGTAGTATAGAGGATATTATACTGCAGTATTGCACAGTGTTGCTGTGAATCCAGCACTGGACTGAGAGGAAGCAATTACTAGATAGCAGTAGCATAGAGGATATTATACAGCAGTATTGCACAGTGTTGCTGTGAATCCAGCACTGGGCTGAGAGGAAGCAATTACTAGATAGCAGTAGCTTAGAGGATATTATACAGCAGTATTGCACAGTGTTGCTGTGAATCCAACACTGGGCTGAGAGGAAACAATTACTAGATAGCAGTAGCTTAGAGGATATTATACAGCAGTATTGCGCAGTGTTGCTGTGAATCCAGCACTGGGCTGAGAGGAAACAATTACTAGAAAGCAGCAGCATGGTGGAAGTTATACAGCAGTACTGAGCAGTGTAACTGTGAATCCAGCACTTAGATGAGGAAAAAGTACTAGAAAGCAGCAGCAGAATTAGAGACAGAGCAGGATCGCTGTGAATGCCACACTAGAGTGAAACACTTGCTGTCTTCCCAATTCTCCATAGACGTCAGTAGGCAGCTGTAATCTGATTCCTCGGTAAGCGAGCAGTCCATCTTGTCTTCAGCAGGATGGATTGTAACACCATTTCTAAATGAGAGATGATCTCAAGAGAAATGACTCAACTCATCACTAGCGATGAGTGCAAGTGCTCGTTACTCGAGTTTACCTAAGGTGCTCAGGTATGCACGAGTGCACGAGTATCGCAGGTACTCCAGTGACATGTCTGTACCCGCAACCGCATGTTTTGCAGCCACGTTTTGTGGCTGGCTAACAGCTGCGAATCATGCGGCCGCGGGGACTCAAACATATTACTTGAGCACCCTAGGCATACTTGAGGAATGATTTCTTGCGTTCATCGCTACTTGTCAGGGAAGTATTGAGGAATATTGAAACCGTTCTTCCATATTTCCTTGACCCAGATATTGACCATTTTTCCCCTTCTGCTCAGCACAAAAGCCCCAATTAACACAGTCATGAGTAAGAACTTACACAAACAATGCCAGCCAAGAGGTGCCACCAAGCTAACTAAAATGCAAATACACTGCTCAAAAAACTAAAGGGAACACTGAAATCCCCCCTCCTAGATGTGAATGAATGAAATCTTCTCATTGAATACTTTGTTCTGTACAAAGCTGAATGTGCTGACAACAAAATCACACAAAAATCATCAATGGAAATCACATTTATTAACCCATGGAGGCCTGGATTTAGAGTCACCCCCAAAATAGAAGTGGAAAAACACACTACAGGCTGATCCAACTTTGATGTAATGTCCTTAAAACAAGTCAAAATAAGGCTCAGTATTGTGTGTGGCCTCCACGTGCCTGTATGACCTCCCTACACCGCCTGGGCATGCTCCTGATGAGGCTGAGTATTGTGTGCGGCCTCCACGTGCCTGTATGACCTCCCTACAACGCCTGGGCATGCTCCTGATGAGGCTGAGTATTGTGTGTGGCCTCCACGTGCCTGTATGACCTCCCTACAACGCCTGGGCATGCTCCTGATGAGGCTGAGTATTGTGTGTGGCCTCCACGTGCCTGTATGACCTCCCTACAACGCCTGGGCATGCTCCTGATGAGGCTGAGTATTGTGTGTGGCCTCCACGTGCCTGTATGACCTTCCTACAATGCCTGGGCATGCTCCTGATGAGGCTGAGTATTGTGTGTGGCCTCCACGTGCCTGTATGACCTCCCTACAATGCCTGGACATGCTCCTGATGAGGCTGAGTATTGTGTGTGGCCTCCACGTGCCTGTATGACCTCTCTACAACGCCTGGGCATGCTCCTGATGAGGCTCAGTATTGTGTGTGGCCTCCACGTGCCTGTATGACCTCCCTACAACGCCTGGGCATGCTCCTGATGAGGCTGAGTATTGTGTGTGGCCTCCACGTGCCTGTATGACCTCCCTACAATGCCTGGGCATGCTCCTGATGAGGCGGAGTATTGTGTGTGGCCTCCACGTGCCTGTATGACCTCCCTACAACGCCTGGGCATGCTTCTGATGAGGCTGAGTATTGTGTGTGGCCTCCACGTGCCTGTATGACCTCCCTACAACGCCTGGGCATGCTCCTGATGAGGCGGAGTATTGTGTGTGGCCTCCACGTGCCTGTATGACCTCCCTACAACGCCTGGGCATGCTCCTGATGAGGCTGAGTATTGTGTGTGGCCTCCACGTGCCTGTATGACCTCCCTATAATGCCTGGGCATGCTCCTGATGAGGTTGCGGATGGTCTCCTATGGGATCTCCTCCCAGACCTGGACTAAAGCATCCGCCAACTCCTGGACAGTCTGTGGTGCAACGTGACGTTGGTGGATGGAGCGAGACATGATGTCCCAGATGTGCTCAATCGGATTCAGGTCTGGGGAACGGGCGGCCAGTCCATAGCTTCAATGCCTTCATCTTGCAGGAACTGCTGACACACTCCAGCCACATGAGGTCTGGCATTGTCCTGCATTAGGAGGAACTCAGGGCCAACCGCACCAGCATATGGTCTCACAAGGGGTCTGCGGATCTCATCTCTGTACCTAATGGCAGTCAGGCTTCCTCTGGGGAGCACATGGAGGGCTGTGCGGCCCTCCAAAGAAATGCCACCCCACACCATTACTGATCTGCTGCCAAACCGGTCATGCTGAAGGATGTTGCAGGCAGCAGATCGCTCTCCACGGCGTCTCCAGACTCTGTCACGTCTGTCACATGTGCTCAGTGTGAACCTGCTTTCATCTGTGAAGAGCACAGGGCGCCAGTGGCCACTTTGCCAATCCTGGTGTTCTGTGGCAAATGCCAAGCGTCCTGCACGGTGTTGGGCTGTGAGCACAACCTCCATCTGTGGATGTCGGGCCCTCATACCACCCTCATGGAGTCAGTTTCTAACCGTTTGTGCAGACACATGCACATTTGTGGCCTGCTGGAGGTCATTTTGCAGGGCTCTGGCAGTGCTCCTCCTGTTCCTCCTTGCACAAAGGCGTGGGTAGCGGTCCTGCTGCTGGGTTGTTGCCCTCCTACGGCCCCCTCCATGTCTCCTGGTGTACTGGCCTGTCTCCTGGTAGCGCCTCCAGCCTCTGGACACTATGCTGACAGACACAGCAAACCTTCTTGCCACAGCTCGCATTGATGTGCCATCCTGGATGAGCTGCACTACCTGAGCAACTTCTGTGGGTTGTAGAGTCCGTCTCATGCTACCACGAGTGTGAAAGCACAACCAACATTCAAAAGTGACCAAAACATCAGCCAGAAAGCATTGGTACTGAGATGTGGTCTGTGGTCCCCACCTGCAGAACCACTCCTTTATTGAGGGGGTCTTGATAATTGCCAGTAATTTCCATCTATTGTCTATTCCATTTGCACAACAGCATGTGACATTGATTGTCAATCAGTGTTGCTTCCTAAGTGGACAGTTTGGTTTCACAGAAGTTTGATTTACTTGGAGTTATATTCTGTTGTTTAAGTGTTCCCTTTATTTTTTTGAGCAGTGTATATTTCCTCTTAACACAGACCTGAGATAGATTGACACCTTCTCCCAGGCCAGAGTTTGGAATAAAGAGGAAATGGTTCCTTAAGTTCAAAGGAACTCGCAAACAATTCCCGGCCACCAGCCATAGCCACGTCGACTCCGATATGAAATATTGTGAGTTCCATACGTCCGGCAATAACGGGACCCATATTTTTAGAGGTAAAATCAGCGAGGGAATGATAGGGATATTTTTTTTGCCGCTGAAAAAACGCTACATAGAGCTGTAGCGCAAAAACATCAGAATAGCAGACTGGAGCTATGCGGTATGTGGTCTCTTAACTGAAGATAAAATCATAAAGGAAAATGTAGTGTCCTTTGCAAGCTTCTGCGATCAACGAGCTATGAGTTATCGCAGAAATTAGCGTTTTTAATAAAATTGTACAGGCTGGAGACTGGCCCACATGATGTCACCACGGGGGCGTGGGTAAATCCCGCTTTAGGTATAAGAGAACCCATGGACATTAGAGGAGCACTCATTGCCAGTAGGGAATAAGAATTATAAGCAACAGGTCCTGTTCAATAACAGCATAATCAAACTGGGGAGCCCCTCCTCCACCTATATTGAATAGTCTCCGTGATCGTATAATGTAAGTTTGTCTTCTTTTATCCTGTTTATTTTATGTAACTGCCTATGTATTTTAATGTCCCCTTTGTAACATCCTTGTATATATTTTTCCTAAACACTGCCTCCCTTTTGGATTAAATATAAAATTTAATAGTTCTGTTTCTTTTGTTCTGTAATCGTTCCCTTCCCCAAAGTCATATACGCTACCAAAACGCAGGCGTCTGGCCAGGCCTGTATTATATTTCAAACTTGGTCGGTGGTGGCAGAGAATAATAATAAATTTGGCTATCATGAAGTTTACAGTGACCGTACGGAGGGCGTAAACACGGATTCCAGTCTGTGGAACCCAGAGGTGTGACGCCATACGCTCACTGGTCGCTTATCGATACCTACGCAGCGAGTAGTCTGAATCGCGACTCCGGACCAAATACAAACAGCGTGACTGCGAGATATTGCGTAATCTCCCCGGTGTCGTCCCTGTCGGAATCCCTGACAAATTGGTGGCAGCGGTGGGATATTACAGAACATCAATGGCTGGATTGAGCAATCATTCCTGTCACGGAAAAATTGCATGGTTCTTGCGAGAATTCTGTGCAGAGTTTTAAGAAATCAGACTCAATGTTTTAATATTTTTTATCTTGGACATTACTATACGTGTAGCAGTTGCATTCCCTTCCCTTCTCTTGTTTTTCTGTCCTATGTTTTATTTGGCAATGATGGCTACACGTGGAGAGCCCTGGTATCACCAGCAGTCAGAGGACACTATCACTGCCCTCTGTGAGCTGAGACCGATTGACCCCACGGGCAAAAACAAGGCCCAGATGATTGCTGAACTGTTGCAATGTGCCGTAGAGCCCGTCCGACAGCAGAGCCCTGATGATGGGGCGGCCAGCCAAGGCCCGGATGGCGCTGCTGCAGGGGTCCCACCTGTGATTGCCAGCCATACCCACAGCCAGGGTAGTGTGGACCCCACCTGCAGATGGCCTTGGAACAGCTCGCCACAGACGATCGTGATGGACGACTGCAGCTGATCCTGAAGTTCCAGGAGCAAGCAGAGCAATGGGCCCAAGCTGACCGAGAGGAGCGACAAGCTGACCGACAACACCAGCTGGAGCTGGCCCGGATTCAGAAGGAGTCATCCTCCACACAGCCCCGTTAGTCCAACTGCTTTAAACCCCGTCCTGAGCATTTTCCTGTAATGGAAAAGGATGGGCACTTGGACACATTTCTGCGTGGGTTTGAAAAGTCCTGCAGGCAGTATCAGCTGCCCACGGACCAGTGGACTAGGTACTTAACTCCAGGGCTCAGAGGAAAAGCTCTGGAGGTGTTTGCTTCTCTCCCTCGAGAACTAGATGGAGACTATGAGGCCGTCAAGCAGGCCCTGATAAGAAAGTACCAGCTGACTCCGGAGGTTTACCGGAAAAAGTTCAGAGCCCTCCAACGTGGACCCCATGATAGCTACAGTGATTTGATGGATGGGATCAGAACCAACTTTGAGCAGTAGGTCCAAGGACTGTCAGTCACCACCTTCGAGGACCTGAAGGATCTGATGGTGAAGGAAAAGTTTCTTCATCTTTGTCCTGTAGAAATGCGACAGTTTGTGCTGGACCGGGAGCCAAAGGAAGCCGCCAAAGCAGCCTAGATCGCCGATGCCTATGAGGCCAACCGCACACAAGAGGTGCGGAAGTCAGCCGCCAGATGGAAAGGGGGTAAGCCGACAAAACCCCCAGTATTCCAGCCAGCCGGCCCTTAGAGGGTTCTGCCTCATCTTCCAGCACCTGGACTGCATTTGACTCCCGTAAGTGCTATACTTGTGACCAAACGGGTCACATCAGCCTTGTCTGCCCGGAGAGGCAGAAGATTGACATCACACATGAGGCCCCTGTGTTGGAATCCCTGACACTACTCATGACCCTAGTGTCAGAATTGAGTGCCTGACACCTGATGCTCAGTATTGCCATTAACTAAATGCATTGAGTCACAAGCTCTTTGTGCTAATATGGCATACCGGTAATGCTAGATTTTCATCAATTCCTGTAGGCAAGGTGCTCCCGTGGTCGAGGCAGTGTAAGGTGCCCAAATGAGTTAGTTGTGGGCGAGGTGTAGCCCCTGCTCACTTTGGCACCCTACAGACAAAGTGTGTCCTCGGTCTGGTGTGCTGCTGTGTATGTGGTGTTTCCCACTTACTTCGGGCCAGCCATCCTCTTCTGACTCCAGGAATTCCTCTTCTGGAACCAGGGCAACAATCAATTCAGAGGACACAGACTTCATAAAAACACGCAGTACTTTACTTGGTATCTGGCAGTATTTACAGGCAGGTATAAAGGATAAGGCCCAACGGGTTGTCATCTTTCCCACAGGTACCGGATACAATTTCAGCCCTGGTTCCCGATCTAGGTGAAGCATCTCTTGCTTACTCTAGCCCTAGACGAGACTTCCTCACCCATGACCGTATATCCGGATCCCATTTCTCTACGCAGACAGAATGTGCCACCAGGCCCCCGACGACTTTCTTGAGGTTCCCTGGCCGGTTAAATGGACTCTTGTGGAGGGATCCCACTGTCCGGGATACTAGGCCCACATCTACCTTAGCAGCCTCTGCAGAGCCTGATGCTTTCTGCTGAACTGCACAGCACTGACTGACCTCTACTTCCTGTTCCTGACACTATCCAGAGATTCCCAAAGTGCCCACCCACTATGGGCTGTCCTCACAATTAACTCTCACACTGTCTCTGCAGGCTGTGTTACCGGGCAAAACGTAACCTTTCACCTATTTTCTAGACAGTGACATCTTGTGACCGTTCGTTAATACTACAGCCCACAAGGAAACATATCTGGAACAAAACATTATTCACATTTTATACCACAGCAGCATTGATGTCTTCAGGGGGAACATGGCAGCTTGTTCATCTCCTTACAGCAGGACAGGTGGGACGTTCCCGTGGGCGAAGCAGAGTGGGTGGGGCTCTCCCGTGGGCGAGTCAAGACTGAGGAGGCACACCCATGGTCAAGGCAAAACGAGTGGGGCAGGTCGCTCCCGTGGGTGAGGCATTCCTGTGGTCGAGACAGGACGGGCGAGGCAAGATCCTTTGGTCGATCTTCTTGAAGATGTCTATAACCTGAAAAATTAATCCTGTTTATGGGATAGATGGAGGAAAGTTCCGCTCACCAGCTCCAGTTGTGACCTGCTAATTCTCTATGGGAGCGGATCGGCAGGTCTGTGTCATGGGTAACTTCAGAGGAACAATTTGAGGCTTTTGACTGGGTTGGGAGGATCAGTAAGAAGGACCCTGCATGTACGACCCAGAGGAAGCGGAGAGTGTGAGTGCCTGGCACAGTAAGATGACACCTGCAATACTGGAGAACTACGGACAATGTCGAGAGAAGATGACTAGAAAAATGTCTGAATGGGAGTCAAATGGCTTCTGCCCTGAGGTGGCAGCAGTTTACAGTAGCCAAGCGCGGCTACGTCCTCATCAGTCCCAGTGATTTTGTTACAATTCCTTATATCAGACTTTCATTGGGGTCACAAGTATGTGTGAGGAAATGGGGCAAAAAAATGTACATGCTTCTTCCACTGTCCTGGATGCTTTTTCTACCACTGTCCCAGACGCTTCTTCCACTGTCCCGGATGCTTCTCCTTCCTTTTGTTCCAGACACTTCTTCAAGTGTCCCAGACACTTTTTCTTCCACTGTCCCAGATGCTTCTCCTTCCTTTGTTCCAGACACTTCTTCCATGGTCTCGGACGCTTCTTCCACTGTCCCAGACGCTTCTACTTACTTTGTTCCAGACACCACTTCTTCCATGGTCCCCGGCGATTTTTCTTCCACTGTCCCTGATACTTCTCATTCCTTTGTTCCAGACACTTCTTCTAGTGTCCCGTACGATTTTTATTCTATTGTCCTGGACGCTTCTTTCACTGTCCCGGATGCATCTGCTTCCTTTGTTACATACAATTCTTCCATGATCCTGGATGCTTCTTCAACGGTCCTGGATGCTTCTTCCACTGTCCCAGATGCTTCTTCCTTTGTTTCAGACACGTCTTCCATGGCCCCAAACAATTTTTATTCCATGGTCCTGGATGCTTCTTCCACTGTCCCGGACACTTCTTCCTTTGTTCCAGACACTTCTTCTATGGTCCCGGACGCTTCTTCCACTGTCCCGGATGCTTTTTCTTATACTGTGCCGGATGCTTCTCCTTATTTTGTTCCGGACTCTTCTTCTTCCATGGTCCCAGACGCTTCTTCTTCCACTGTCCCAGACGCTTTGTCTTTCACTGTCCCAGATGCTTCGACTTCCTTTGTTATAGACGCTTCCACGGTCCCGGATGCTTTTTCCTCCACTGTCCTGGATGCTTCTTTTACTGTCTCGTTGTTATGGGTCCAGGTGGTGGAACCTCGGTGCTTCGGTGCAAGGAGGGACCAGAGGGACGTGACTAAGTGCCTACACAGCCCGACCAAGGTCACACGGCAGCTTAGTCAACTACGTGAACCAGCGAGGGACCGGGCAGGTGGACCAGGTGCCACTCTGGGACCGACCTTGTGTGAGAGCAGGTGACTCCAACGGGTCAGATGGCAGGAACTGACCGGTACAGCGGATGAGCACGGCAGGAAGGCTGACGGGTGGACCGGGTAGGCGAGCAGGCGGGCACAGCAGGTAACTGGCAGGTGCTTCGGGTAGACTGGCTGGTGGGCACGACAGGTAACAGGCAGGTGCTCCAGGTAGGCAGACTGGCGGGCACAGCAGGTTACAGACTGGTGCTCCACGTAAGCAGGCTGGCGGGCACGGCAGATTAAAGACAGGTGCTCCAAGTAAGGCTGGCGGGCACGGCAGGTTACAGACAGGTGCTCCAGGTAAGCAAGCTGGTGGGCACAACTGTAGACAGACTGGAGAACAGAACTGTTAGACAGGCTGGCGGGCTGGACTGACAGAAGACTGGCAGGCAGGACTGACAGGCAGCAGAACCTGAGGGCTGGAGCAAGTGTTTAGCCCACGGAACAACAACCTTGCACAGGCACCTCCATATTGCAGGAGGTGCCTAATATAGGAGAAGTCATCCGGCCATTGGCCGGGGACTCTACAGGACGGCGCGCGCGGCCCCTTTGAGAGGGAGGGAGCGCGCGCGCCCCCTAAGCACAGAGCCCGGGAAGCTGCGCGCAGAGCGTGCCACAGCATCAGGGGAGCGGGAGGACGCTGGACCTGGACCGCGGCGGTGAGGGGAACGGCGTCTCTGCCCGGCAGGAGGAAGAGACGCCGATGCTACACTCGGATGCTTTTTGTTCCCCTGTCCCGGACATTTCTTCTTCTGTCCCGTATGCTTCTTCTTTCACTGTCCTGGATGCTTCTCCTTCCTTTGTTCCAGACTCTTCTTCTTCAACTGTCCCAGACGCTTCTCCTTTCTTTGTTCCAGACACTCCTTCTTCCACTGTCCCGGATGCTTTTTGTTCCACTGTCCCGGATGCTTCTTTCACTGTCCCATATGCTTCTTATTCCACTCTCCTGGATGCTTCTTCTTTTACTGTCTCGGATGCTTCTTGTTCCCCTGTGCCGGACACTTCTAATGTCCCGGACACTTGTTCCACTGTCCTAGATGCTTCTTCTTCCTTTGTTCCAGCCACTCCTTCTTCTACTGTCCCGGATGCTTTTTCTTCCACTGTCCCGGATGCTTCTTCCATGGTCCCAGATGCTTCTCCTTCCACTGTCCTGGACACTTCTCTTTTCTTTGTTCCAGACACTCCTTCTTCCACTGCTCGGACGCTTTTTCTTCCATTGTCCCAGATGCTTCTCCTTCCTTTGTTCCAGACACTCCTTCTTCCACTGCTCGGACGTTTCTTTTTCCACTGTCCTGGATGCTTCTTCTTTCACTGTCCTAGACGCTTCTCTTTCCTTTGTTCCAGACGCTTCTTCTTCCACTGTCCTGGATGCTTCTCCTTCCTTTGTTCAAGACACTTCTTCCATGGTCCCGTATGATTTTTATTCTACTGTCCCGGATGCTTCTACTTCCACTGTCCCGGACGCTTTGTCTTACACTGTCCCAGATGCTTCTCCTTCCTTTGTTCCAGACACTTCTTCCACTGTCCTGGATGCTTCTTCTTTCACTGTCCTAGACGCTTCTCTTTCCTTTGTTCCAGACGCTTCTTCTTCCACTGTCCTGGATGCTTCTCCTTCCTTTGTTCAAGACACTTCTTCCATGGTCCCGTATGATTTTTATTCTACTGTCCCGGATGCTTCTACTTCCACAGTCCCGGACGCTTTGTCTTCCACTGTCCCAGATGCTTCTCCTTCCTTTGTTCAAGACACTTCTTCCATGGTCCCGTATGATTTTTATTCTACTGTCCCGGATGCTTCTACTTCCACTGTCTCGGATGCTTTGTCTTACACTGTCCCAGATGCTTCTCCTTCCTTTGTTCCAGACACTTCTTCCACTGTCCTGGATGCTTCTTTTACTGTCCCAGATGCTTCTTATTCCACTGTCCTGGATGGTTCTTCTTTTACTGTCTCGGATGCTTCTTGTTCCCCATGTTCCGGACATTTCTTCTACTGTCCCGGTCACTTCGTCTTCCACGGTCCCAGATGCTTCTCCTTCCTTTGTTCCAGACACTCCTTCTTCCACGGTCCCGAAGGCTTCTTCTCCCACTGTCCCGGACACTTCTCCTTCCTTTGTACCAGATGCTTTTTCCACGGTCCTGGATGCTTCTTCTTTTATGGTCCTGGAAGTTCCTTCTTCCACTGTCCTGGACGCTTCTTGTTCCACTGTCCCGGATGGTTCTCCTTCCTTTGTCCAAGACACTACTTGTTCCATGGTCCTTGATGGTTCTTCCACTGTCCTGGACGCTTTTTCTTCCACTGTCCCAGACGCTTCTCCTTCCTTTGTTCCAGACACTTCTTCCTCTGTTCCGTACGCTTTTTCTTCTACTGTCCCGGATGTTTCTCCTTTCTTTGTTCTGGATGCTTCTTCTTCCATGGTCCTGGACGCTTCTTCTTCCATGGTCCTGGACGCTTCTTCTTCCATGGCCCTGGACGCTTCTTCGTCCATGGTCCCGGACGCTTCTTCTTCCATTGTCCCGGACGCTTCTTCTTCCATGGTCCCGGACGCTTCTTCTTCCATGGTCCCGGACGCTTCTTCTTCCACGATCCCGAATGCTTCTTCTTCCACGGTGCTGGACGCTTCTTCTTCCAGTGTCCTGGACACTTCTCTTCCTTTGTTCCAGTCACTTCTTCCACAGTCCCGGCTGGTTTTTCTTCCACTGTCCCAGGCTCTTCTCTTTCCTTTGTTCCAGACACTTCTTCTTCCACGGTCCTGGACGCTTCTTGTTCTCCTGTCTCAGACAGTTCT
Source organism: Phyllobates terribilis (assembly GCF_046119375.1). Classification (NCBI taxonomy): domain Eukaryota; kingdom Metazoa; phylum Chordata; class Amphibia; order Anura; family Dendrobatidae; genus Phyllobates; species Phyllobates terribilis. The sequence continues at coordinate 644,885,673 of NW_027362763.1, read as the reverse complement.
CCTTCCTTTGTTCTAGACACTTCTTCTTTCATGATCCCGTACGCTTCTTTTTACACTGTCCTGGACGCTTTTTCTTCCACTGTCACAGACACTTCTTTTGTTTTGAATGCTTCTTCTTCCATGGCCCTGTACACTTCTTCCACGGTCCGGGACGCTTCATCTTCCACGGTCCTGGATGCTTCTTCTTCCTTTGTTCCAGACAATTCTTCTTCCATGGTCCCGGACGCTTCTTCCTTTGTTCCAGACACTTCTTTCATGGTCCCGGATGCTTCTTTGTCCACGGTCCCAAACACTTTTTCTTCCACTGTCCCAGACACTTCTCCTTCCTTTGTCCCGGACACTTTTTCTTCCGCTGTCCCGGACACTTTTTCTCCCGCTGTCCCGGATGCTTTTTCTTCCATGGTCTGTGACTGTTCTTCTTCCATTGTCTCGGACACTTCTTTTGTTTTGAATGCTTCTTCTTCAATGGCCCTGTACACTTCTTCCACGGTCCCGGACGCTTCTTCTTCCACGGTCCTAAATGCTTCTTCTTCCTTTGTTCCAGACAATTCTTCCATGGTCCCAGACGCTTCTTCGTTTGTTCCAGACACTTCTTTCATGGTCCCGGATGCTTCTTTGTCCACGGTCCCAAACGCTTTTTCTTCCACTGTCCCGGACACTTCTCCTTCCTTTGTCCCGGACACTTTTTCTCCCACTGTCCCGGATGCTTTTTCTTCCACGGTCTGTGACTGTTCTTCTTCCATTGTTTCGGACACTTCTTCCACTGTCCCAGATGCTTATTATTCCACTGTTCTGGATGCCTTTTCTTCCACTGTTCCAGATGCTTCACCTTCCTTTGTTCCAGACACTTCTTCTTCCATGGTCTTGGATGCTTGTTCTTCCACTTTCCCGGATGTTTCTTCTTCCATGGTTCTCGATGCTTCTTCTACTGCCCTAGATGATTCTCCTTCGACAGTCCCGGATGCTTCTTCTTCCATGGACCTGGACGCTTCTTCCGCTGTCCCAGACGGTTCTTCTGCTGTCCCAGATGCTTCTCCTTCCTTGGTTCCAGGCACTTCTTTTTCCATGGTCCAGGACGATTTTTCTTCCACTGTCCTGAATGCTTTTTCTTCCACTGTCCCAGACACTTCTCCTTACTTTGTTCCAGACCCTTCTTCTTCCATGGTCCCGGACGCTTTTTCTTCCACTGTCCCGGATGATTTTTATTCCACTGTCCGGGATGCTTCTTCTTCCACTGTCCCGGATGCTTTGTCTTTCACTGTCCCAGACGCTCCTCCTTTCTTTGTTCCAAACGCTTCTTCTTCCACGGTCCCGGATGCTTCTTCTTCCACTGTCCTTAATGCTTCTTTTACTGTCCAGGATGCTTCTACTTCCACTGTCCTCGATGCTTCTTCTTTTACTGTCCCGGATAATTCTTGTTCCCCTGCCCCGGACGCTTCTTCTATTGTCCCGGATGCTTTTTCAACTGTCCTAGATGCTTCTCCTTCCTTTGTTCCAAATGCTTCTTCTTCCACAGTCCCGGATGCTTCTCCTTCCTTTGCTCCAGATGCTCTTTCTTCCACGGTCCCAAATGCTTCTTTTTCCACTGTCCTGGACGCTTCTTCTTCCACGGTCCCAGATGCTTCTTCTTCCACTGTCCCGGACGGTTCTTTAACTGTCCCAGATACTTCTCCTTCCTTTGTTCCAGACACCACTTCCATCGTCCAGGACGATTTTTATTCCACTGTCCCGGATGCTTTTCCTTCCATTGTTCCAGACACTTGTTCTTCTTCCATGGTCCCGGACGCTTGTTCTTCCACTGTCCCAGATGCTTTTTCTTCCACTATCCCAGACGCTTCTCTTTCCTTTGTTCCAGACACTTGTTCTTCCATGGTCCCGGATGCTTCTTCTTCCACGGTCCCGGATGCTTCTTCCACTGTCTCAGATTATTCTCCTTCCTTTATTCCAGATGCTTCTTCCTCCACAGTCCCGGATGCTTCTTCCACGGTACTGGACGCTTCTTGTTCCTCTGTCCCGGACGGTTCTCCTTCCTTTGTTCCAGACACTTCTTTCATGGTCCCAGACACTTCTTTTTTCACAGTCCTGAATGCTTTTCCTTTGTTCCAGACACTTCTTTCATGGTTCCGGACGCTTCTTCTTCCGTGGTCCCGGAACGCTTCTCCTTTCTTTGTTCCAGACACTTCTTTCATGGTCCCGGACGCTTCTTCGTCCACAGTCCTAGACGCTTCTTTTTCCAATGTCCCAGACGTTTCTCCTTCCTTTATTCCAGACACCTTTTTTTTTCCCATAGTCCCGGACGCTTTTTCTTCCACTGTCCTGAGCACTTTTTCTTCCACTGTCCTGAGCACTTTTTCTTCCACTGTCCTGGATGCTTTTTTTTTCCACTGTCCCTTCTCCTTACTTTGTCCCAAACGATTTTTCTTCCATGGTCTGTGACGCTTCTTCTTCCATTGTCCCGGACTCTTCTTCCATGTTCCCAGATGCTTCTCCTTCCACTGTCCCGGATGTTTCTCCTTCCTTTGTTCCAGACACCTCTTCTATTGTCCTGGAAACTTCTTCCACTGTCTCAGACGCCTCTTATTCCACTCTTCCGGATGCTTTTTCTTTCACTGTCCCAGATGCTTCTCTCCTTCCTTTGTTCCAGACACTTCTTCTACCATGGTCCCGGACGCTTTTTCTTCCATGGTCCTGGACGCTTTTTCTTCCACTGTCCCGGACGCTTTTTCTTCCACTGTCCCGGACGCTTTTTCTTCCACTGTCCCGGACGCTTTTTCTTCCACTGTCCCGGACGCTTTTTCTTCCTCTGTCCCAGATGCTTTTTCTTCCACTGTCCCAGATGCTTTTTCTTCCACTGACCTAGACACTTTTTATTCCACTGTCCTACACTCTTCTCCTTCCTTTGTTCCTTCCATGGTCTCGGACGCTTCTACAGACCTGGACGCTTCTTCTTCCACTGTCCTGGACAGTTTTTCTTCCACTGTCCCAGATGGTTCTTCCTTTGTTCCAGACACTTCTTCCACAGTCCCAGATGTTTCTTCTTCCACGGTCCTGGATGCTTCTACTTCCACTCTCCCAAACGTTTCTCCTTCCGTTGTTCCGGATGCTTCTTCTTCCATGGTCAAGGACGCTTCTTCTTCCATGGTTTGTGACGCCTCTTCTTCCACGGTCCTGGACGCTTTTTCTTCCACTGTCCTGGACGCTTTTTCCTCCACTGTCCCGGATGCTTTTTCTTCTTCTGTCCCTGACACTTTTTTTCCAAATTTCCTGATGCTTCTTCCTTTGTCCCGGACGCATCTCCTTCCACTGTCCCAGATCCTTCCCCTTACTTTGTTCCAGACGCTTCTTTTTCCACAGTCCCAGATGCTTTTTCTTCTACGGACCTGGACGTTTCTTCTTCCCCTGTCCCAGATGGTTCTTCCATGGTCCCATATGTTTCTCCTTCCTTTGTTCCAGACACTTCTTTTTCCATGGTCTCGGACAATTTTTCTTCCATTGACCTGGACGCTTTTTCTTCCACTGTCCCAGACGCTTTTCCTTCCTTTGTTCCAGATACGTCTTCCATGGTCTCGGACCCTTCTTCTTCCACTGTCCCAGATGCCGTTTCTTCCACTGTCCTAGATGCTTCTCCTTCCTATGATCTAGATGCTTCTTCTTCCATGGTCCTGGACACTTCTTCTTCCACTGGCCCGACACTTCTTCCACTGTCCTAGATGCTTCTTGTTTCCCTGTCCCAGATGGTTCTCCTTCCTTTGTTCCAGACTTCTTCTTCCATAGTCCTGGACACTTCTATGGCCCCGGATGTTTTTTCTTCCACTGTCCCAGATGCTTCTTCTTCCACACTGTACCGATGCTTCTTCCATGGTCCCGGGCACTTCTTCCACTGTCCCGGACACTTTTTCTTCTGAGCTCTTCTTCTTCCATGGTCCCGGACGCTTCTTCTTCCACAGTCCCGGATGCTTTTTCTTCCTCTGTTCCGGACGCTTTTTTTTTCCAAGGTCCAAGATGCGCCTTCTTTTGTTCCAGACCCTTCTTCTTCCACGGTCCCGGACACTTTTCCTTCCACTGTCCCAGACGCTTTTTCTTCCACTGTCCCGGACGTTCCTCCTTCCTTTGTCTCTGACGCTTTTTCTTCCAATGTCCCAGATGCTTCTCCTTCCTTTGTTCTGGACGGTTCTTCCACAGTCCCGGACGCTTCTTCTCTTCCACAGTTCCGGATGCTTCTTCTTCCATGGTCCCGGGCACTTCTTCCACTGTCCCGGACACTTTCTTCTGAGCGCTTCTTCTTCCACAGTCCCAGACGTTTCTTCTTCCACAGTCCTGGATGCTTTTTCTTCCTCTGTTCCGGATGCTTTTTTTTCCAAGGTCCAAGATGCGCCTTCTTTTGTTCCAGACCCTTCTTCTTCCACGGTCCCGGACACTTTTCCTTCCACTGTCCCAGACGCTTTTTCTTCCACTGTCCCGGACGTTTCTCCTTCCTTTGTCTCTGACGCTTTTTCTTCCAATGTCCTAGATGCTTCTCCTTACTTTGTTCTGGACGGTTCTTCTTCCACAGTCCCGGACACTTCTTCTCTTCCACAGTCCCAAACGCTTCTTCTTCCACAGTTCCGGACTCTTCTTCTTCCATGGTCCTGGACGCTTCTTCTTCCATTGTCCAGGACACTTCTTCCTTTGTCCTAGATGCTTCTTCTTCTGCGGTCCTGGACTCTTCTTCTTATACTGTCTTGGACGCTCCTCCTTCCTTTTTCCCAGACACTTCTCTTTCCATTATTCCCTTGTGATCATCCACTTACGGTTTAGCGTTAGGTTTGTGTCTCCATTTCTTTTGGTCCCACACTGACACTGATTCTGCGATTTTCTGTACATGAATTGTGTTGGTTTTTTATGATCAGATATTTTTTGCCCTTATTTTCACGCAGTTTTTCTCATGACGTATCACCGACCTTTGTATATTCCTGCATCTTGCATGTACCAGAGGATGAGACTGGTGTCTGGTGATCGCCACCAGCGCTGCAGCAGTCCTCTGAGGCGGGATGTAGTGGCAGCTTTGGATGGTGCTACTCCCCACAGGCGGAGCAGGGCCTCAGGGCAGAGACGCAGATGGAGGGAGTAGTAGTGAATTCTGGTGCAGTGCGGCGCGGGAATAAAGGACCGGAGGCCATAGGGGTAGTCTTCCAGGCTTTACTCACGGTAGAGCATGCAGCTGCAAGACTTCTCCCTGCTCCTCACGGCGCGCTGCGGCCACCAATGCCGGGGGGTCCGACAACCTCCGGGTAGTTCAGGTGCTTTGGTCAGGACCCCGCACCAGAGTGTTCCTGGACTTCTTACTAAATCCTCTCCTGTCCGGGTGTACTATGTGTGGTAAGGCCGGGTCTCCCTCTGGTCTATGCACAGAACAAGGGTAAGAGTGGCGACTCCGCTCCGTCCGTTACCCGGTGGGATCCACTGAGCCTTCCGGGCTTTCCTGACTAGGACGTGAAGTGACAAAGTCAGGTATCGGGGGCCGGTACCCCTTTTGCAGCAGCAGTCCCTCTGACTAGGCCAGAATAAAGAGTACAGGTGGCGTATGCAGCTCCGTCCGTATTCTCCTGGGATTCTTTTCCCTGTGGAGCTTTACTCCTCCGCTCCCCTCCAGGCCTTCTTAAGTAAGGACCTTGACCGGGTAGAGACAGCCGTTAACTCTTGCCCGCTCCTCGACTCAAGGCCAGAGTACGAGGACCATGTCCCCATCAACTGCAGGTTCACACAGAAAGCCACATTCAGCGATGAAGATTACAATCAAAGACCTTGAACTTAAGATGGCTGACTATTAAATATGAATTTAGTACGTGTAACCTCTAAATGTGTCCTCCACCCTCACCCACTACTAGGTTCCCCCATCTTTGGTTCCCCCATCTCCACTTATCCCGGCTGGGGCAGCACCCTGGTGCATATAAGCCCCCCTACAGGTGGGAGAGATGTAGTCATGAATGCAGAGGTGGGGTCCTGACAGCTGCACCATCCTTACCTCGAAGGAGAGATACCACACCCCATTAAAGAGATGCAGTACCCCTGTGGCGACCGACCCTCAGGGGCGCCACACATGCGCTGTATGGGGGGTGCACTCTATAGGGGAAGCAGTAGTTGCACTGCCCCCGTACCAGGCGATACTGTCTCCCAACTTTTGGTTGACCCACAGCTTTTGGGATCTCCTGCCAGTATAATATGTAGCCACAGTCCACGGTCCTCCAGACAACGGATAGCACAACCGAAGCCCAAGTATCCAGCAGCAACAGTCCTTAAGAAAGTTCCTAAAATCCAGACGACAGATCCCTCAACAGAAGCAAGGGGAACCAGCCTAGCCGGCAACTGATCTCCAAAACTCCATAGACCATCCATCCATGGACACCAGGGCCTCAGCCTAAATCCTATTCCTTCGGCATCATTCTCCCAACTCACTCACTAAACATGTGGCTTCTTCCTCCCTCCGTGGGATCAGCCCCCTGAATGGGCAGAAGTTATCACACCCTATGGTGACTGCTCTGGTGCGTCTACTGTCCCCATGCACACAATGGGACTAGTGCCTGGGAGAAAAATGGAATGATGGCTTTCAGTCACTCAATGAAAACATTGATCCCTGAGGCTAAACTGATGAGCAAGCAAATTTCTAATAAAACACAACAATAATATCAACTTAACCGGTGCTCTGTGGTGGAAAAAGTCTGCATCTCTTAGAGCCACGGAGTCCGCTCCACGTGCATTGATCCAGTAGTCTTTAGAACAAGGCCAGCTCCTCACATACCTCCCCCACTTTTTCAGCACGGACACGAATGTAAGAGGTTTCACCTTCATGAGATCGAAACTTTGTATCCAGTTTCCTCAAAGCATATTCCATGTCATCCTTGCGAATAAACTCCACAGTCCCCATTCCACCCTGGTGCACATCAGCATAGTAGACATCTCCAGCTTCTCTCATATGACCTTTCAGATCCTACCAACTTGCCGATGGGGGAAGCCCTGAGACGAGGACTCTGCATTCAGCTCACTGAGATAGGGGTCTGTCCCTCCCGCGGGGTCCTTCATATCCTTCCCCTGATCCTGATATTCGACGAGAACCGAACTTGTATCCATTGCGTCCAGCCCCAGAGTGCTGAACCCCAGCTAGGGGGATGGTCACTTGGCGGCCTGGTAAATAGTGTTCTGGGGCGACAGTATCTGCGCTGACCAGGGTGAGGGTAGATCCAGTGTCCCAAAGTCCCTAGGCCTCCTCCCTGATGTCATTCACCTCCCCCAGATTACATTCCTTCATGGTAACAGTCATTGCATTTTGTAAATGACTCACCACTGGCGGAGGGTTAGTCGGCATGTTGAGATTGCGCCGTTCCCTCTCGGCTGATGCAGTGTGAACTGGTCATTGGCTTTGGGTTACAACATTAGCTCAGTGGCATGCCAACCCTGTCCAAAGTTGTTTCCCAGCAACACATCTACTGGTAGATGCCGCACTACTCCTACATCCACCATTCCACGACTGTGACCCCAGTCTAAGTGTAATCGGGCCCTCAGAATTTTCAAAGATTCTTTTTTGGCTACGTCGACTAACATACGGCTGCTAGGAACAACACATTGGTCTGGTACAAAATGTTCTTTGATCAATGTGACTGAGGCTCCGGACTCACGGCGCCCCACAGCCTCCACGCCCCCTACACAGACCGGCTGCACATGCTGGCTCATGGTCAGTGAGGCGTCCCATCTAGTCCGGGACATTAGTCCTTTTACCACATATGCCTCTTCCTCTTCCGGTCGGGGTAATGGGATCCTCTCTCCCTCAGCATTCCAGCCACATTACAGCACACTGTTCTCTTGTTGGGGATGTGGATGATGTGAGCTAGAACGTTCCCGGCATTCCCTGGCAAAGTGTCTCATGTATCCACAGTTATGGCAGCATAACTCCTGTCGCCCTGATATGGGTCGTACTTTGGGGATTGGGAAACCTCACCCTCTTTGTGAAGTCCGAAACCCCTACGGTTCCTCCTCTGGCCGGTCCATGGGTTTCGCTGGCCTCCCTGTAAGCCCCTGTTCCCGACTCGCTGGGGATTACCAGACCAATCATCAGCCAATCTTGCAGCCTCATCCAGGCTGAGTGGTTTTCTATCTGCCACCCATTCTATTAAGTCACCTGGGAGCTTGGACATAAATTGTTCCAGCATGAATATATCGAAGACATGTTCTGCTTCCCGAGTCCTCAGTCCTTCTAACCACCGAGTACATGCCATACGTAGTGTGTTGGCAAACTCCTGGTGCGTGTGCGCATCTGGCTTGTCAGTCTCCCGAAACTTCTTCCGGTAGGTTTCCACGTGACCACATAGCTCTCTAGTAATGCGCTGCGAACGGTATAGTAACATCTCTGATCCCCAGAAGACAAGTTATTAAAATCTCCTCTTGCTTTTCCGGTCAGGCCAATGCTCAAAAATCTGGGCCAATCACTGACTGACACCTCATGTGGCAGACAGAGGTTCTCAACTAACCGGAGATGTTCATCAATATCCGAGGTGTCCTCATTAAACTGTGGTATATCCCATTACCTTAAAGATGCAGACTCCTCTGTAACGGGGCCGGGTGGTGGAACCTCTGTGCCCAAGAACAAGGCGGAACCCCGAGGGGCAGATGTTATACTGGGGACGACCTTGTAATAGAGCAGGTGGCTCCCACGGGTCAGGTAGCTGGGACTGACCGGAGTAGCAGGTGGACACAGCTGGTAGGTAGCAGTCTCTGGGTGAATAGGCGGGTGGTCACGGGAAGTGACTGAAGAGCGGGTAATAGTCTCTTGGCTTGCAGGCAGGCGGTCACGGCTAGTGACGGCTGAGCGGGTAATAGTCTCTTGGCTGGCGGCAGGTGGTCACGGCAAGTGACGGCTGAGCGGGTAATAGTCTCTTGGCTGGCAGGCAGGCGGTGACGGCAAGTGACGGCTGACCGGGTGAGAGTCTCTTGGCTGGCAGGCAGGTGGTCACGGCAAGTGACGGCAGAGCCTCCAGGTAGGCTAGCAGGCGGGTAGCAGGTGAGCGCTCCCAGGTGAGCGGGCTAGCAGGTACGGCAGGTAGCAGACAGGTAATTGGTAGGTGCTTCCTGGTCCCCAGGTGGACTCGCCCATAGACAGACTGGCGGATGCAGAAGGCAGACTGTCGGGCTGAAGAGAAGACTAGTAGGCAAACAGGACTGGTAGTCAGGCTGGCAACGGGACCTGAGGGCTGAAGCAGAGGTGAGTATGCTTTGCAACAACTTTGCTCGGGCGCCTCCATTTTGGAGGAGGTGCCTTATATATGGGAAGTCCTCCGGCTATTGGCCGGGGACTCCTTAGGATGGCGCGCGCGGTCCCTTTAAGAGAGGGGGAGCGCGCGCGCGCCCTAAGCACAGTGCCTGGGGAGGAGCGTGCGCCGGCAGCAGCGAGGGAAGGAGCGCTGGAGGACGCCGCGCGCTGAACAGGAAGGTGAGAGGGACGGCGTCTCTGCCTAGCAGGAGGCAGAGACGCCTATTCTATAGTACCCCCCCCCTTTAGGCGTTGATGTTCTCCCTGGGTTCCCAAGTTCTTTCCTCAGGACCAAACCCCTTCCAATCCACCAGAAAAAAGGTTCTCCCTCTTACCCTCTTGGTGGCCAGGATACTCTCCACTTCAAAGACGTCCTCAGCAGAAACCGGAGTAGGAGGAGTACCTGGATTGTCGGAAAAAGTGTTAAGGACAACAGGTTTGAGGAGGGATATGTGGAAGGAGTTGGGAATGCGTAGGGTGGCCGGGAGTTTTAATTTGTAGGCCACTGGGTTAATTTGCCTGAGGACTTCGAAGGGTCCGATGAATCGAGGGCCCAACTTGTAGGAGGGTACTTTGAGCCGCACATGTTTGGAAGAAAGCCAAACCTTGTCTCCCGGACGAAATTGAGGCGGATCCAGACGTCTATTATCAGCATAACTCTTCATCCGCTCGGAGGACAGAAGAAGAGCGGACCTGGTACTCTCCCAAATAGTGGAAAATTCGCTGACAAGAGACTCCGCGGCAGGGTTGTCCACAGAAGCGGAGACAGGAACTGGAATCCGGGGATGTTGGCCACTGACTATAAAGAAAGGGGATTTGGAAGAGGATTCGCTCTCATGGTTATTATAAGAGAATTCAGTCCATGGTAGGAGATCCACCCAATCCGAATGGTGGGCATTAACGAAGTGCCGGAGGTAGCTGGTCAGGATCTGATTGATCCGCTCCACTTGACCATTGGACTGCGGGTGGTAAGCGGAGGAGAAATCCAGGGTGACGTCTAGCAGCTTACATGTGGCTCTCCAGAAGCGTGAGGTGAACTGAACCCCACGATCCGACACAATGTGGAGGGGTAGGCCATGGAGACGGAAGATGGGGCGAATAAAGTCTTTAGCCAGCTTGGGTGCAGAAGGGAGACCAGGAAGGGGAATGAAGTGGGCCATTTTAGAAAAGCGGTCAGCGACCACCCAAATGACTGTACAACCGGCAGAAACAGGAAGATCGGTGATAAAGTCCATAGCAATGTGCTGCCATGAAGCAGCAGGTACGGGAAGGGACTGGAGATGGCCAGCTGGTAAATGTCTGGGAATTTTGTTTCGGGCACAGGATGAACAGGCCGCGACGAAGTCCACGATGTCTATTCGCAGGGTAGGCCACCAGTAATGCCGGGAAATGAGCTGGAAGGTCTTCTTTTGGCCAGCATGGCCAGCTAGTTTAGAGGAATGTCCCCAGCGAAGAACCCTCTCCCGATCTGGTACTGCTACAAACGTCTTACCGGGTGGAAGACGAGTCAGATCCAAGGGGGCCACATTCATCACCTTGGAGGAGTCAATGATGTGCGTAGGCTCCTCCTCTTGATCGGAGGACAGGAAGGACCGGGACAAGGCATCAGCTTTGACGTTCTTGTCCGCCGGAAATGAAGAATGAAGTCGAAGCAGGCAAAAAACAACGACCACCGGGCCTGGCGAGGATTGAGTCTCTGGGCATTTTGGAGATATGCCAGGTTTTTGTGATCCGTGTAGATGATTACCGGGAAAAGAGCCCCTTCAAGCAGATAGCGCCACTCCCCCAGTGCCAATTTGATGGCTAGTAATTCACGGTCTCCTATGGAGTAGTTGCGCTCAGACGAGGAGAAGATTTTGGAGAAGAAGCCACAGGTTACCATTCTCCCGGTAGAAGATTTTTGGGTGAGTACCGCTCCGGCTCCGGAGGAGGAGGCATCAACCTCCAGGTAGAATTGTTTATTACAGTCCGGACGGTGCAGGACGGGGGCAGAGGCGAAGGCTCTCTTTAAGGAGAGGAAGGCCTCCTCGGCTTCAGGCGACCATACCTTGGGATTTGCCCCCTTATGGGTAAGCGCAGATATGGGAGCAGTCCGGGACGAGAAGTGTGGGATGAAAAGATGATAGTAATTGGCAAAGCCCAGGAATCGCTGTATCGCCTTCAGACCTTCTGGACGGGGCCATTTTAGAACGGAAGAGAGCTTCTCGGGATCCATTTGCAGGCCTGTCTGGGAGATAACATAGCCCAAGAATGGAAGGGAGGTCTGGTCAAAGAGGCACTTCTCGTATTTGGCATAGAGGGGGTTCTGCCGAAGCCTAAGCAGGACCTGGCGAACATCCCTCCGGTGTGTGGGGAGATTCAGAGAGAAGACCAAGATATCGTCCAGGTATACCACTACGCAGCAGTACAGGAGGTCACGGAAGATGTCGTTGACCAGCTCTTGAAAGACAGCGGGGGCGTTACAGAGACCAAAGGGCATCACAAGGTACTCATAGTGACCGTCCCGGGTATTGAATGCTGTCTTCCACTTGTCTCCTTGACGGATACGGACCAGGTTGTAGGCTCCTCGTAGATCCAGCTTGGAGAAGATCCTGGCGCCTTTGAGACGGTCAACAATTCGGAGATGAGCGGCAGGGGGTATTTGTTTTTTTACAGTGATTAGATTGAGTCCTCTGTAGTCTATACAGGGACGTAGCGAGCCGTCTTTCTTTTTGACAAAGAAGAATCCGGCTCCAGCCAGGGAGGTAGATTTTCGGATAAATCCCCTAGCCAGATTTTCCTCAATGTATTCAGACATGGCCCGGGTTTCGGCCGCAGACAACGGGTAGATACACCCACGGGGAGGAGTGGAACCAGGTACCAGGTCGATCGGGCAGTCATATGGCCTATGGGGTGGCAGCGTCTCTGCTTCCTTTTTACCGAAGACGTCCGCATAGGGCCAGTATGGAGCCGGGAGACCGGGTAGATTAGCTGGAGTAGGTGGAGGGCGAGCTGGGCGGACAGGAACCAGGCAAGTCTTATGGCAGTCTGGACCCCACCGGAGTACTTTACCGGATCGCCAGTTCAATACGGGTTCATGTGTCTGGAGCCAAGGTAGACCTAGCAACAGAGAGTGAGAGAGTCCGGATAGCACATGGAAGGAGATCTTCTCTGAGTGCAGCATTCCCACCTGCAGAGTTAAGGGTTCAGTGACGAGCAGGATGGGTACTGGAAGGAGTCTACCATCCACGGAGGCAACTGACAAAGGTTCAGTGAGAGGCTTGGTGGGAATATGGTATCTCTCTACCAAGGACTGGGAGATGAGGTTCCCAGCAGCTCCAGAGTCCAGGTGGGCGATTTCAAAGTGCCGATCCTCTCCCCAGGAGAGAGAGACAGACAAAGTCAGGGAGGGAGAGGACTTACTTTTGTCTAGGACGACCTCTCCGAGCGATCTTAGACACTGGCATTTCCCGGCCTCTCCGGGCAGGAACGGATCAGGTGCTCCTTGCTGCCACAATAGAAACAGCTCCCCTCGGCCCGGAGTGACTCCTGGCGGGATTTGACCAACTTGGTCTGGTCGACCTGCATGGGCTCTTGTGAGTGCGCCCGGGGAGTGACTGAAGAAGAGACTGGTCTCTGGAAGTTAGGAGCAAGGCGGGGAAACCTTCTCTCACGGGTGGTTTCCTTGGTACGTTCCTGGAACCGGATGTCAATCCGGGTAGCTAGTGACACCAGGTCGTCCAAGGTGGTAGGGATGTCCCGACCGGCAAGTTCATCTTTAATCCATCCGGAAAGTCCCTCCCAGAAGACGGACAGCAGGGCCTCGTTATCCCAGGCAAGCTCAGAAGCGAGGGTACGGAACCGTATGTCATATTGGCCTACGGTGAGACTCCCTTGGCGGAGACGTAGCAGAGAGGAGGCTGACGAGGTCTTTCATCCCGGTTCATCGAAGACTTTCCGGAAAGCTGTGAGGAAAGCTGACAAGTTGGATACCAGGGGGTCCCCTCTCTCCCACAAGGGATTTAGCCAAGCCAGTGCCTCCCCAATGAGATGGGACATGATGAAAGCCACTTTGGCCCGGTCGGTGGTAAAGTGATGTGCCAAGAGTTCAAAGTGCAGGGTGCACTGGTTAATGAAGCCTCGAGCCAAGGCGGGATCTCCACCAAAACGAGGCGGTGCAGAGAGCCGAGGACCTGGACCGGGTACCATGGTATTGATGGGTAGCGGCGCTGCTGGGGCGTGAGTCGTACGACTGGAGGCAGGTCCAGGTGGAGCAGTCAGTGTGTCCAGGCGGGAGTTGACATTACGCAGGTGGTTGAGGATGGATTCCTGTTGGGATCTCTGATGGGAGACTTCGTGGAACAGGTCAGAGAGCGAGGGAGCTTGGGCGCCACCGGATTCCATGGCCCGAGCAAACTGTAACGGAGCCGGGTGGTGGAACCTCTGTGCCCAAGAACAAGGCGGAAACCCGAGGGGCAGATGTTATACTGGGGACAACCTTGTAATAGAGCAGGTGGCTCCCACGGGTCAGGTAGCTGGGACTGACTGGAGTAGCGGGTGGACACAGCTGGTAGGTAGCAGTCTCTGGGTGAGTAGGCGGGTGGTCACGGGAAGTGACGGAAGAGCGGGTAATAGTCTCTTGGCTGGCAGGCAGGCGGTCACGGCAAGTGACGGCTGAGCGGGTAATAGTCTCTTGGCTGGCAGGCAGGCGGTCACGGCAAGTGACGGCTGAGCGGGTAAGAGTCTCTTGGCTGGCAGGCAGGTGGTCACGGCAAGTGACGGCAGAGCCTCCAGGTAGGCTAGCAGGCGGGTAGCAGGTGAGCGCTCCCAGGTGAGTGGGCTAGCAGGTACGGCAGGTAGCAGACAGGTAATTGGCAGGTGCTTCCTGGTCCCCAGGTGGACTCGCCCATAGATAGACTGGCGGATGCAGAAGGCAGACTGTCGGGCTGAAGAGAAGACAAGCAGGCAAACAGGACTGGTAGTCAGGCTGGCAACGGGACCTGAGGGCTGAAGCAGAGGTGAGTATGCTTTGCAACAACTTTGCTCGGGCACCTCCATTTTGGAGGAGGTGCCTTATATATGGGAAGTCCTCCGGCTATTGGCCGGGGACTCCTTAGGATGGCGCGCGCGGTCCCTTTAAGAGAGGGGGAGCGCGTGCCCTAAGCACAGTGCCTGGGGAGGAGCTGAACAGGAAGGTGAGATGGACGGCGTCTCTGCCTAGCAGGAGGCAGAGACGCCGATGCTACAGCCTCTATCCTGTTATCCACTGTCCTCTGTGCTGAGGCGTGTTGGGGTACTGCTACTGCACAGCCAGATATTTGCTTAACACTGCCGCCCGCTCTATCTCCATGGCCCGCTCTCCTAGCGTGGCCAGCATTCGCCTCAACAGAAAATACAAGAGAGACTTTTTCTTTTTACAATACAGTAAACAAGGAAATTTTACACAACATCGCCATCTACTGTCAGATCAGCATAAAGTCCTCCTTCACACAAACAAAGAAGTCCACAACTGTTGCATATACCAACACCCTTTCTCAACAGTAAGGACTTATTCAGTCAAACCCAATTTCTTCATTAGTCTCTGATGTTTTTCTGCATTCAATGCCTTTGTGAAAATGTCTGCTGTCATATCTTCAGTTGGACAATATTCTAATTTCAGGATTCCTTGTTCCTGATGGTCGCTCAAGAAATGGTACTTCACATCAATGTGCTTGGTTCTTGGGTTAACTCTTTCCATCTGAGCAAGAACAAGATATCCCTGATTGTCCTCATTTATTTTCGTTGGTTCCAACTGTGCTTGTCCTAGGTCTGTTAGCAATTGTCTTAACCATAGAACTTCTTGACTCGCATGTGCTGCTGCAACATATTCTGCTTCTGTTGACGACAGCGTTACTATTGATTGTTTTTTACTAGTCCAACTAATTGGTCCACCGGAGAGAAAGAAAAGATAGCCACTGGTAGATTTTCTGGCAGTTGGATCTCCAGCCCAATCTGCATCAACGTATCCAGTTAAAATGCATTTATCACTTGTAGGCAGTTTCAGTTTAACATTGCTGGTTCCTTTCAAATAACATATTACTCTCTTCACAGCATTCCAATCTGCTTTATTTGGCTTGGACACTTTTCTACTCAGAATTCCTACTGCTGCTGCAATGTTTGGCCTTGTAACAGTCGCTAGATACAGTAATTTTCCTATCACCATTCTGTATTCTTCATTATTTGGTAACACATTTTTCTCACTACTCATCTCTTTAAGATAATTAGTTTCCATTGGAGCCTTTGCTGTTTTTGCATCCTTCAATCCAAATGTTTTGGTTATGTCTTGAATTATGTGATTTTGATTAAGTAGGAAACTTCCATCTTCTTCTCTTTCTATCTGTATTCCTAAGTACTGTTTCACATTTCCCAAGTCTTTGATCTCGAAATGTTGATTCAGGATTTTTAGTATGTCCTCTTTATCCCTTTCTTTTTCAAAACAAACTAAAATGTCATCAACATATATGAGTACATAGATCCATCTGTCCATTAGTCTTTTTGTGTACAGGCAAGGATCAGCTTTGCTTCTTTTAAATTTTTCATTTGTGAGCACCTCCGTGATTTTATCATTCCACGCTTTAGCAGCTTGTTTTAAACCGTATATACTTTTCTGTAATTTGCAAATCATGTTTGGGTTACTTTCATCTTTGAATCCTGGAGGTTGTTCCATGTAAATATCTTCTGTTAAACTTCCATTCAAAAATGCTGTCTCTACATCCAGATGTTTCAGTTTCATTTGTTTCATTGCTGCAACTGCAAACAAAGTTCTTATTGTAGTATGTTTGACAAGTGGAGCAAATGTTTCATCATAGTCTTCTCCATATTTTTGAGAGTAACCTTTAGCTACGAGTCTTGCTCGGTATCGTTCAGCTGTGCCATCTGTTCGGTACTTTACTTTAAAAACCCATTTACATCCTATAGCTTTTATTCCTTCTGGTAATTCTGTTAGTGTCCATGTTTTTGAGTCATGCATGGATTTTATTTCTATTTCTGTTGCCTTTATCCATTTATTGGCTTCTTCTTCAGGAAATCGAGATATGTCTTCCCAAGAGGTAGGCTCATAGATTTTTCTTATGCTTGTCTTGTATGAGAGACGTTTTGGTGGTTTTCCTTTGTTCTCTCTCATTGAACGTCTTGGTTCTATGTCTGTTTGCAGTTGTATCTCTTCACTTTCAGTATTCTGTTTTTTATTAATTTCAACTTCTTTTTCATCAGATATTCCTTCAGCTATATCATTGCTGTTTTTCTCATTTTTTGTTTCCAGTGAAATCATAGTGTCTTCATTTAGATCCTCAATGAATGTCACACTGTTAGTCACCATAACTCTGTCTGTTTTGGGATCTAGGATTCTATATCTTTTGCAATTTTCACTATATCCAACAAATATTCCTTCCATGGACCTATTTTGAAGTTTAGAACGTTTTTCTGTTGGAATATATACAAAAACTTTACAACCAAAAACTCTTAAATGATTTACACTTGGTTTCATACCTTGCCACAGTTCATATGTTTGGTTTTTCTTCAGTTTTCTAGAAAAAAGTCGGTTTTGTAGATATGTAGCTGTCATTGCTGCTTCACCCCAATATTTCTCTGATAGTTTGGAATCCGTCAGCATACACCTTATCATTTCAGTCAGAGTTCTGTTTTTCCTTTCTGCTACTCCATTTTGTTCAGGTGTGTAAGGAACAGTCTTTTGATGCTCTATACTATTTTTTCTTAAGTAGTTTCCTATTTGGTGTCCTGTGAATTCACCTCCATTATCACTTCTAATGACAATTGGCTTCCTCTGAAATTTGTTATTCGACTTTGTCACGTAGTCTACTAGTTTATTGAAAACTTCGCTTTTGTTCTTGATCAAGTATGTGACTGTGTATCTTGAGTAGTCATTTATAAAAGTCACCATATATCTATTGCCTCCTGATGTAGTCACTTTCATGGGTCCACATACATCAGTATGCACCAAATCAAGTGGTCTTGTGCTTTTCGTTTCACATTCTTTTGGAATAGATATCTTTGTTTTGATTTTATACAACATTCACATCTTACGGTAATTGAGCAATCAGATATCAATAGATCCTTTGTCAATTCTTTCCTTTGTAGCTCCATTATACTTTCAGGATGTCTGTGTCCTAGACGTCTATGCCACATGTGAATACAATTCTTGAGATTATGTGTACACAACTTCATCTGTTCCTTTAATGTGTCTAGATGATATAATTGTTCATCTGCCTTCACATTGGTTATTACCTTGTTTCCTGCTAGGATGGTACACTCATCATCTTTGAATTTTACAGTAAGTCCTTTAGCTGTTAGACGTTTTACAGATAACAATCGTCCTTCTAATCCTGGAACATATAACACATCCTGAACAAGTATTTTTGAATCATGTCCAAACTTGTTAGAACAGTTTAGCATTCCTTGTCCAACACCTTCTGCAGTTATTTTGCTTCCATCTACAAGATAAATGGCTTCCTTCTTATTTAAATTAAGTTCAGTAAAGAAATTTTTATTACTTGTCATGTGACTTGTTGCTCCTGAGTCAATAAACCAACCCAAAGATGATTTCTTATCAGTCACTTTAAATGTGCCATTCCAATTATTTTCACATGAATCAGCAATTGTGTTTTTCACCTTCTGTGTATTCTCTTTATGATGTAATTTCTTTTGTTCTGCTTTCCATATAGTACAGTCTTTCTTTAAATGTCCTTTTTTCTTACATCTGAAACATTCTCTTGTCTCTTTATTATAGGGTCTTTTTGATTCTGTAGCTTTAAGAGCATTTCCATTATCTTTTTCAGTAGAAGAATCATTTGTTTGTTCTTTCCTTCTTTGATATTCATCTATGAGTCTGGTCTTCACAAACTCTAATGTAATGTCTGTTTCAGGTCTTGTCTCTAGTGCATTTATCAAAGCAGTATATGAATCCGGTAAACTGCACAATAATATTGCTGCTACATGGCTTTCCTTAATATCTTCACCAATTGATCTCAGCTGTGATATCACTTCCATAATAGAGAATATATGCTTCTGCATGTCATTGTCTGCACTTAGTCTCATACTGTAAAGCTTTCTTAACAGAAAAAACTTGTGATTTAAGCTGGGTCTTTCATGTAGCTTTCTTAGTGCTTC
The DNA here is from genome assembly GCF_046119375.1 of Phyllobates terribilis. Taxonomy (NCBI): domain Eukaryota; kingdom Metazoa; phylum Chordata; class Amphibia; order Anura; family Dendrobatidae; genus Phyllobates; species Phyllobates terribilis. The sequence continues at coordinate 644,867,249 of NW_027362763.1, read as the reverse complement.
CCACATTCCCTTTGCTGTATCCTCATTCCTTATATGAATTAATTGAGCATCATCCACTAATAGGCTGATGGTAGCTCTTGCTGGTCTATTTTTCTTATCCCATGTCTGATTATTCTCATCAGGTCTATCTGTAGTGATTACTTCCCATAAATCATCTTTAGACAATAACATTTCTACTTTGAACTTCCACAACTGATAATTCTCATTATTCAGCTTAGCTACTGTGAGTTTTAGCTCTGTGCTACTTGTCATCTTTAACTTGTCTTACTTGTTTGGAGAGAATTGTACTGAAGAATTCTTCTGCATTCACCAGGGTCTTGCTGAGAGTTCCGGTGTCCTGGGTGTCTGGGGTCCTCGGTGCCTGGGCTCATAACCTGTTTAACAGCTTCTGGATACCCACAGTTGCAGTAGAAAACTTCACAGAGCAGATTACATGGGATAACAAGCTTTTACTTCTCAGAACATGAGGTAAAGGAAAAAATGCACAGTCACACAGTACTGCACCAGGAAGTAAGAACAAAACAGAAAGTACAAGACAGACTTTTTTTCTTTTTACAATACAGTAAACAAGGAAACTTTACACAACATCGCCATCTACTGTCAGATCAGCATAAAGTCCTCCTTCACGTAAACAAAGAAGTCCACAACTGTTGCATATACCAACACAGAACACGTCTCCCCCAGAGTCCAGTGGTGGCGGCTTTAACACCACTCCATCCCACGCTTGGCATTGTGCTTGGTGATGTACAGCTGCAGCAGCTGCTTGGCCATGAAGCTCCCGGTGGGGCGCAGTGTTTGTGCTGATACCAGAGGAGTTCTGGACTCTACAGTTATGGGGTCAGAAGAGCAGTGGGGACTTTTCTGCCCTTTGCTCCTCAGCACTCGACCCCCCACTCTGTAACATTACAGGGTCTCCTCTTCATGGCTGAGTTGCTGCGGTTCCTTCCACTTCTCAATAATACACCGGGGGCCGGAGGTTATATACCGTGGGCCGGAAGTTATACACCAGGGGCGAGGGGCCGGAAGTTATACACCAGGGGCGAGGGGCCGGAAGTTATACACCAGAGGTGAGGGGCCGGAGGTTATACACCAGGGGCGAGGGGCCAGAGGTGAAACACCAGGGGTGAGTGTGGCACCCCAGGGGTCTGGTTGCCACAGTGGTAGAAACCATGTCTGAGAGCGAGCATGGGTTTTCCTGGTCAGGAGTACATTTGCATGCAACGCCTCCTGCCCCAGTCCAGGGAAGGGAAGAACCTGCCCTTTATAAACTGGATTAAGGGCGGGGTTAGCCAGTTAGTTCCAGAGAGAGGGACAGAGCAGCAGCTAGGAGCCCTGTAGGAGCCAGGAGCTGAAGCCCAGGGACTGGAGCAGAGCTCGTCCTGGCAGAAAGACGCAGAGAACCGGAGTCCGAGGCTGTGGGGATATCTACATCCAGCAGCAGAAACCACCTCGCAGGGGATTTCAGGTCCTCTGGCCATAGAAAGCCCGGAGACTCTGTCACACGCAAGGGACCAGCACCGCCATCGAGGAGCGGAAGGAACCAAAGGCCCCAAGTCACCAGCCATATAGGTGAGCACCACACGGTACACTCAGGGACGTGGGCTACTACTCGACTACAGCAGGGTAGCCAGGAAGAGTGCAGTCAGACGGGAAGGCCTATACCTCCACCTGGCCAGGGGGACTCTTGTTCGCTCACGGACTGACCAGGCCTCTAATGTTAGCCAGTACTTCCGGCAGGGCCTTCTTCATTACCAACAGTAAAGACCCTGAACTGCACTGCACGGACTCTGAGTCATTTCTGCTGCGCCCATGCACCACAACCCTCACCATCTACACACGCTGCCCTGAGGCCATACTCCTCCCGTGGGGAGTTATACTACCCTCTGCTGCGCACACAACATCAGCCTCAGCGGTCTGCCCCGCAGCGGCGGCTCTCAGTGACCGCAATCCACGGGTGACGTAGTCGGACATTTAAACATTACAAAACCAAAGAAACAAATCCGCCACTGGTTTGACCATCCTGAGCTATGGGACCGGGTCGCCGCCACGGAGACTACAACCCCCAGCATTACACAGAGACCCGGCTCCGGTTATTCCCCTACACACACGGCCCAGGGAGCGGATCAAGTACAGGAGGAAGGATGGGAGGTGGAGTACTGAGTACTGGAGGCAGGATGGGGGGTGGAGTAGTGAATGCAGGAGGCAGGATGGGGGTGGAGTAGTGCGTACAGGAGTCAGGATGGGGGTGGAGAAGTGAGTACAGAAGGCAGGAAGGGGGGTGGAGTAGAGAGTACTGGAGGCAGGAGTGGGAGGTGGAGTAGTGAATGCAGGGGTGGAGTAGTGAGTACAGGATGGAGGATGTGGGTGGAGTAGTGAGTACAAGAGGTAGGAGGGGGTGGAGTAGTGAATGCAGGAGGGGAGGTGGAGTAGTGAGTACAGGAAGCAGGATGGGAGGTGGAGTAGTGAATACTGGAGGCAGGATGGGAGGTGTAGTGAGTACACGAGGCAGGGTAGGGTGGAGTAGTGAGTACAGGAGGCTGGATGGGGTGGAGTAGTGAATACAGGAGGCAGGATGAGGGTGGAGTAGTGAATACAGGAGGCAGGATGAGGGTGGAGTAGTGAATACAGGAGGCAGCATGGGAGTGGAGTAGTGAGTACAGGAGGCAGGATGGGGCTGGAGTAGTGAATGCAGGAGGCAGGATGGGAGGTGGAGTAGTGAGTACAGGAGGTAGGAGGTGGGTGGAGTAGTGAGCATAGGAGGTAGGATGGGGTGGAGTAGTGATCATTGGAGGCAGGATGGGAGGTGGAGTAGTGATCATAGGAGGCAGGATGGGAAGTTGAGTAGTGAGTACAGGAGGCAGGATGGGAGGTGGAGTAGTGAGTACAGGAGACGGTGGGAGGTGAAGTAGTGAGTACAGGATGGAGGTGGAATAGTGTGTACAGGATGGAGGATGGTGGTGGAGTAGTGAACTCAGGATGCAGGATGGGGTGGATAAATGAGTACAGGAGGCAGGATGGGAGGTGGAGTAGTGAGTACAGGAGGGGAGTGGAGTAGTGAGTACAGGAGGCAGGATGGGGGTGGAGTAGTGAATACAGGAGGAAGGATGGGGGTGGAGTAGTGAATACAGGAGGCAGGATGGGAGTGGAGTAGTGAGCACAGGAGGCAGGATGGGAGTGGAGTAGTGAGTACAGGAGGCAGGATGGGAGGTGGAGTACTGAGTACAGGAGGCAGGATGGGAGGTGGAGTACTGAGTAAAGGAGGCAGGATGGGGGTGGAGTTGTGAATGCAGGAGAACGGATGGGGGTGGAGTACTGAGTACAGTAGGCAGGATGGGGGTGGAGTAGTGAGTACAGGAGGCAGGATGGGGGGTGGAGTAGTGAGTACAGGAGGCATAATGGGAGGTGGAGTACTGAGTACAGGAGGCAGGATGGGGGGGTGGAGTAGTGAGTACAAGATGGAGGATGGGAGTGGAGTAGTGAACGCAGGAGGCAGGATGGGGGTGGAGTAGTGAGTACAGGAGGCAAGATGGGGGTGGAGTACTGAGTGCAGGATGGGAGGTGGAGTACTCAGTACAGACGGCAGGATGGGGGGTGGAGTAGTGAGTACAGGAGGCAGGATGGGAGGTGGAGTACTGAGTACAGGAGGCAGGATGGGGGGTGGAGTAGTGAGCACAGGAGGCAGGATGGGGGGTGGAGTAGTGAGCACAGGAGGCAGGATGGGGGTGGAGTAGTGAGTACAGGAGGGAGGAGGAGAGTGGAGTAGTGAGTAAAGGAGGCAGGATAGGAGGAGTAGTGAGTACAGAAGGGGAGGTGGAGTAGTGAGTACAGGAGGCAGGATGGGGGTGGAGTAGTGAACGCAGGATGGGGGTGGATAAATGAGTACAGGAGGCAGGATGGGAGGTGGAGTAGTGAGTACAGGAGGCAGGAGGGGAGTGGAGTAGTGAGTACAGGAGGCAGGATGGGGGTGGAGTAGTGAATACAGGAGGCAGGATGGGGGTGGAGTAGTGAATACAGGAGGCAGGATGGGGGTGGAGTAGTGAATACAGGAGGCAGGATGGGAGTTGAGTAGTGAGTACAGGAGGCAGGATGGGGTGGAGTAGTGAATACAGGAGGCAGGATGGGACGTGGAGTAGTGACTACAGGAGGTAGGAGGGGGGTGGAGTAGTGAGCATGGGAGGTAGGATGGGGTGGAGTAGTGAGTACAGGAGGGGAGTGGAGTAGTGAGTACAGGAGGCAGGAGGGGAGTGGAGTAGTGAGTACAGGAGGCAGGATGGGAGGTGGAGTAGTGAGTACAGGAGGCAAGATGGGAGGAGAAGTGAGTACAGGAGGGGAGGTGGAGTAGTAAGTACAGGAGGCAGGATGGGGTGGAGTAGTGAGTACAGGAGGCAGGATGGGAGGTGGAGTACTGAGTACGGGAGGCAGGATGGGAGGTGGAGTACTGAGTACAGGAGGCAGGATGGGGGTGGAGTACTGAGTACAGGAGGCAGGATGGTGGTGGAGTAGTGAACGCAGGAGGCAGGATGGGGGGTGGAGTAGTGAGTACAGGAGGCAGGATGGGAGGTGAAGTACTGAGTACAGGTGGCTGGATGGGGGGTGGAGTAGTGAGTACAAGATGGAGGATGGGGGTGGAGTAGTGAACGCAGGAGGCAGGATGGGGGTGGAGTAGTGAGTACAGGAGGCAGGAGGGGGGTGGAGTAGTGAGTACAGGAGGGAGGAGAGTGGAGTAGTGAGTACAGAAGGCAGGATGGAGGTGGATAAATGAGCACAGGAGGCAGGATGGGAGGTGGAGTAGTGAGTACAGGAGGCAGGAGGGGAGTGGAGTAGTGAGTACAGGAGGCAGGAGGGGAGTGGAGTAGTGAGTACAGGAGGCAGGATGGGGGTAGAGTAGTGAATACAGGAGGCAGGATGGGGGTGGAGTAGTGAATACAGGAGGCAGGATGGGGGTGGAGTAGTGAATACAGGAGGCAGGATGGGGGAGGAGTAGTGAATACAGGAGGCAGGATGGGAGTGGAGTAGTGAGTACAGGAGGAAGGATGGGGGTGGAGTAGTGAGTGCAGGAAGGGAGTGGAGTAGTGAGTACAGGAGGGGAGTGGAGTAGTGAGTACAGGAGGCAGGATGGGAGGTGGAGTAGTGAGTACAGGAGGCAGGATGGGAGGAGAAGTGAGTACAGGAGGGGAGGTGGAATAGTAAGTACAGGAGGCAGGATGGGAGGTGGAGTACTGAGTACAGGGGGCAGGATGGGAGGTGGAGTACTGAGTACAGGAGGCAGGATGGGGGTGGAGTTGTGAATGCAGGAGGCAGGATGGGGGATGGAGTAGTGAGTACAGGAGGCAGGATGGGAGGTGGAGTACTGAGTGCAGGATGGGGGGTGGAGTAGTGAGTACAAGATGGAGGATGGGGGTGGAGTAGTGAGTACAGGAGGCAGGATGGGGGTGGAGTAGTGAGTACAGGAGGCAGGATGGGGGTGGAGTAGTGAGTACAGGAGGCAGGATGGGGGTGGAATACTGAGTGCAGGATGGGAGGTGGAGTACTCAGTACAGAAGGCAGGATGGGGGGTGGAGTAGTGAGTACAGGAGGCAGGATGGGGGTGGAGTAGTGAACGCAGGATGGGGGTGGATAAATGAGTACAGGAGGCAGGATGGGAGATGGAGTAGTGAGTACAGGAGGCAGGAGGGGAGTGGAGTAGTGAGTACAGGAGGCAGGATGGGGGTGGAGTAGTGAATACAGGAGGCAGGATGGGGGTGGAGTAGTGAATACAGGAGGCTGGATGGGAGTGGAGTAGTAAGTACAGGAGGCAGGATGGGGGGTGGAGTAGTGAGTACGGGAGGCAGGATGGGAGGTGGAGTACTGAGTACAGGAGGCAGGATGGGAGGTGGAGTAGTGAGTGCAGGAGACAGGATGGGGGTGGAGTAGTGAGTACAGGTGGCAGGAAGAGGGTGGAATAGTGAGTACAGGAGGCAGGATGGGAGGAGTAGTGAGTACAGGAGGCAGGATGGGGGTGGAGTAGTGAGTACAGGTGGCAGGAAGAGGGTGGAGTAGTGAGTACAGGAGGCAGGATGGGAGGAGTAGTGAGTACAGGAGGCAGGAAGGGGGTGGAGTAGTGAGTACAGGTGGCAGGAAGAGGGTGGAGTAGTGAGTACAGGAGGCAGGAAGGGGGTGGAGTAGTGAGTACAGGAGGCAGGATGGGAGCAGTAGTGAGTACAGGAGGCAGGATGGGAGTAGTAGTGAGTACAGGAGGTAGGATGGTGGTGGAGTAGTGAGTACAGGAGGCAGGATGGGGGTGGAGTAGTGAGTACAGGAAGCAGGATGGGAGGTGGAGTAGTGAGTGCAGGAGGCAGGATGGGGTGAAGTAGTGAGTACAGGAGGCAGGATGGGGTGAAGTAGTGAGTACAGGAGGCAGGCTGGGGGTGGAGTAGTGAGTACAGGAGGCAAGATGGAAGGTGGAGTAGTGATTACAGGAGGCGGGAGGGGAATGGAGTAGTGAGTACAGGAGGCAGGAGGGGTGGAGTAGTGAGTACAGAAGGCAGAATGGGAAGTGGAGTAGTGAGTGCAGGAGGCAGGATGAGGGTGGAGTAGTGAGCACAGGAGGCAGGATGAGGGAGAAGTAGTGAGCACAGGAGGCAGGATGAGGGAGGAGTAGTGAGTACAGGAGGCAGGATGGGAGGTGGAATAGTGAGTACAGGAGGCGGGAGGGGAGGTGGAGTAGTGAGTACAGGAGGAAGGATGGGGGTGGAGTAGTGAGTACAGGAGACAGGAGTGGATGGAGTAGTGAGTGCAGGAGGCAGGATGGGGTGGAGTAGTGAGTACAGGAGACAGGAGTGGGTGGAGTAGTGAGTACAGGAGGCAGGATGGGAGGTGGATTAGTGAGAACAGGAGGAAGGATGGGGGTGGAGTAGTGAGTACAGGAGGAAGGATGGGGGTGGACTAGTGAGTGCAGGAGGAAGGATGGGGGTGGAGTAGTGAGTGCAGGAAGGGAGTGGAGTAGTGAGTACAGGAGGCAGGATGGGAGGTGGAGTAGTGAGTACAGGAGGCAGGATGTGAGGAGAAGTGAGTACAGGAGGGGAGGTGGAATAGTAAGTACAGGAGGCAGGATGGGGGTGGAGTAGTGAGTACAGGAGGCAGGATGGGAGGTGGAGTACTGAGTACAGGGGGCAGGATGGGAGGTGGAGTACTGAGTACAGGAGGCAGGATGGGGGTGGAGTTGTGAATGCAGGAGGCAGGATGGGGGATGGAGTAGTGAGTACAGGAGGCAGGATGGGAGGTGGAGTACTGAGTACAGGAGGCAGGATGGGGGGTGGAGTAGTGAGTACAAGATGGAGGATGGGGGTGGAGTAGTGCATACAGGAGGCAGGATGGGGGTGGAGTAGTGAGTACAGGAGGCAAGATGGGGGTGGAGTACTGAGTGCAGGATGGGAGGTGGAGTACTCAGTACAGAAGGCAGGATGGGGGGTGGAGTAGTGAGTACAGGAGGCAGGATGGGGGTGGAGTAGTGAACGCAGGATGGGGGTGGATAAATGAGTACAGGAGGCAGAATGGGAGGTGGAGTAGTGAGTACAGGAGGCAGGAGGGGAGTGGAGTAGTGAGTACAGGAGGCAGGATGGGGGTAGAGTAGTGAATACTGGAGGCTGGATGGGGGTGGAGTAGTAAGTACAGGAGGCAGGATGGGGGTGGAGTAGTAAGTACAGGAGGCAGGATGGGAGGTGGAGTACTGAGTACAGGAGGCAGGATGGCAGGTGGAGTACTGAGTACAGGAGGCAGGATGGGAGGTGGAGTAGTGAATGCAGGAGGCAGGATGGGAGTGGAGTACTGAGCACAGGAGGCAGGATGGGGGGTGGAGTAGTGAATGCAGGAGGCAGGATGGGGGTGGAGTAGTGAGTACAGGAGGCAGGATGGGGGTGGAGTAGTGAGTACAAGAGGCAGGATGGGGGGTGGAGTAGTGAGTACAGGAGGCAGGATGGGAGGTGGAGTACTGAGTACAGGAGGCAGGATGTGGGGTGGAGTAGTGAGTACAGGATGGAGGATGGGGGTGGAGTAGTGAACGCAGGAGGCAGGATGGGGGTGGATAAGTGAGTACAGTAGGCAGGATGGGGGTGAAGTACTGAGTGCAGGATGGGAGGTGGAGTACTGAGTACAGAAGGCAGGATGGGGGTGGAGTAGTGAGTACAGGAGGCAGGATGGGGGTGGAGTAGTGAGTACAGGAGGGAGGAGGAGAGTGGAGTAGTGAGCACAGGAGGCAGGATGGGGGAGGAGTAGTGAGTACAGGAGGGAGGAGGAGAGTGGAGTAGTGAGTAAAGGAGGCAGGATAGGAGGAGTAGTGAGTACAGAAGGGGAGGTGGTAGTGAGTACAGGAGGTAGGAGGGGAGCGGAGTAGTGACTACAGGAGGCAGGATGGGAGGTGGAGTAGTGAGTACAGGAGGCAGGATGGTAGGAGTAGTGAGTACAGGAGGGGAGGTGGAGTAGTGAGTACAGAAGGCAGGATGGGGGTGGAGTAGTGAGTACAGGAGGCAGGATGGGGGTGGAGTAGTGAGTGCAGGAGACAGGATGGGGGTGGAGTAGTGAGTACAGGTGGCAGGAAGAGGGTGGAGTAGTGAGTGCAGGAGGCAGGATGGGAGGAGTAGTGAGTACAGGAGGCAGGATGGGGGTGGAGTAGTGAGTACAGGTGGCAGGAAGAGGGTGGAGTAGTGAGTACAGGTGGCAGGAAGAAGGTGGAGTAGTGAGTACAGGAGGCAGGATGGGAGCAGTAGTGAGTACAGGAGGCAGGATGGGAGTAGTAGTGAGTACAGAAGGGGAGGTGGAGTAGTGCGTACAGGAGGTAGGATGGTGGTGGAGTAGTGAGTACAGGAGGCAGGATGGGGGTGGAGTAGTGAGTACAGTTAGCAGGATGGGAGGTGGAGTAGTGAGTGCAGGAGGCAGGATGGGGTGAAGTAGTGAGTACAGGAGGCAGGATGGGGAGAAGTAGTTGACGCGCCCCTGGGCCTGTGTCGCGCTGCGGTGCGCACGCGGGAGCTTACCCGGAGCCGGATCCGTGGAGGGTTGTAGTCTCGTGGCGGTGACCCGGTCCGTGCCCAGGGAGTCAAACTGGACGGCAGTCTACTAGTAGTAAATAGTTGATGACTACGCCACCCGTTGAGTGCAGCCAGGGAGCTGCTGCTGCGGGGCAGACCGCTGAGGCCGATGGTAGGATTATGCAGCGTGATAGTATAACCCCCAACGGGAGGGGTATGGTCTCAGGGCAGCCGACGTGGATGATGGGGGTAGCAGGAACCACTCAGAGACGGTACGGTGTAGTTCAGGGTCTTTACTGGTAACAACGATAGACCCTCCCGGAGTACTTGCTAGCGAACGGGGCCTGGTCAGTCCTTGAGCAGATGGGATCTCCCCTGGCCAGGCGTAGTTGTAGGCCTCCCAAACTGACTGTACTCTTCTGGCTACCTTGCTAGAAGCTGATGTAAGTAGCCCACGTCCCTGAGTGTACCGTGTGGTGCTCACCCGTATGGCCGGTGACTCGGGGCCTTCTAATGGCTTCCGCTCCACGATGGCGGTGCTGGTCCCACGCGTGTGACCGTGCCTTCGGGCTTCTGGGCCAGAGGACCTGAAATCCCCTGCCTGACGGATTCTGCTGCTGGGTAGGAGTTAGTCCCCACAGCCTCGGACTCCGGGTCCGGAAAGAAGTCTTCTTAGTCAGGGCGAGCTCTGCAGCTGCCAGCCCCTGACTCCTTGTAACTCTGCTGTTTACTATGCTGCTTCTTGTCTCTACTCCACTTGTCTGACTCACCCTGCCTCAGCCCCGGGTTTATACAGGGGAAGTTCTTCCCCTCCCAAGACTGGGCAGGAGGTGTGGCATGCACAGGATCCCTGACCAAAGGACCTCCCACCTGCTCTCAGACATAACATTACATTACTGTGGAAAACCAGACCCCTGGGGTGCCACATTCCCCCCTAGTGAAATTTAGTACTCCGGGACTAAACACATTTAGAAAAACATAACAAGGCAAAAACATTAATAATACAATAAGAAAACATATAAAGATGGTTACGGCGTGTCCGCAACCGGGTGCAGTCTCTGAAGAGAGCAAGGTGTCCATTTCACCAACACAGGGAGACATAACCAGGTAGGGGTCTGTCCTACCCCGAGTCCTTAACAGTCTCTAGTCCATCCTGGGTTACGCTCCAACTATGTACAAGGATTCCCGGTAAATCCACCAAGGATTCCTAAAAATAACTAGAAACACAAAATTATACACAAGCAACAAGACACAGAAAAACATAAATAAAACAATTTATACACTTTAAATTCTCCAGCGTGCGGGTAACTGGCCTCTAGTGGCCCGAGTGGACCTACGGAGCTGACTGTCTGGCCCTGAGCTACAGGGTGTAGGAGCTGTCAAGGGTAAACTGGGCAGCTGTCTACCGGCTCTTTGTCTCACTAGGGGTACGGCAGGCTCACTATAAGCAGAGGGTTGATTCTCCTGTTCTGCGTGTGTGGAGTCTTCTTCCTCCTGGACCGGCTGTTCTTCCAGCTCTACCCGTTGCTCCGTAGGTTCTTGGGATGATGGTTGGAGGAAGGTGAGTACGGGTACCACAACTGCACCATTGACTTGAGTCCAAGACTGAGGGAAGTCCCCGAGCACGGTACTAACCATATCTTCCCTTTCTTCCACGGGTCGATGGTCTTCTTGTTCCTCTTCAGGGTTCCTCAGTTGTTCGGGACACTTCTTCAGGTGGTCCCGGGATACAATGGCTGTGGTTTCCCCTCCGTCTTTACTGATGGTACAGACCTTCGGGTTCTCGTGGCTTGAGGGCAGTACGGTGTACGGGTCCTTCTCCCACTGGTCGTCCAACTTGTGGAGCCGTCTCTTCCTCTTCAAGACCTGCTCTCCGGGTACCAGGGGAACAGCGGGAGCATACTGGTTGTAAGTTTTCTCTTGTCTTTCCCTAGCCTGACAGAGACTTCGCTCCACGCTCTCCTGTACTCTCCGGTACTGCTGCTGCCTCTCTGTGTCCCAGTCTGTTTCTGGTGAAGTGTCCTCGGGGGTCAGGACTCCCATTTCCAGGTCAACAGGTAACTTACCAGGTCTTGCCCTCATTAGGTAAGCCGGGGTACAGTTGGTGGAACCTACCGGGATGTGGTTGTATAGGTCCACCAGATCGGGCAACTTTTCAGGCCACAGACTGCGTTCTTCCAGGGGCAACGTTTTTAGAAGATCCATTACCACCTGGTTCATTTTTTCACAAAGTCCATTAGTCTGCGGATGGTAGGGTGTCGTCCTTATCTTCCGGCAGCCATACAGATTGCAGAATTCCTGAAAGACCTCCGCTTCAAAGGCAGGTCCCTGGTCCGTCAGCACTTGGTCCGGGTACCTGTGTGGACGGCAGAAGTGCTGCTGGAAGGCTCTAGCTGCTGTTTGAGCCGTTAAGTCCTTGACGGGGACGACAACCAAGAACCGGGAGTAATGATCCACGATGGTTAACGCGTAGACGTAGCCACTTCTGCTTGGGGTCAGTTTTACATGATCCAAGGCTACCAGTTCCAACGGTTGCTGGGTGACGATGGACTGCAGGGGAGTCTTCTGGCTGGCTCGGTCCTTCCTTCTCAGGTTGCACGGGCCACAATCTCTGCACCACTTCTCGATGGTTCCCCTCATGCCTACCCAGTGGAACCGCTCGCGCAGCAGGAACTCCAGCTTTTTCCACCCAAAGTGTCCAGCTCCGTCGTGGTATGCCTCCATCACCATGGCTGCGTCTCTTCGTGGCACCACTACTTGCCAGAGTAATTCATGCGTCCGGGAGTTAACCATTCTGCGGCACAACTTCCCTTTGTAAAGGAACAGTCGACTCTTCTCTGCCCATAGTTGTTTGGCTTCCTCCGGAGCGTCTGGTTCAAGGCGAGCCTCCGGCCGAGTCAGCATCTCCTTCACCAGTCGGACGGCAGGGTCGCTGTCTTGCGTTTCCGCCCAGTTGTAGTGGGGTAAGGGGTTCAACGTAGCAGCCTGCTTACTCCTTACCCGGTGGGAATACTGAATAGTCCCATGACGGTGGAACGCAGGGAGTTCAACTTCTTCCAGTCCCTCCGGATCTTCTCCTCCGTCCGGCAGGTTGGGCATCCTGGACAGGGCGTCCGCGTTGGTATTGGAGCGTCCTGCCCGGTATTTAATTGTGAACTCGTAGTTGGACAGACGGGCCATCCACCTCTGCTCCAGGGCACCGAGTCTTGCCGTGTCCAGGTGTGTCAGCGGGTTGTTATCCGTGTACACGGTGAACCGGGAAGAAGCGAGGTAATGCTTAAAGCGCTCAGTGATTGCCCATACTACGGCCAGGAACTCTAACTTAAATGAGCTGTAATTCTCGGGGTTCCTTTCGGTGGGTCGCAGTTTTCGGCTGGCGTAGGCGATTACTCGTTCCTTCCCCTGCTGGATCTGGGACAGTACGGCTCCTAGCCCGATGTTACTGGCGTCGGTGTAGAGGATAAAGGGCTGGCTATAATCCGGGTACGCCAGGATTTCGTCCCCCGTGAGGGCCATCTTCAGCTGGCGGAAGGACTCTTCTTCCAGCTCTTCCCATTTGAAGGGCGGCTTCTGGTTCTTGGCCTTCCGGGACTGGCCTATCAGGAGGTCCTGCATAGGTGCTGCCTTTTTGGTGAAACCGGGAATAAACCTTCGGTAGTAGCCTACCAACCCGAGAAACTGCCGCACTCCTTTTACGCTGGAGGGGCTTGGCCATTCCTTAATTGCGGTGATTTTATCAGGGTCGGGAGCCACTCCGTCAGCGCTCACTACGTGTCCCAGGTACTGCACCTTTGGTTTCAGGAGGTGACACTTGGAGGGTTTCACCTTTAGGCCGTAACTCGCCAGAGCCTCAAACACTTCCGCCAGGTGTTTCAGGTGGTCCTCATACGTCTTGGAATATACGATGACATCGTCCAGGTACAACAGGACCGTCTCGAAGTTTCTGTGGCCCAGACAACACTCCATTAGGCGTTGGAAGGTTCCTGGTGCGTTGCAGAGTCCGAACGGCATGCAGGTGAACTCGCTAAGTCCCATCGGGGTGGTGAATGCGGTCTTCTCCCGGTCCGCCTCTGCTACAGGAACCTGCCAGTACCCGCTAGTGAGATCCAAGGTAGAGAAGAAGTTAGCAGATCTTAAAGCAGCCAATGACTCCTCTATCCTTGGTAAGGGGTACGCATCCGTGTGTGTGATACGGTTGATTTTCCGGTAATCTACACACATCCTCATGGTGTTGTCTTTCTTTTTGACTAAAACTAATGGGGCTGCCCAGGGGCTGCAACTATCCCGGATTACCCCAGCCTCCTTCATGTCTCTAAGCATCCCCTTGGCGTGTTGGTAATGTGCAGGGGGTACGGGTCGATACCTCTCTTTTATGGGAGGATGATCTCCCGTGGGGATGCGATGTTCTACCCCCTTGACTCGCCCGAAGTCTAACGGGTGTTTACTAAACACTCTCTCATACTCTTGAACCACCCGATAGACTCCTTGTTTCTGATGTGAGGGAGTGGAGTCAGTACCCAGATGTAGTTGCTGACACCAGTCCTCCATGTCTTTCTTAGAGCCGTTACCTTCCTCCGGGTGAGATGGAGGCAAGGGTTCCACAGATTGTATAGAATTTTGATTAGTGATATATAATTTGGCTAGCGTGGCATACCGGGGCAGGTACACTTCCCTCTCCCCGATATTTATTATGCGAACGGGCACCCTCCCATGGCGTACATTGACGACCCCCCATGCTGTCAAAATGGTGGGCCTACTGTCTGAGTAAACTGGTTCTACCATTGCCTGGTAATCTCTACCTCTCAGACCAATAGCTGCCCGGCACCAAATCATCATTTCACTTTTTGGGGGCATGGCAATAGGAAAAGGGTCACACATTCTTACGCTACCAATCTCACCACCGGAGAGTTCTAGCTGTTGCCGTCGCATCAGTGCCCGGATCTCTTTCTGGAGCACCCGCTGCTCGCCGGAGCTGGCATTCTTGGCAACCTGCTGTAAAAGGAAAATCACCTCTGCAAGACAATTTTCAATTACATCAGTTCCTAGAGTTATTTTTGGGTGACTCTCATGTTTATCAATATCTACAATGATCAGTCCCTGTGCGGCCAGTTCGACTCTACCAATTTTGATGGTCACCTCTTTAAATCCGATCTGTGGCACGGGCTGACCATTGCTGGCGATGATACTCAAGTCGTCGTCGGGGTAGCGGGTAATATCCGAGTCATTCCAGTACTGCTTGAAGAGCACGTACGGGATGGTGGTGACCTGTGACCCGGTGTCCAGTAGGGCACTCATGGGAATGCCATCCAGTACCACAGGCAAGACTGGACGTCCTCCCACATATCTGTCGCGCCAGTTCGATGGGCCTGGTGATCTTTTTCCTGGGGGTTGGCCCTCTACCCCAGGTTGTGCCCGTTTAAAGAACAGTACCTTGCCATATGTCCGGGTTGATTGCAGCGGCGGCAGATGGGTCGTCCGTCCTCACTGTATCGGTCACTGGGTCTTCCTCTGGCCGGTGGGGTCCTCCTTGGTCGACGCCACGGGATGTCCTCCGGTCCGGATGCCAGCTGGATCTTCCCTGGGGTGGAAACCTGTAAAGACTGCACAGTTCGGGTTAGCGCAGCAACGCTCTTAGCTAGCTCTTGGACCTGATGGTGTAGGTCTGGAGCCGGGTCATTGTCCAAAGCCTGCGCATCAGCTCCCACAGGCCCTGCTGACAAGGGCGCCGCCTCCTGGTAGTAAGTGGTAGTGGGGCGTCTGTGGGTCACAACGCCACCTGGTGCCGGTTCTCGGAGCACCCGGATGGCTCTGTCCTTGAACTGTGCAAAGTCCAGATGGGGATCCTGTAAGGCCATTGCCCGCAACTGGGTTCGGTGGGCATTGCAATATAAACCCTCTATAAATTGTTCAGTCAACAGCCTGTCCTCGTTTCCCACCCCATCAGGGTCGGTCTGCTTTATGGCCCTCAGGGCCTCTTGTAGGTTTAGTGCATAGTCCCTTATACTCTCATGCGCTCGCTGCTTGCACCCGTAGAATCTAAGCTTAATCTCGGCTGAGGTGCGGGTATCAAAGGTGTCCTTCAGCCGGGTTAGTATCCCTGCGACAGTCTTCCTCCCAGGTGGCCAGGATTTTACTTCCCTTTTGGCTGCCCCTGTTAGTTGGGCCACCAGGATGCTCACTTTTTGCTCTTCTGTGAGGGGGTACACCTGGAAGAGGCTATCCAGCTTTTCTCTAAAGTCATGCAGGGTATGTGACTCCCCTGAGTACTGGGGTAGCCAAGCTGCTCCCGGGATATAGGGCATGGTGAAGGGCATAACTGCAGCAGCGGTAGCGCTGGTGGGGGTTGAGGCAGTGAAGCTCTCCTCCGTATCCGACATCTTCCTCCCCCCTAGTGGACCGTGGCCTACCTTGCGATGATCCTCTTCCGTAGGCCGCGGCTCCGCAGTGGATCGTCAGGGTTGAGGACCTTCCGTCGCGCTCCTGTGACGTCGGCGTCTGCTGGGCTCCTTCCAGGACCTTACGCAACGTCCGGACGTGAGGCGGGGCTTCAGTTCTCGCGCGCTTTCGGAGTCCACGCCCCTCTTCTTCCCGCGCGGCGTCCTCAAGATGGCGTCCAATGGCGGGAAAACTCCACGGATGGCGGGAAGAAGGTCGAAGATGGCGCCGGATGGCGGGAAACCTCCACGGATAGCGGGAATCTTCACCACTGGTAAGTTTGAACAGTCTTTGCTTTTCAGGCACGCAGTACCCGGTGGTTGCGGGCACGAAATCCTGCCGACTACGCCAAAGTTGACGCGCCCCTGGGCCTGTGTCGCGCTGCGGTGCGCACGCGGGAGCTTACCCGGAGCCGGATCCGTGGAGGGTTGTAGTCTCGTGGCGGTGACCCGGTCCGTGCCCAGGGAGTCAAACTGGACGGCAGTCTACTAGTAGTAAATAGTTGATGACTACGCCACCCGTTGAGTGCAGCCAGGGAGCTGCTGCTGCGGGGCAGACCACTGAGGCCGATGGTAGGATTATGCAGCGTGATAGTATAACCCCCAACGGGAGGGGTATGGTCTCAGGGCAGCCGACGTGGATGATGGGGGTAGCAGGAACCACTCAGAGACGGTACGGTGTAGTTCAGGGTCTTTACTGGTAACAACGATAGACCCTCCCGGAGTACTTGCTAGCGAACGGGGCCTGGTCAGTCCTTGAGCAGATGGGATCTCCCCTGGCCAGGCGTAGTTGTAGGCCTCCCAAACTGACTGTACTCTTCTGGCTACCTTGCTAGAAGCTGATGTAAGTAGCCCACGTCCCTGAGTGTACCGTGTGGTGCTCACCCGTATGGCCGGTGACTCGGGGCCTTCTAATGGCTTCCGCTCCACGATGGCGGTGCTGGTCCCACGCGTGTGACCGTGCCTTCGGGCTTCTGGGCCAGAGGACCTGAAATCCCCTGCCTGACGGATTCTGCTGCTGGGTAGGAGTTAGTCCCCACAGCCTCGGACTCCGGGTCCGGAAAGAAGTCTTCTTAGTCAGGGCGAGCTCTGCAGCTGCCAGCCCCTGACTCCTTGTAACTCTGCTGTTTCCTATGCTGCTTCTTGTCTCTACTCCACTTGTCTGACTCACCCTGCCTCAGCCCCGGGTTTATACAGGGGAAGTTCTTCCCCTCCCAAGACTGGGCAGGAGGTGTGGCATGCACAGGATCCCTGACCAAAGGACCTCCCACCTGCTCTCAGACATAACATTACATTACTGTGGAAAACCAGACCCCTGGGGTGCCACATAGTGAGTACAGGAGGCAGGCTGGGGGTGGAGTAGTGAGTACAGGAGGCAAGATGGAAGGTGGAGTAGTGATTACAGGAGGCGGGAGGGGAATGGAGTAGTGAGTACAGGAGGCAGGAGGGGTGGAGTAGTGAGTACAAAAGGCAGAATGGGAAGTGGAGTAGTGAGTGCAGGAGGCAGGATGAGGGTGGAGTAGTGAGCACAGGAGGCAGGATGAGGGAGAAGTAGTGAGCACAGGAGGCAGGATGAGGGAGGAGTAGTGGGTACAGGAGGCAGGATGGGAGGTGGAATAGTGAGTACAGGAGGCGGGAGGGGAGGTGGAGTAGTGAGTACAGGAGGAAGGATGGGGGTGGAGTAGTGAGTACAGGAGACAGGAGTGGGTGGAGTAGTGAGTGCAGGAGGCAGGATGGGGTGGAGTAGTGAGTACAGGAGACAGGAGTGGGTGGAGTAGTGAGTACAGGAGGCAGGATGGGAGGTGGAGTAGTGAGAACAGGAGGGAGGATGGGGGTGGAGTAGTGAGTACAGGAGGGGGAGGAGAGTGGAGTAGTGAGTAAAGAAGGCAGGATAGGAGGAGTGGGGAGTACAGAAGGGGAGGTGGAGTAGTGAGTACAGGAGGCAGGAGGGGAGTGGAGTAGTGACTACAGGAGGCAGGATGGGAGGTGGAGTAGTGAGTACAGGAGGCAGGATGGTAGGAGTAGTGAGTAGAGGAGGGGAGGTGGAGTAGTGAGTACAGGAGGCAGGATGGGAGGAGTAGTGAGTACAGGAGGCAGGATGGGGGTGGAGTAGTGAGTACAGGAGGCAGGATGGGGGTGGAGTAGTGAGTACAGGAGGCAGGAAGGGGGTGGAATAGTGAGTACAGGTGGTAGGAAGAGGGTGGAGTAGTGAGTACAGGAGGCAGGATGGGAGGAGTAGTGAGTACAGGAGGCAGGATGGGGTGGAGTAGTGAGTACAGGTGGCAGGAAGAGGGTGGAGTAGTGAGTACAGGTGGCAGGAAGAGGGTGGAGTAGTGAGTACAGGTGGCAGGAAGAAGGTGGAGTAGTGAGTACAGGAGGCAAGATGGGAGTAGTAGTGAGTAGAGGAGGCAGGATGGGAGTAGTAGTGAGTACAGGAGGGGGGGTGGAGTAGTGAGTACAGGAGGTAGGATGGTGGTGGAATAGTGAGTACAGGAAGCAGGATGGGAGGTGGAGTAGTGAGTACAGGAGGCGGGAGGGGAGGTGGAGTAGTGAGTACAGGAGGCAGGATGGGGTGAAGTGAGTACATGAAGCAGGCTGGGGGTGGAGTAGTGATTACAGGAGGCAGGATGGGGGTGGAGTAGTGAGTACAGGAGGCAGGATGGGAGGTGGAGTACTGAGTACAGGAGGCAGGATGGGAGGTGGAGTACTGAGTAAAGGAGGCAGGATGGGGGTGGAGTTGTGAATGCAGGAGGATGGATGGGGGTGGAGTAGTGAGTACAGGAGGCAGGATGGGGGGTGGAGTAGTGAGTACAGGAGGCAAGATGGGGGTGGAGTGCTGAGTGCAGGATGGGAGGTGGTGTACTCAGTACAGACGGCAGGATGGGGGGTGGAGTAGTGAGTACAGGAGGCAGGATGGGAGGTGGAGTACTGAGTACAGGAGGCAGGATGGGGGGTGGAGTAGTGAGCACAGGAGGCAGGATGGGGGTGGAGTAGTGAGTACAGGAGGGAGGAGGAGAGTGGAGTAGTGAGTAAAGGAGGCAGGATAGGAGGAGTAGTGATTACAGAAGGGGAGGTGGAGTAGTGAGTACAGGAGGCAGGATGGGGGTGGAGTAGTGAACGCAGGATGGGGGTGGATAAATGAGTACAGGAGGCAGGATGGGAGGTGGAGTAGTGAGTACAGGAGGCAGGAGGGGAGTGGAGTAGTGAGTACAGGAGGCAGGATGGGGGTGGAGTAGTGAATACAGGAGGCAGGATGGGGGTGGAGTAGTGAATACAGGAGGCAGGATGGGGGAGGAGTAGTGAATACAGGAGACAGGATGGGAGTGGAGTAGTGAGTACAGGAGGAAGGATGGGGGTGGAGTAGTGAGTGCAGGAAGGGAGTGGAGTAGTGAGTACCGGAGGCAGGAGGGGAGTGGAGTAGTGAGTACAGGAGGCAGGATGGGAGGTGGAGTAGTGAGTACAGGAGGCAGGATGGGAGGAGAAGTGAGTACAGGAGGGGAGGTGGAGTAGTGCGTACAGGAGGTAGGATGGTGGTGGAGTAGTGAGTACAGGAGGCAGGATGGGGGTGGAGTAGTGAGTACAGTTAGCAGGATGGGAGGTGGAGTAGTGAGTGCAGGAGGCAGGATGGGGTGAAGTAGTGAGTACAGGAGGCAGGATGGGGAGAAGTAGTGAGTACAGGAGGCAGGCTGGGGGTGGAGTAGTGAGTACAGGAGGCAAGATGGAAGGTGGAGTAGTGATTACAGGAGGCGGGAGGGGAATGGAGTAGTGAGTACAGGAGGCAGGAGGGGTGGAGTAGTGAGTACAAAAGGCAGAATGGGAAGTGGAGTAGTGAGTGCAGGAGGCAGGATGAGGGTGGAGTAGTGAGCACAGGAGGCAGGATGAGGGAGAAGTAGTGAGCACAGGAGGCAGGATGAGGGAGGAGTAGTGGGTACAGGAGGCAGGATGGGAGGTGGAATAGTGAGTACAGGAGGCGGGAGGGGAGGTGGAGTAGTGAGTACAGGAGGAAGGATGGGGGTGGAGTAGTGAGTACAGGAGACAGGAGTGGGTGGAGTAGTGAGTGCAGGAGGCAGGATGGGGTGGAGTAGTGAGTACAGGAGACAGGAGTGGGTGGAGTAGTGAGTACAGGAGGCAGGATGGGAGGTGGAGTAGTGAGTACAGGAGGCAGGATGGGGGTGGAGTAGTGAGTACAGGAGGCAGGATGGGGGTGGAGTAGTGAGTACAGGAGGCAGGATGGGGGTGGAATAGTGAGTACAGGTGGTAGGAAGAGGGTGGAGTAGTGAGTACAGGAGGCAGGATGGGAGGAGTAGTGAGTACAGGAGGCAGGATGGGGTGGAGTAGTGAGTACAGGTGGCAGGAAGAGGGTGGAGTAGTGAGTACAGGTGGCAGGAAGAGGGTGGAGTAGTGAGTACAGGTGGCAGGAAGAAGGTGGAGTAGTGAGTACAGGAGGCAAGATGGGAGAAGTAGTGAGTAGAGGAGGCAGGATGGGAGTAGTAGTGAGTACAGGAGGGGGGGTGGAGTAGTGAGTACAGGAGGTAGGATGGTGGTGGAATAGTGAGTACAGGAAGCAGGATGGGAGGTGGAGTAGTGAGTACAGGAGGCGGGAGGGGAGGTGGAGTAGTGAGTACAGGAGGCAGGATGGGGTGAAGTGAGTACATGAAGCAGGCTGGGGGTGGAGTAGTGATTACAGGAGGCAGGATGTGGGTGGAGTAGTGAGTACAGGAGGCAGGATGGGAGGTGGAGTACTGAGTACAGGAGGCAGGATGGGAGGTGGAGTACTGAGTAAAGGAGGCAGGATGGGGGTGGAGTTGTGAATGCAGGAGGACGGATGGGGGTGGAGTAGTGAGTACAGGAGGCAGGATGGGGGGTGGAGTAGTGAGTACAGGAGGCAAGATGGGGGTGGAGTGCTGAGTGCAGGATGGGAGGTGGTGTACTCAGTACAGACGGCAGGATGGGGGGTGGAGTAGTGAGTACAGGAGGCAGGATGGGAGGTGGAGTACTGAGTACAGGAGGCAGGATGGGGGGTGGAGTAGTGAGCACAGGAGGCAGGATGGGGGTGGAGTAGTGAGTACAGGAGGGAGGAGGAGAGTGGAGTAGTGAGTAAAGGAGGCAGGATAGGAGGAGTAGTGAGTACAGAAGGGGAGGTGGAGTAGCGAGTACAGGAGGCAGGATGGGGGTGGAGTAGTGAACGCAGGATGGGGGTGGATAAATGAGTACAGGAGGCAGGATGGGAGGTGGAGTAGTGAGTACAGGAGGCAGGAGGGGAGTGGAGTAGTGAGTACAGGAGGCAGGATGGGGGTGGAGTAGTGAATACAGGAGGCAGGATGGGGGTGGAGTAGTGAATACAGGAGGCAGGATGGGGGAGGAGTAGTGAATACAGGAGGCAGGATGGGAGTGGAGTAGTGAATACAGGAGGAAGGATGGGGGTGGAGTAGTGAGTGCAGGAAGGGAGTGGAGTAGTGAGTACCGGAGGCAGGAGGGGAGTGGAGTAGTGAGTACAGGAGGCAGGATGGGAGGTGGAGTAGTGAGTACAGGAGGCAGGATGGGAGGAGAAGTGAGTACAGGAGGGGAGGTGGAATAGTAAGTACAGGAGGCAGGATGGGGGTGGAGTAGTGAGTACAGGAGGCAGGATGGGAGGTGGAGTACTGAGTACAGGGGGCAGGATGGGAGGTGGAGTACTGAGTACAGGAGGCAGGATGGGGGTGGAGTTGTGAATGCAGGAGGCAGGATGTTGGATGGAGTAGTGAGTACAGGAGGCAGGATGGGAGGTGGAGTACTGAGTACAGGAGGCAGGATGGGGGTGGAGTAGTGAGTACAAGATGGAGGATGGGCGTGGAGTAGTGAGTACAGGAGGCAGGATGGGGGTGGAGTAGTGAGTACAGGAGGCAAGATGGGGGTGGAGTACTGAGTGCAGGATGGGAGGTGGAGTACTCAGTACAGAAGGCAGGATGGGGGGTGGAGTAGTGAGTACAGGAGGCAGGATGGGGGTGGAGTAGTGAACGCAGGATGGGGGTGGATAAATGAGTACAGGAGGCAGGATGGGAGGTGGAGTAGTGAGTACAGGAGGCAGGAGGGGAGTGGAGTAGTGAGTACAGGAGGCAGGATGGGGGTGGAGTAGTGAATACAGGAGGCAGGATGGGGGTGGAGTAGTGAATACAGGAGGCTGGATGGGAGTGGAGTAGTAAGTACAGGAGGCAGGATGGGGGTGGAGTAGTGAGTACAGGAGGCAGGATGGGAGGTGGAGTACTGAGTACAGGAGGCAGGATGGGAGGTGGAGTACTGAGTACAGGAGGCAGGATGGGAGGTGGAGTAGTGAATGCAGGAGGCAGGATGGGAGTGGAGCACTGAGCACAGGAGGCAGGATGGGGGGTGGAGTAGTGAATGCAGGAGGCAGGATGGGGGTGGAGTAGTGAGTACAAGAGGCAGGATGGGGGGTGGAGTAGTGAGTACAGGAGGCAGGATGGGAGGTGGAGTACTGAGTACAGGAGGCAGGATGTGGGGTGGAGTAGTGAGTACAGGATGGAGGATGGGGGTGGAGTAGTGAACGCAGGAGGCAGGATGGGGGTGGATAAGTGAGTACAGTAGGCAGGATGGGGGTGAAGTACTGAGTGCAGGATGGGAGGTGGAGTACTGAGTACAGAAGGCAGGATGGGGGTGGAGTAGTGAGTACAGGAGGCAGGATGGGGGTGGAGTAGTGAGTACAGGAGGGAGGAGGAGAGTGGAGTAGTGAGCACAGGAGGCAGGATGGGGGAGGAGTAGTGAGTACAGGAGGGAGGAGGAGAGTGGAGTAGTGAGTAAAGGAGGCAGGATAGGAGGAGTAGTGAGTACAGAAGGGGAGGTGGTAGTGAGTACAGGAGGCAGGAGGGGAGTGGAGTAGTGACTACAGGAGGCAGGATGGGAGGTGGAGTAGTGAGTACAGGAGGCAGGATGGTAGGAGTAGTGAGTACAGGAGGGGAGGTGGAGTAGTGAGTACAGAAGGCAGGATGGGGATGGAGTAGTGAGTACAGGAGGCAGGATGGGGGTGGAGTAGTGAGTGCAGGAGACAGGATGGGGGTGGAGTAGTGAGTACAGGTGGCAGGAAGAGGGTGGAGTAGTGAGTACAGGAGGCAGGATGGGAGGAGTAGTGAGTACAGGAGGCAGGATGGGGGTGGAGTAGTGAGTACAGGTGGCAGGAAGAGGGTGGAATAGTGAGTACAGGTGGCAGGAAGAAGGTGGAGTAGTGAGTACAGGAGGCAGGATGGGAGCAGTAGTGAGTACAGGAGGCAGGATGGGAGTAGTAGTGAGTACAGGAGGTAGGATGGTGGTGAAGTAGTGAGTACAGGAGGCAGGATGGGGGTGGAGTAGTGAGTACAGGAAGCAGGATGGGAGGTGGAGTAGTGAGCGCAGGAGGCAGGATGGGGTGAAGTAGTGAGTACAGGAGGCAGGATGGGGTGAAGCAGTGAGTACAGGAGGCAGGCTGGGGGTGGAGTAGTGAGTACAGGAGGCAAGATGGAAGGTGGAGTAGTGATTACAGGAGGCGGGAGGGGAATGCAGTAGTGAGTACAGGAGGCAGTAGGGGTGGAGTAGTGAGTACAGAAGGCAGAATGGGAAGTGGAGTAGTGAGTGCAGGAGGCAGGATGAGGGTGGAGTAGTGAGCACAGGAGGCAGGATGAGGGAGAAGTAGTGAGCACAGGAGGCAGGATGAGGGAGGAGTAGTGAGTACAGGAGGCAGGATGGGAGGTGGAATAGTGAGTACAGGAGGCGGGGGGGAGGTGGAGTAGTTAGTACAGGAGGAAGGATGGGGGTGGAGTAGTGAGTACAGGAGACAGGAGTGGGTGGAGTAGTGAGTGCAGGAGGCAGGATGGGGTGGAGTAGTGAGTACAGGAGACAGGAGTGGGTGGAGTAGTGAGTACAGGAGACAGGAGTGGGTGGAGTAGTGAGTACAGGAGGCAGGATGGGAGGTGGAGTAGTGAGAACAGGAGGAAGGATGGGGGTGGAGTAGTGAGTACAGGAGGAAGGATGGGGGTGGAGTAGTGAGTGCAGGAAGGGAGTGGAGTAGTGAGTACAGGAGGCAGGAGGGGAGTGGAGTAGTGAGTACAGGAGGCAGGATGGGAGGTTGAGTAGTGAGTACAGGAGGCAGGATGGGAGGAGAAGTGAGTACAGGAGGGGAGGTGGAATAGTAAGTACAGGAGGCAGGATGGGGGTGGAGTAGTGAGTACAGAAGGCAGAATGGGAGGTGGAGTACTGAGTACAGGGGCAGGATGGGAGGTGGAGTACTGAGTACAGGAGGCAGGATGGGGGTGGAGTTGTGAATGCAGGAGGCAGGATGGGGGATGGAGTAGTGAGTACAGGAGGCAGAATGGGAGGTGGAGTACTGAGTACAGGAGGCAGGATGGGGGGTGGAGTAGTGAGTACAAGATGGAGAATGGGGGTGGAGTAGTGAGTACAGGAGGCAGGATGGGGGTGGAGTAGTGAGTACAGGAGGCAAGATGGGGGTGGAGTACTGAGTGCAGGATGGGAGGTGGAGTACTCAGTACAGAAGGCAGGATGGGGGGTGGAGTAGTGAGTACAGGAGGCAGGATGGGGGTGGAGTAGTGAACGCAGGATGGGGGTGGATAAATCAGTACAGGAGGCAGGATGGGAGGTGGAGTAGTGAGTACAGGAGGCAGGAGGGGAGTGGAGTAGTGAGTACAGGAGGCAGGATGGGGGTAGATTAGTGAATACAGGAGGCAGGAAGGGGTGGAGTAGTGAATACAGGAGGCTGGATGGGAGTGGCGTAGTAAGTACAGGAGGCAGGATGGGGGTGGAGTAGTGAGTACAGGAGGCAGGATGGGAGGTGGAGTACTGAGTACAGGAGGCAGTATGGGAGGTGGAGTACTGTGAGTACAGGAGGCAGGATGGGAGGTGGAGTAGTGAATGCAGGAGGCAGGATGGGAGTGGAGTACTGAGCACAGGAGGCAGGATGGGGGGTGGAGTAGTGAATGCAGGAGGCAGGATGGGGGTGGAGTAGTGAGCACAAGAGGCAGGATGGGGGGTGGAGTAGTGAGTACAGGAGGCAGGATGGGAGGTGGAGTACTGAGTACAGGGGGCAGGATGGGAGGTGGAGTACTGAGTACAGGAGGCAGGATGGGGTGGAGTTGTGAATGCAGGAGGCAGGATGGGGGATGGAGTAGTGAGTACAGGAGGCAGAATGGGAGGTGGAGTACTGAGTACAAGAGGCAGGATGGGGGGTGGAGTAGTGAGTACAAGATGGAGAATGGGGGTGGAGTAGTGAGTACAAGAGGCAGGATGGGGGTGGAGTAGTGAGTACAGGAGGCAAGATGGGGGTGGAGTACTGAGTGCAGGATGGGAGGTGGAGTACTCAGTACAGAAGGCAGGATGGGGGGTGGAGTAGTGAGTACAGGAGGCAGGATGGGGGTGGAGTAGTGAACGCAGGATGGGGGTGGATAAATGAGTACAGGAGGCAGGATGGGATGTGGAGTAGTGAGTACAGGAGGCAGGAGGGGAGTGGAGTAGTGAGTACAGGAGGCAGGATGGGGGTAGAGTAGTGAATACAGGAGGCAGGAAGGGGGTGGAGTAGTGAATACAGGAGGCTGGATGGGAGTGGAGTAGTAAGTACAGGAGGCAGGATGGGGGTGGAGTAGTGAGTACAGGAGGCAGGATGGGAGGTGGAGTACTGAGTACAGGAGGCAGTATGGGAGGTGGAGTACTGAGTACAGGAGGCAGGATGGGAGGTGGAGTAGTGAATGCAGGAGGCAGGATGGGAGTGGAGTACTGAGCACAGGAGGCAGGATGGGGGGTGGAGTAGTGAATGCAGGAGGCAGGATGGGGGTGGAGTAGTGAGCACAAGAGGCAGGATGGGGGGTGGAGTAGTGAGTACAGGAGGCAGGATGGGAGGTGGAGTACTGAGTACAGGAGGCAGGATGTGGGGTGGAGTAGTGAGTACAGGATGGAGGATGGGGGTGGAGTAGTGAACGCAGGAGGCAGGATGGGGGTGGATAAGTGAGTACAGTAGGCAGGATGGGGGTGAAGTACTGAGTGCAGGATGGGAGGTGGAGTACTGAGTACAGAAGGCAGGATGGGGGTGGAGTAGTGAGTACAGGAGGCAAGATGGGGGTGGAGTAGTGAGTACAGGAGGGAGGAGGAGAGTGGAGTAGTGAGCACAGGAGGCAGCATGGGGGAGGAGTAGTGAGTACAGGAGGGAGGAGGAGAGTGGAGTAGTGAGTAAAGGAGGCAGGATAGGAGGAGTAGTGAGTACAGAAGGGGAGGTGGTAGTGAGTACAGGAGGCAGGAGGGGAGTGGAGTAGTGACTACAGGAGGCAGGATGGGAGGTGGAGTTGTGAGTACAGGAGGCAGGATGGTAGGAGTAGTGAGTACAGGAGGGGAGGTGGAGTAGTGAGTACAGGAGGCAGGATGGGAGGAGTAGTGAGTGCAGGAGGCAGGATGGGGGTGGAGTAGTGAGTACAGGTGGCAGGAAGAGGGTGGAGTAGTGAGTACAGGAGGCAGGATGGGAGGAGTAGTGAGTACAGGAGGCAGGATGGGGGTGGAGTAGTGAGTACAGGTGGCAGGAAGAAGGTGGAGTAGTGAGTACAGGAGGCAGGATGGGAGCAGTAGTGAGTACAGGAGGCAGGATGGGAGTAGTAGTGAGTACAGGAGGTAGGATGGTGGTGAAGTAGTGAGTACAGGAGGCAGGATGGGGGTGGAGTAGTGAGTACAGGAAGCAGGATGGGAGGTGGAGTAGTGAGCGCAGGAGGCAGGATGGGGTGAAGTAGTGAGTACAGGAGGCAGGATGGGGTGAAGCAGTGAGTACAGGAGGCAGGCTGGGGGTGGAGTAGTGAGTACAGGAGGCAAGATGGAAGGTGGAGTAGTGATTACAGGAGGCGGGAGGGGAATGCAGTAGTGAGTACAGGAGGCAGTAGGGGTGGAGTAGTGAGTACAGAAGGCAGAATGGGAAGTGGAGTAGTGAGTGCAGGAGGCAGGATGAGGGTGGAGTAGTGAGCACAGGAGGCAGGATGAGGGAGAAGTAGTGAGCACAGGAGGCAGGATGAGGGAGGAGTAGTGAGTACAGGAGGCAGGATGGGAGGTGGAATAGTGAGTACAGGAGGCGGGGGGGAGGTGGAGTAGTTAGTACAGGAGGAAGGATGGGGGTGGAGTAGTGAGTACAGGAGACAGGAGTGGGTGGAGTAGTGAGTGCAGGAGGCAGGATGGGGTGGAGTAGTGAGTACAGGAGACAGGAGTGGGTGGAGTAGTGAGTACAGGAGACAGGAGTGGGTGGAGTAGTGAGTACAGGAGGCAGGATGGGAGGTGGAGTAGTGAGAACAGGAGGAAGGATGGGGGTGGAGTAGTGAGTACAGGAGGAAGGATGGGGGTGGAGTAGTGAGTGCAGGAAGGGAGTGGAGTAGTGAGTACAGGAGGCAGGAGGGGAGTGGAGTAGTGAGTACAGGAGGCAGGATGGGAGGTTGAGTAGTGAGTACAGGAGGCAGGATGGGAGGAGAAGTGAGTACAGGAGGGGAGGTGGAATAGTAAGTACAGGAGGCAGGATGGGGGTGGAGTAGTGAGTACAGGAGGCAGAATGGGAGGTGGAGTACTGAGTACAGGGGCAGGATGGGAGGTGGAGTACTGAGTACAGGAGGCAGGATGGGGGTGGAGTTGTGAATGCAGGAGGCAGGATGGGGGATGGAGTAGTGAGTACAGGAGGCAGAATGGGAGGTGGAGTACTGAGTACAGGAGGCAGGATGGGGGGTGGAGTAGTGAGTACAAGATGGAGAATGGGGGTGGAGTAGTGAGTACAGGAGGCAGGATGGGGGTGGAGTAGTGAGTACAGGAGGCAAGATGGGGGTGGAGTACTGAGTGCAGGATGGGAGGTGGAGTACTCAGTACAGAAGGCAGGATGGGGGGTGGAGTAGTGAGTACAGGAGGCAGGATGGGGGTGGAGTAGTGAACGCAGGATGGGGGTGGATAAATCAGTACAGGAGGCAGGATGGGAGGTGGAGTAGTGAGTACAGGAGGCAGGAGGGGAGTGGAGTAGTGAGTACAGGAGGCAGGATGGGGGTAGATTAGTGAATACAGGAGGCAGGAAGGGGTGGAGTAGTGAATACAGGAGGCTGGATGGGAGTGGCGTAGTAAGTACAGGAGGCAGGATGGGGGTGGAGTAGTGAGTACAGGAGGCAGGATGGGAGGTGGAGTACTGAGTACAGGAGGCAGTATGGGAGGTGGAGTACTGTGAGTACAGGAGGCAGGATGGGAGGTGGAGTAGTGAATGCAGGAGGCAGGATGGGAGTGGAGTACTGAGCACAGGAGACAGGATGGGGGGTGGAGTAGTGAATGCAGGAGGCAGGATGGGGGTGGAGTAGTGAGCACAAGAGGCAAGATGGGGGGTGGAGTAGTGAGTACAGGAGGCAGGATGGGAGGTGGAGTACTGAGTACAGGAGGCAGGATGGGGTGGAGTTGTGAATGCAGGAGGCAGGATGGGGGATGGAGTAGTGAGTACAGGAGGCAGAATGGGAGGTGGAGTACTGAGTACAAGAGGCAGGATGGGGGGTGGAGTAGTGAGTACAAGATGGAGAATGGGGGTGGAGTAGTGAGTACAAGAGGCAGGATGGGGGTGGAGTAGTGAGTACAGGAGGCAAGATGGGGGTGGAGTACTGAGTGCAGGATGGGAGGTGGAGTACTCAGTACAGAAGGCAGGATGGGGGGTGGAGTAGTGAGTACAGGAGGCAGGATGGGGGTGGAGTAGTGAACGCAGGATGGGGGTGGATAAATGAGTACAGGAGGCAGGATGGGAGGTGGAGTAGTGAGTACAGGAGGCAGGAGGGGAGTGGAGTAGTGAGTACAGGAGGCAGGATGGGGGTAGAGTAGTGAATACAGGAGGCAGGAAGGGGGTGGAGTAGTGAATACAGGAGGCTGGATGGGAGTGGAGTAGTAAGTACAGGAGGCAGGATGGGGGTGGAGTAGTGAGTACAGGAGGCAGGATGGGAGGTGGAGTACTGAGTACAGGAGGCAGTATGGGAGGTGGAGTACTGAGTACAGGAGGCAGGATGGGAGGTGGAGTAGTGAATGCAGGAGGCAGGATGGGAGTGGAGTACTGAGCACAGGAGGCAGGATGGGGGGTGGAGTAGTGAATGCAGGAGGCAGGATGGGGGTGGAGTAGTGAGCACAAGAGGCAGGATGGGGGGTGGAGTAGTGAGTACAGGAGGCAGGATGGGAGGTGGAGTACTGAGTACAGGAGGCAGGATGTGGGGTGGAGTAGTGAGTACAGGATGGAGGATGGGGGTGGAGTAGTGAACGCAGGAGGCAGGATGGGGGTGGATAAGTGAGTACAGTAGGCAGGATGGGGGTGAAGTACTGAGTGCAGGATGGGAGGTGGAGTACTGAGTACAGAAGGCAGGATGGGGGTGGAGTAGTGAGTACAGGAGGCAAGATGGGGGTGGAGTAGTGAGTACAGGAGGGAGGAGGAGAGTGGAGTAGTGAGCACAGGAGGCAGCATGGGGGAGGAGTAGTGAGTACAGGAGGGAGGAGGAGAGTGGAGTAGTGAGTAAAGGAGGCAGGATAGGAGGAGTAGTGAGTACAGAAGGGGAGGTGGTAGTGAGTACAGGAGGCAGGAGGGGAGTGGAGTAGTGACTACAGGAGGCAGGATGGGAGGTGGAGTTGTGAGTACAGGAGGCAGGATGGTAGGAGTAGTGAGTACAGGAGGGGAGGTGGAGTAGTGAGTACAGGAGGCAGGATGGGAGGAGTAGTGAGTGCAGGAGGCAGGATGGGGGTGGAGTAGTGAGTACAGGTGGCAGGAAGAGGGTGGAGTAGTGAGTACAGGAGGCAGGATGGGAGGAGTAGTGAGTACAGGAGGCAGGATGGGGGTGGAGTAGTGAGTACAGGTGGCAGGAAGAAGGTGGAGTAGTGAGTACAGGAGGCAGGATGGGAGCAGTAGTGAGTACAGGAGGCAGGATGGGAGTAGTAGTGAGTACAGAAGGGGAGGTGGAGTAGTGCGTACAGGAGGTAGGATGGTGGTGGAGTAGTGAGTACAGGTGGCAGGATGGGGGTGGAGTAGTGAGTACAGGAAGCAGGATTGGAGGTGGAGTAGTGAGTGCAGGAGGCAGGATGGGGTGAAGTAGTGAGTACAGGAGGCAGGCTGGGGGTGGAGTAGTGAGTACAGGAGGCAAGATGGAAGGTGGAGTAGTGATTACAGGAGGCGGGAGGGGAATGGAGTGGTGAGTACAGGAGGCAGGAGGGGTGGAGTAGTGAGTACAGAAGGCAGAATGGGAAGTGGAGTAGTGAGTTCAGGAGGCAGGATGAGGGTGGAGTAGTGAGCACAGGAGGCAGGATGAGGGAGAAGTAGTGAGCACAGGAGGCAGGAGGGGAGGTGGAGTAGTGAGTACAGGAGGAAGGATGGGGGTGGAGTAGTGAGTATAGGAGACAGGAGTGGGTGGAGTAGTGAGTGCAGGAGGCAGGATGGGGTGGAGTAGTGAGTACAGGAGACAGGAGTGGGTGGAGTAGTGAGTACAGGAGGCAGGATGGGAGGTGGAGTAGTGAGAACAGGAGGAAGGATGGGGGTGGAGTAGTGAGTACAGGAGGGAGGAGGAGAGTGGAGTAGTGAGTAAAGAAGGCAGGATAGGAGGAGTAGTGAGTACAGAAGGGGAGGTGGAGTAGTGAGTACAGGAGGCAGGAGGGGAGTGGAGTAGTGACTACAGGAGGCAGGATGGGAGGTGGAGTAGTGAGTACAGGAGGCAGGATGGTAGGAGTAGTGAGTACAGGAGGGGAGGTGGAGTAGTGAGTACAGGAGGCAGGATGGGAGGAGTAGTGAGTACAGGAGGCAGGATGGGGGTGGAGTAGTGAGTACAGGAGGCAGGATGGTGGTGGAGTAGTGAATACAGGAGGCAGGATGGGGGTGGAGTAGTGAGTACAGGAGGCAGGATGGGAGGAGTAGTGAGTATAGGAGGCAGGATGGGGGTGGAGTAGTGAGTACAGGTGGCAGGAAGAGGGTGAAGTAGTGAGTACAGGAGGCAGGATGGGAGGAGTAGTGAGTACAGGAGGCAGGATGGGGGTGGAGTAGTGAGTACAGGTGGCAGGAAGAGGGTGGAGTAGTGAGTACAGGTGGCAGGAAGAAGGTGGAGTAGTGAGTACAGGTGGCAGTAAGAAGGTGGAGTAGTGAGTACAGGAGGCAAAATGGGAGTAGTAGTGAGTAGAGGAGGCAGTATGGGAGTAGTAGTGAGTACAGGAGGGGGGGTGGAGTAGTGAGTACAGGAGGTAGGATGGTGGTGGAATAGTGAGTACAGGAAGCAGGATGGGAGGTGGAGTAGTGAGTACAGGAGGCGGGAGGGGAGGTGGAGTAGTGAGTACAGGAGGCAGGATGTGGTGAAGTAGTGAGTACATGAAGCAGGCTGGGGGTGGAGTAGTGAGTACAGGAGGCAGGATGGAAGGTGGAGTAGTGATTACAGGAGGCAGGATGGGAGGTGAAGTAGTGAGTACAGGAGGCGGGAGGGGAGGTGGAGTAGTGAGTACAGGAGGCAGGATGGGGTGGAGTTGTGAGTACAGGAGGCAGGATGGGGATGCAGTAGTGAGTACAGGAGGGAGGAGTAGAGTGGAGTAGTGAGTAAAGGAGGCATGATAGCAGGAATAGTGAGTACAGAAGGGGAGATGGAGTAGTGAGTACAGGAGGCTGGATGGGGGTGGAGTATTGAGTACAGGTGGTAGGTGTAACGGGTCTGGGAGGCGGAACCTCTGGGCTACTATACAAGGGAGCGGTCCTTGTAAGGGAGCGGGTGGCGACCAGGCAGGCAGTCACAGCAGGTGACCGGGACAGTCTCTGGGTGTACGGGCAGGAGGTCACGGCAAGTGACCGGGGCAGTCTCTAGGTAAAGGGTAGGTACGACCTGTGATGGCTGAACCTCCAGGTAGGCTAGCAAGGCAGATGGAGGATGTGTGCTCCCAGGTGAGCAAGCGAGAGTCTCTGGAATAGCAGGTGGTCCCAGCACGTGACAGCGGAACCCCCGGGCAGACAAGCAGGCAGGTAGTGGAGAAGCGCTCCCAGGTGAGCGGGCAAGAGTCTGGAATAGCTGGTGGTCACAGCACGTGACAGCGGAGCCTCCGGGCAGGCAAGCAGGCAGGTAGCGGAGAAGCGCTCCCAGGTGAGCGGGCAAGCTGGTCCATAGACAGACTGACCGGAGTTGTAAGGCAGACCGTCGGACCTCAGGCAAGCAGGCAGGTAGCTGATGTGCGCTCCCAGGTGAGCGGGCAAGTTGGTCCTTAGACAGACTGACCGGAGTTGTAAGGCAGACCGTCGGACCTCAGGCAGGCAGGTAACAGGAAATCAGGCAGGATTAGGACAGCAAGCTGGCAGGAATCTGGCAGGTAACTGGCAGGTAACTGGCAACGGGACCTGAGGGCTGAAGCAGAGTAGAACGGTGCAACAACATTGCTCGGGCACCTCCATTTTGGAGGAGGTGCCTTATATATGGTAAAGTCCTCCGGCCATTGGCCGGGGACTCCTTAGGACGGCGCGCGCGGCCCCTTTAAGAGGGAGGGAGGGCGCGCGCGCGCGCCCTAAGCACTATGGCCGGGAAGGAGCGCGCGCTGCCAGCAGAGTGGGAGAGGGACGCCGGGCACGGAGCAGAGCGGTGAGGGGAACAGCGTCCCTGCCTAGCAGAGGGCAGGGACGCCGACACTACAGTACCCCCCCCTTTAGGCCCCCCCTTTTTTAGGCCAGATAGAAATTTAGCTAGGATGAGAGGGGCATGGATGTTCTCCCGGGGCTCCCACGTTCTCTCCTCAGGACCAAACCCCTTCCAATCTACCAGAAAAAAGGTCTTTCCTCTTACCCTTTTGGTGGCAAGAATGTTCTCTACCTCAAACTCGTCCTCAGCAGAAACCGGAGCAGGAGGCGTACCTGTAGACTTGGAAAAAGAGTTAAGCACCACGGGTTTGAGGAGAGATACATGGAAGGAGTTAGGGATCCGTAAGTTTGCCGGGAGTTTCAATTTATAGGCCACCGGGTTGATCTGACTGATGACCTCCAGAGGACCGATGAACCGAGGCCCTAACTTGTAAGAAGGTATCTTGAGTCGAACATATTTAGATGAGAGCCAGACTTTATCTCCTGGACGAAATTGTGGAGGATCCAGGCGTTTTTTGTCAGCGTGTCTTTTCATACGCTCGGATGACAGAAGGAGTGCGGACCGGGTACTCTCCCATATGGAGGAAAATTTGCTAACGAGAGATTCCGCAGCCGGGTTGTCCACAGAGGTGGAGACAGGAAAAGGAATCCGAGGATGCTGACCAAAGACTACAAAAAAAGGGGATTTGGAGGAGGATTCGCTCTCGTGATTATTGTAAGAGAACTCGGCCCATGGTAGGAGATCCACCCAGTCAGAATGGTGGGCATTAACGAAGTGCCGGAGGTAACTGGTCAGGTTCTGATTGATCCGCTCCACTTGACCATTGGACTGTGGGTGGTAAGCGGAAGAGAAGTCCAGGGTGACGTCTAGTAGTTTACAAGTGGCTCTCCAGAAACGTGAGGTGAACTGTACCCCACGATCCGACACGATGTGGAGGGGCAGGCCATGAAGACGGAAGATGTGGCGGATAAAGTCTTTAGCCAGCTCGGGTGCAGACGGAAGGCCTGGCAGGGGAATAAAGTGAGCCATCTTGGAAAAGCGGTCAGCGACCACCCAAATGACCGTACAACCGGCAGAGACGGGGAGATCAGTTATAAAGTCCATTGCTATATGCTGCCAGGGGGCAGCAGGTACAGGAAGCGGAAGGAGGCGTCCGGCTGGCAGATGTCTCGGGACTTTGTTGCGGGCGCAGGACACACAGGCAGAAACAAAGTCTATTATGTCCTTGTGCAGGGTAGGCCACCAATAGTGCCGGGCAATAAGCTGGAGGGTCTTTTTCTGACCGGCGTGGCCAGCTAGTTTAGACGAATGGCCCCAGTGTAGGATCTTCTCCCGATCAGGTACTGAAACAAACGTCTTACCGGGAGGGAGACGATTTAGACTCACGGGAGCCACCTGCATTACTCTGGCGGGATCGATGATATGTTTAGGTTCTTCCTCGAGATCGGACACCAGAAAGGATCGGGACAAGGCGTCTGCTTTGACGTTTTTGTCAGCCGGGCGAAAATGAAGAACAAAATCAAAGCGAGCAAAAAACAAGGACCACCGGGCTTGGCGCGGGTTAAGTCTCTGGGCATGCTGGAGGTAAGCCAAGTTCTTGTGGTCAGTGTAAATTATTACCGGATGAAGAGCCCCCTCAAGTAGGTAACGCCACTCCTCCAACGCCAGCTTGATGGCCAATAACTCTCGGTCTCCTATGGAATAGTTGCGCTCAGAAGAGGAGAAGAGTTTGGAGAAGAAGCCACAAGTTACCAT
This sequence comes from Phyllobates terribilis, assembly GCF_046119375.1. NCBI lineage: Eukaryota > Metazoa > Chordata > Amphibia > Anura > Dendrobatidae > Phyllobates > Phyllobates terribilis. Next base: position 644,833,472 of record NW_027362763.1, on the reverse strand, counting down.
TCTCCCGGAAGATGATTTTTGAGTAAGTACCGCTCCGGCTCCAGAGGAGGAGGCGTCAACTTCCAGGAAGAACTGCTTGTTGCCGTCCGGGCGATGCAGCACCGGGGCGGAAGAGAAGGCCTGTTTTAGGGAAAGAAAGGCATCCTCTGCTTCGGGCGGCCACTCTTTGGGATTAGTACCCTTACGGGTGAGCGCGGAAATTGGGGCAGTCCGGGAAGAGAAGTGCGGGATGAAGAGGCGGTAATAGTTGGCGAAGCCCAGGAACCGTTGAATAGCCTTCAACCCCTCTGGTCGGGGCCATTTCTCGATGGCAGACAGTTTCTCAGGATCCATTTGTAGGCCGGTCTGAGAGATAATGTAGCCCAGAAACGGAAGCGAGGTCTGCTCAAAGAGGCACTTCTCATATTTAGCGTAGAGATGGTTCTGCCTGAGCCTGAGCAGGACCTGACGAACATCCCTCCGGTGAGTCTGGAGATCCGGAGAGAAGACCAAGATGTCGTCCAGGTACACCACTACGCAGGAGTAGAGAAGGTCCCGGAAGATGTCATTGACCAACTCTTGAAAGACGGCAGGAGCGTTACAGAGGCCAAAGGGCATTACCAGATATTCATAGTGGCCGTCCCGGGTGTTGAATGCCGTCTTCCATTCATCCCCCTGACGGATACGAACCAGGTTGTACGCCCCACGGAGGTCCAGTTTGGTGAAGATTCTAGCCCCCCTCAGACGATCAAATAACTCCGGAATGAGCGGAAGGGGGTACTTATTCTTCACCGTGATCTGGTTAAGGCCTCTATAGTCTATACAGGGACGGAGAGAGCCGTCCTTCTTTTTGACGAAAAAGAAGCCTGCTCCCGCCGGGGAGGTAGATTTCCGGATGAATCCCCTGGCCAGATTCTCCTCAATATATTCGGACATCGACCGGGTCTCAGCAGCGGATAATGGATAAATACGCCCACGGGGAGGAGAAGTACCAGGTAACAGGTCGATAGGGCAGTCGTATGGTCTATGAGGGGGTAGTGTCTCTGCCTCCTTTTTATTAAAGACATCAGCATAAGACCAATAAGGAATCGGAAGTCCAGGTAGATTAGCTGGGGTAGGAGAAGGACGGACGGGATGAACGGGAACCAGACAGGTCTTATGGCAGCCCTGTCCCCAGCGAAGGACTTCTCCGGTCTGCCAGTCAAGAACGGGTGCATGTTTCTGGAGCCAAGGTAGGCCTAGCAAGAGGGTGTGAGAGAGTCCAGGCAGAACATGGAAGGAGATACTTTCAGAATGCAGCATTCCCACCTGCAGAGTAATGGATTCGGTGATGAGTTGGATGGGGCGTGGTAAGAGCCCCCCATCCACGGCAGCAACAGACAAGGGTACAGCCATAGGTTTGGTGGGGATGCGGTATTTCTCTACCAGGGACTGTGAAATAAGATTCCCGGCTGCTCCAGAGTCCAGTTGGGCTAGTTCGAAATAACGGTTCTCCCCGTAGACGATTGAAACTGACAACAGCAGGGATGGAGAGGATTTATTCTTGTCTAGGTGGACCTCTCTGAGCGAACCTAGACACAGGCGTTTCCCGACCTCTCCGGGCAGGCACGGATCCGGTGCTCCTTACTGCCACAGTAGAAGCAGGTCCCCTCGGCACGGCGTAAGTCCTGACGGGTCTTGACCATCTTGGTCTGGTCGACCTGCATAGGCTCAGGAGGGTGTACCTGGTTAGAGACAGAAGGAGTGACGGATTTCTGAAAAGTAGGAGCTAGACGTGGTAACCTCCTCTCACGGGTGACCTCTCTGGCACGCTCCTGGAACCGTAGGTCAATCCGGGTGGCAAGAGTTATTAAGTCATCGAGAGTGGTAGGAATGTCCCGACCGGCAAGTTCATCTTTAATACGGCCGGACAGACCCTCCCAGAAGACGGAAACCAGAGCGTCGTTATCCCAGGCCAGCTCCGGGGCAAGGGTACGGAACCGTATGGCATATTGGCCCACGGTGAGACTTTCCTGACGGAGGCGTAGCAACGATGATGCGGATGAGGTCTTCCGTCCGGGTTCGTCGAAGACTTTCCGGAAGGCCGTGAGAAAAGCAGGCAAGTTGGACACCAGGGGGTCTCCTCTCTCCCATAGAGGATTTAGCCAGGCCAGGGCCTCCCCGGTGAGATGGGACATGATGAATGCAATTTTGGCTCGGTCGGAGTTAAACTGGTGGGACAATAGTTCAAAGTGCAGGGTGCACTGATTTATGAAGCCCCGAGCCTGGGCTGAGTCGCCTCCGAAGCGAAGAGGTGCAGAAAGCCGAGGTCCGGGGTAGGATATCATGGTGTTAGTGGACAGCGGAGCTGCCGGATTGCGAGACATGGCACTGGCGGAGGTTGTTGGTGGAACAGTCAGAGTGTCCAGGCGAGTATTGACATTCCGCAGGTGACCCAGGATGGACTCCTGTTGGGACCTTTGACGGGACAGTTCATGACACAGGTCCGAGAGCGAGGGAGCTTGGGTGCCACCGGGTTCCATGGCCCGAGCAAACTGTAACGGGTCTGGGAGGCGGAACCTCTGGGCTACTATACAAGGGAGCGGTCCTTGTAAGGGAGCGGGTGGCGACCAGGCAGGCAGTCACAGCAGGTGACCGGGACAGTCTCTGGGTGTACGGGCAGGAGGTCACGACAAGTGACCGGGGCAGTCTCTAGGTAAAGGGTAGGTACGACCTGTGATGGCTGAACCTCCAGGTAGGCTAGCAAGGCAGATGGAGGATGTGTGCTCCCAGGTGAGCAAGCGAGAGTCTCTGGAATAGCAGGTGGTCACAGCACGTGACGGCGGAGCCTCCAGGTAGGCAAGCAGGCAGGTAGCGGAGAAGCGCTCCCAGGTGAGCGGGCAAGAGTCTCTGGAATAGCTGGTGGTCCCAGCACGTGACAGCGGAACCCCCGGGCAGGCAAGCAGGCAGGTAGTGGAGAAGCGCTCCCAGGTGAGCGGACAAGAGTCTGGAATAGCTGGTGGTCACAGCACGTGACAGCGGAGCCTCCGGGCAGGCAAGCAGGCAGGTAGCGGAGAAGCGCTCCCAGGTGAGCGGGCAAGCTGGTCCATAGACAGACTGACCGGAGTTGTAAGGCAGACCGTCGGACCTCAGGCAAGCAGGCAGGTAGCTGATGTGCGCTCCCAGGTGAGCGGGCAAGTTGGTCCTTAGACAGACTGACCGGAGTTGTAAGGCAGACCGTCGGACCTCAGGCAGGCAGGCAGGTAACAGGAAATCAGGCAGGATTAGGACAGCAAGCTGGCAGGAATCTGGCAGGTAACTGGCAACGGGACCTGAGGGCTGAAGCAGAGTAGAACGGTGCAACAACATTGCTCGGGCACCTCCATTTTGGAGGAGGTGCCTTATATATGGTAAAGTCCTCCGGCCATTGGCCGGGGACTCCTTAGGACGGCGCGCGCGGCCCCTTTAAGAGGGAGGGAGGGCGCGCGCGCGCGCCCTAAGCACAATGGCCGGGAAGGAGCGCGCGCTGCCAGCAGAGCGGGAGAGGGACGCCGGGCACGGAGCAGAGCGGTGAGGGGAACAGCGTCCCTGCCTAGCAGAGGGCAGGGACGCCGGCACTACAGTAGGATGGGGATGGAGTAGTGAGTACAGGAGGGAGGAGTAGAGTGGAGTAGTGAGTACAGGAGGCAGGATGGTAGGAGTAGTGAGTACAGGAGGGGAGGTGGAGTAGTGAGTACAGGAGGCAGGATGGGGGTGGAATAGTGAGTACAGGAGGCAGGATGGGGTGGAGTAGTGAGTACAGGAGGCAGGATGGGGTGGAGTAGTGAGTACAGGAGGCAGGATGGGGTGGAGTAGTGAGTACAGGAGGCAGGATGGGAGGTGGAGTAGTGATTACAGGAGGAAGGAAAGGGGTGGAGTAGTGAGTACAGGAGGCAGGATGGGGGTGGAGTAGTGAGTACAGGAGGGAGGAGGAGAGTGGAGTAGTGAGTATAGAAGGCAGCATAGGAGGAGTAGTGAGTACAGAAGGGGAGGTGGAGTAGTGAGTACAGGAGGCAGGAGGGAAGTGGAGTAGTGACTACAGGAGGCACGATGGTAGGAGTAGTGAGTACAGGAGGGGAGGTGGAGTAGTGAGTACAGGAGGCAGGAGGGGAGTGGAGTAGTGTGTACAGGAGGCAGGATGGTAGGAGTAGTGAGTACAGGAGTGTAACGGGTCCGGGAGGCGGAACCTCTGAGCTACTATACAAGGGGGCGGCCCTTGTAAGGGAGCGGGTGGCAGTCTCTGGGTGAACGGACAGGGAGTTACGGCAAGTGATCAGGGCAGTCTCTGGGTAAGGGGTAGGTACGACCTGTGATGGCAGAGCCTCCGGGTAGGCTAGCAGGCAGATGGTAGATGTGTGCTCCCAGGTGAGCAAGCGAGGGTCTCTGGAATAGCAGGTGGTCACGGCACGTGACGGCGGAACCTCCGGGCTGGCAGGCAGGTAGGAAACGGAGAAGCGCTCCCAGGTGAGCGGGCAAGAGTCTCTGGAATAGCTGGTGGTCACCGCACGTGACAACGGGACCTCCGGGCTGGCAAGCAGGCAGGTAACGGAGATGCGCTCCCAGGTGAGCGGGCAAGAGTCTCTGAGATAGCAGGTGGTCACAGCACGTGACAACGGAGCCTCCGGGCTGGCAAGCAGGCAGGTAGCGGAGAAGCGCTCCCAGGTGAGCGGGCAAGCTGGTCCATAGACAGACTGACCGGAGTTGTAAGGCAGACCGTCGGACCTCAGGCAAGCAGGCAGGTAGCTGATGTGCGCTCCCAGGTGAGCGGACAAGTTGGTCCTTAGACAGACTGACCGGAGTTGTAAGGCAGACCGTCGGACCTCAGGCAGGCAGGCAGGTAACAAGTATTCAGGCAGGAATCAGGCAGGTAACTAGCAGGAAACTGGCAGGAAACTGGCAGGTAACTGGCAGGTAACTGGCAACGGGACCTGAGGGCTGAAGCACAGGTGAGACACAGGTGCAAACAACATTGCTCGGGCACCTCCATTTTGGAGGAGGTGCCTTATATATGATGAAGTCCTCCGGCCATTGGCCGGGGACTCTTTAGGGCGGCGCGCGCGGCCCCTTTAAGAGGAGGGAAGCGCGCGCGCGCCCTAAGCACAGGGGCCGGGAAGGAGCGCGCGCTGAGAGCAGAGCAGGAGGAGGACGCCGGGACGGAGCGCGCGCTGACAGCAGAGCAGGAGGAGGACGCCGGGACGGAGCGCGCGCTGACAGCAGAGCGGGGAGAGGACGCCGGGACGGAGCGCGCGCTGACAGCAGAGCGGTGAGGGGAGCAGCGTCCCTGCCTAGCAGAGGGCAGGGACGCCAGCGCTACAGTACCCCCCCCTTTAGGCCCCCCCTTTTTTAGGCCAGACAGAAATTTAGCTAGGATGAGAGGGGCATGGATATTCTCCCGGGGCTCCCACGTTCTCTCCTCAGGACCAAACCCCCTCCAATCTACCAAGAAAAAGGTCTTTCCTCTTACCCTTTTGGTGGCAAGAATGTTCTCTACCTCAAACTCGTCCTCAGCAGAAACCGGAGCAAGAGGCGTACCTGTAGACTTAGAAAAAGAGTTAAGTACCACAGGTTTGAGGAGAGATACATGGAAGGAGTTAGGGATCCGTAAGTTGGCCGGGAGTTTCAATTTATAGGCCACCGGGTTGATCTGACTGATAACCTCCAGTGGGCCGATGAACCGAGGCCCCAACTTATAGGAAGGGATCTTGAGCTGGACATATTTGGACGAGAGCCAGACTTTATCCCCAGGACGGAATTGAGGAGGATCCAGACGTCCTTTGTCAGCGTGCCTTTTCATACGCTCGGATGACAGAAGGAGTGCGGACCGGGTACTCTCCCATATGGAGGAAGACTCGCTCTCGTGATTGTTGTACGAGAATTCGGCCCATGGCAGGAGATCCACCCAGTCAGAATGGTGAGCATTAACGAAGTGCCGGAGGTAACTGGTCAGGTTCTGATTGATCCGCTCCACTTGACCATTAGACTGTGGGTGGTAAGCGGAGGAGAAGTCCAGAGTGACGTCTAGCAATTTACAAGTGGCTCTCCAGAAACGAGAAGTGAACTGTACTCCTCGATCCGACACGATGTGACGGGGCAGGCCATGAAGACGGAAGATGTGGCGGATAAAGACTCTAGCCAGCTCGGGTGCAGACGGAAGACCTGGCAGGGGAATAAAGTGAGCCATCTTGGAAAAGCGGTCAGCGACCACCCAAATGACCGTACAACCGGCAGAGACGGGCAGATCAGTTACGAAGTCCATCGCTATATGCTGCCAGGGGGCAGCAGGTGCTGGCAGAGGAAGAAGGCGGCCGGCCGACAGGTGTCTCGGAACCTTGTTGCGGGCGCAGGACACACAGGCAGAAACAAAGTCCATAACATCCTTGTGCAGGTTAGGCCACCAGTAGTGCCGGGTAATAAGCTGGAGGGTCTTTTTCTGACCGGCGTGGCCAGCTAGTTTAGACGAATGACCCCAGTGTAGGATCCTCTCCCGATCAGGTACCGATACGAACGTCTTACCAGGAGGGAGACAATTTAGACTCACGGGGGCCACCTGCATTACTCTGGCGGGATCGATGGGGCAGTCACATGGTCTATGAGGTGGTAATGTCTCTGCCTCCTCCATATCAAAGACATCAGCACAAGACCAATAAGGAATCGGAAGTCCAGGTAGATTAGCTGGGATAGGAGAGGGACGGACGGAATGGACGGGAACCAGACAGGTTTTATGACAGGCTTGTCCCCAGCGAAGGACTTCTCCGGTTTGCCAGTCAAGCACGGGTGCATGTCTCTGGAGCCAAGGCAGACCTAGCAAGAGGGCGTGAGAGAGTCCAGGCAGAACGTGAAGGGAGATACTCTCTGAATGCAGCATACCCACTTGCAGAGTAATGGATTCGGTGATGAATTGGATGGGGCGAGATAAGAGGCCCCCATCCACGGCAACAACAGACAAGGGTACAGCCAGAGGTTTGGTGGGGATGCGGTATTTCTCCACCAGGGACAGTGAAATAAGATTTCCGGCTGCTCCAGAGTCAAGTTGGGCTAGTTCGGAATAACGATTCTCCCCGCAGATGATTGAGACAGACAGCAGCAGGGATGGAGAGGATTTATTTTTGTCTAGATCAAGTCCTCTGAGCGAACCTAGACACAGGCGTTCTCCCGACCTCTCCGGGCAGGCACGGATCCGATGCTCCTTACTGCCACAGTAGAAGCAGCTCCCCTCGGCACGGCGAAAGTCCTGACGGGATTTGACCATCTTGGTCTGGTCGACCTGCATAGGCTCAGGAGAGTGTACCTGGGGAGAAACGGAAGGAGTGACGGGTTTCAGAAAAGTAGGAACCAGACGTGGAAGCCCCTTTTCACGGGTGACCTCTTTGGCACGTTCCTGGAACCGTAGGTCAATCCGGGTGGCAAGAGTTATTAGGTCATCGAGAGTGGTAGGAATGTCCCGACCAGCAAGTTCATCTTTAATACGGCCGGACAGACCCTCCCAGAAGACGGATACCAGAGCTTCGTTATCCCAGGCCAGCTCCGAGGCAAGGGTACGGAACCGTATGGCATATTGACCCACGGTGAGGCTTCCCTGACGGAGGCGTAGCAGAGATGATGCGGATGAGGTCCTCCGTCCGGGTTCGTCGAAGGCTTTCCGGAAAGCCGTGAGAAAGGCAGGCAAGTCGGACACCAGGGGGTCTCCTCTCTCCCATAGAGGATTTAGCCAGGCCAGAGCCTCCCCGGTGAGATGGGACATGATGAATGCAATTTTGGCTCGGTCGGAGTTAAACTGGTGGGACAATAGTTCAAAATGCAGGGTGCACTGATTTATGAAGCCCCGAGCCAGGACGGAGTCGCCTCCGAAGCGAGGAGGTGCAGAGAGCCGGGGTCCGGAAAAGGATACCATGGTACTGGCCGTAGTTGCAGGATCAGACAGGGTGTTCAGGCGAGTATTAACATTCCGCAGATGACCCAGGATGGCCTCCTGTTGGGACTTCTGACGGGACAGTTCAAGACAGAGGTCCGAGAGCGAGGGAGCTTGGGTGCCACCGGGTTCCATGGCCCGAGCAAACTGTAACGGGTCCGGGAGGCGGAACCTCTGAGCTACTATACAAGGGGGCGGCCCTTGTAAGGGAGCGGGTGGCAGTCTCTGGGTGAACGGACAGGGAGTTACGGCAAGTGATCAGGGCAGTCTCTGGGTAAGGGGTAGGTACGACCTGTGATGGCAGAGCCTCCGGGTAGGCTAGCAGGCAGATGGTAGATGTGTGCTCCCAGGTGAGCAAGCGAGGGTCTCTGGAATAGCAGGTGGTCACGGCACGTGACGGCGGAACCTCCGGGCTGGCAGGCAGGTAGGAAACGGAGAAGCGCTCCCAGGTGAGCGGGCAAGAGTCTCTGGAATAGCTGGTGGTCACCGCACGTGACAACGGGACCTCCGGGCTGGCAAGCAGGCAGGTAACGGAGATGCGCTCCCAGGTGAGCGGGCAAGAGTCTCTGAGATAGCAGGTGGTCACAGCACGTGACAACGGAGCCTCCGGGCTGGCAAGCAGGCAGGTAGCGGAGAAGCGCTCCCAGGTGAGCGGGCAAGCTGGTCCATAGACAGACTGACCGGAGTTGTAAGGCAGACCGTCGGACCTCAGGCAAGCAGGCAGGTAGCTGATGTGCGCTCCCAGGTGAGCGGACAAGTTGGTCCTTAGACAGACTGACCGGAGTTGTAAGGCAGACCGTCGGACCTCAGGCAGGCAGGCAGGTAACAAGTATTCAGGCAGGAATCAGGCAGGTAACTAGCAGGAAACTGGCAGGAAACTGGCAGGTAACTGGCAGGTAACTGGCAGGTAACTGGCAGGTAACTGGCAACGGGACCTGAGGGCTGAAGCACAGGTGAGACACAGGTGCAAACAACATTGCTCGGGCACCTCCATTTTGGAGGAGGTGCCTTATATATGATGAAGTCCTCCGGCCATTGGCCGGGGACTCTTTAGGGCGGCGCGCGCGGCCCCTTTAAGAGGAGGGAAGCGCGCGCGCGCCCTAAGCACAGGGGCCGGGAAGGAGCGCGCGCTGAGAGCAGAGCAGGAGGAGGACGCCGGGACGGAGCGCGCGCTGACAGCAGAGCAGGAGGAGGACGCCGGGACGGAGCGCGCGCTGACAGCAGAGCGGGGAGAGGACGCCGGGACGGAGCGCGCGCTGACAGCAGAGCGGTGAGGGGAGCAGCGTCCCTGCCTAGCAGAGGGCAGGGACGCCAGCGCTACAAGGAGGAGAGGTGGAGTAGTGAGTATAGGAAGCAGGATGGGAGGTGGAGTAGTGAATACTGGAGGCAGGATGGGAGGTGTAGTGAGCACACGAGGCAGGGTGGGGGTGGAGTAATGAGTACAGGAGGCAGGATGGGGGTGGAGTATTGAATGCAGGAGGCAGGATGGGAGGTGGAGTAGTGAGTACAGGAGGTAGGAGGTGGGTGGAGTAGTGAGCATAGGAGGTAGGATGGGGTGGAGTAGTGATCATAGGAGGCAGGATGAGAGGTGGAGTAGTGAGTACAGGAGGCAGGATGAGAGGTGGAGTAGTGAGTACAGGAGACGGTGGGAGGTGAAGTAGTGAGTACAGGATGGAGGATGGGGGTGGAGTACTGAACTCAGGATGCAGGATGGGGGTGGATAAATGAGTACAGGAGGCAGGATGGGAGGTGGAGTAGTGAATACAGGAGGGCAGTGGAGTAGTGAGTACAGGAGGCAGGATGGGGGTGGAGTAGTGAATACAGGAGGCAGAATGGGGGTGGAGCAGTGAATACAGGAGGCAGGATGGGAGTGGAGTAGTGAGTACAGGAGGCAGGATGGGGGTGGAATAGTGAAAACAGGAGGCAGGATGGGAGGTGGAGTAGTGAGTACAGGAGGTAGGAGAGGAGTGGAGTAGTGAGCATAGGAGGTAGGATGGGGGTGGAGTAGTGAGAGCAGGAGGGGAGTGGAGTAGTGAGTACAGGAGTCAGGAGGGGAGGTGGAGTAGTGAGTACAGGAGGCAGGATGGGAGGAGAAGTGAGTACAGGAGGGGAGGTGGAGTACTAAGTACAGGAGGCAGGATGGGGGTGGAGTAGTGAGTACAGGAGGCAGGATGGGGGTGGAGTACTGGGTGCAGGATGGGAGGTGGAGTACTCAGTACAGAAGGCAGGATGGGGGGTGGAGTAGTGAATACAGGAGGCAGGATGGGGGGTGGAGTAGTGAGTACAGGAGGCAGGAGTGGGTGGAGATATGGGTACTGGAGGCAGGATGGGGGTGGTGTAGTGAGTACAGGAGGGAGGAGGAGAGTGGAGTAGTGAGTAAAGGAGGCAGGATAGGAGGAGTAGTGAGTACAGAAGGGGAGGTGGAGTAGAGAGTACAGGAGGCAGGATGGGGGTGGAGTAGTGAATGCAGGATGGGGGTGGATGAATGAGTACAGGAGGCAGGATGGGAGGTGGAGTAGTGAGTACAGGAGGCAGGAGGGGAGTGGAGTAGTGAGTACAGGAGGCAGGAGGGGAGTGGAGTAGTGAGAACAGGAGGAAGGATGGGGGTGGAGTAGTGAGTACAGGAGGCAGGATGGGGGTGGAGTAGTGAGTACAGGAGGCAGGAGGAGAGTGGAGTAGTGAGTAAAGAAGGCAGGATAGGAGGAGTAGTGAGTACAGAAGGGGAGGTGGAGTAGTGAGTACAGGAGGCAGGATGGGAGGTGGAGTAGTGAGTACAGGAGGCAGGATGGTAGGAGTAGTGAGTACAGAAGGCAGGATGGGGGTGGAGTAGTGAGTACAGGAGGCAGGATGGGGGTGGAGTAGTGAGTACTGGAGGCAGGATGGGAGGTGGAGTAGTGAGTACAGGAGGCAGGATGGGAGGAGTAGTGAGTACAGGAGGCAGGATGGGGGTGGAGTAGTGAGTACAGGAGGCAGGATGAGGGTGGAGTAGTGAGTACAGGAGGCAGGATGGGGGTGGAGTAGTGAGTACAGATGGTATGAAGACGGTGGAGTAGTGAGTACAGGAGGCATGATGGGAGGAGTAGTGAGTACAGGAGGCAGGATGGGGGTGGATTAGTGAGTACAGGTGGAAGGAAGAAGGTGGAGTAGTGAGTACAGGAGGTAGGATGGGAGTAGTAGTGAGTACAGGAGGCAGGATGGGGTGAATTAGTGAGTACAGGAAGCAAGCTGGGGGTGGAGTAGTGAGTACAGGAGGCAGGATGGAAGGTGGAGTAGTGATTACAGGAGGCGGGAGGGGAATGGAATAGTGAGTACAGGAGGCAGGAGGGGAGTGGAGTAGTGAGTAAAGGAGGCAGGATTGGGGTGGAGTCGTGAGTACAGGAGGCAGGATGGGAAGTGGAGTAGTGAGTACAGGAGGCAGGATGAGGGAGGAGTAGTGAGAACAGGAGGCAGGATGGTGGTGGAGCAGTGAGTACAGGAGGCAGGATGGGGTGGAGTAGTGAGTACAGGAGGCAGAATGGGAGGTGGAGTAGTGATTACAGGAGGCGGGAGGGGAATGGAATAGTGAGTACAGGAGGCAGGAGGGGAGTGGAGTAGTGAGTAAAGGAGGCAGGATTGGGGTGGAGTAGTGAGTACAGGAGGCAGGATGGGAAGTGGAGTAGTGAGTACAGGAGGCAGGATGAGGGAGGAGTAGTGAGAACAGGAGGCAGGATGGGGTGGAGTAGTGAGTACAGGAGGCAGGATGGGAGGTGGAGTAGTGATTACAGGAGGCATGATGGGGGTGGAGTAGTGAGTACAGGAGGGAGGAGGAGAGTGGAGTAGTGAGTAAAGAAGGCAGGATAGGAGGAGTAGTGAGTACAGAAGGGGAGGTGGAGTAGTGAGTACAGGAGGCAGGAGGGGAGTGGAGTAGTGACTACAGGAGGCAGGATGGGAGGTGTAGTAGTGTGTACAGGAGGCAGGATGGTAAGAGTAGTGAGTAGAGGAGGGGAGGTGGAGTAGTGAGTACAGGAGGCAGGATGGGGGTGGAGTAGTGAGTACAGGAGGCAGGATGGGGGTGGAGTAGTGAATACAGGAGGCAGGATGAGGGTGGAGTAGTGAATACAGGAGGCAGAATGAGGGTGGAGTAGTGAATACAAGAGGCAGCATGGGAGTGGAGAAGCGAGTACAGGAGGCAGCATGGGGGTGGAGTAGTGAATGCAGGAGGCAGGATGGGAGGTGGAGTAGTGAGTACAGGAGGTAGGATGGGGTGGAGTAGTGAGTACAGGAGGCAGGATGGGACGTGGAGTAGTGAGTACAGGAGACGGTGGGAGGTGAAGTAGTGAGTACAGGATGGAGGATGGGGGTGGAGTAGTGAACTCAGGATGCAGGATGGGGGTGGATAAATGAGTATAGGAGGCAGGATGGGAGGTGGAGTAGTGAGTACAGGAGGGCAGTGGAGTAGTGAGTACAGGAGGCAGGATGGGGGTGCAGTAGTGAATACAGGAGGCAGGATGGGAGTGGAGTAGTGAGTACAGGAGGCAGGATGGGAGGTGGAGTAGTGAGTACAGGAGGCAGGAGGGGAGTGGAGTAGTGAGTACAGGAGGCAGGATGGGAGGTGGAGTAGTGAGTACAGGAGGCAGGATGGGAGGAGAAGTGAGTACAGGAGGGGAGGTGGAGTAGTAAGTACAGGAGGCAGGATGGGGGAGGAGTAGTGAGTACAGGAGGCAGGATGGGGGTGGAGTACTGAGTGCAGGATGGGAGGTGGAGTACTGAGTACAGAAGGCAGGATGTGGGGTGGAGTACTGAGTACAGGAGGCAGGAGTGGGTGGAGTTATGGGTACAGGAGGCAGGATGGGTGTGGTGTAGTGAGTACAGGAGGGAGGAGGACAGTGGAGTAGTGAGTAAAGGAGGCAGGATAGGAGGAGTAGTGAGTACAGAAGGGGAGGTGGAGTAGTGAGTACAGGAGGCAGGATGGGGGTGGAGTATTGAACGCAGGATGAGGGTGGATGAATGAGTACAAGAGGCAGGATGGGAGGTGGAGCAGTGAGTACAGGAGGCAGGAGGGGAGTGGAGTAGTGAGTACAGGAGGCAGGAGGGGAGTGGAGTAGTGAGTACAGGAGGCAGGATGGGGGTGGAGTAGTGAATGCAGGAGGCAGGATGGGAGGTGGAGTAGCGAGAACAGGAGGCAGGAGGGGAGTGGAGTAGTGAGAACAGGAGGCAGGATGGGAGGTGGAGTAGCGAGTACAGGAAGCAGGATGGGAGGAGAAGTGAGTACAGGAGGGGAGGTGGAGTAGTAAGTACAGGAGGCAGGATGGGGGTGCAGTAATGAGTACAGGAGACAGGATGGGAGGTGGAGTACTGAGTACAGGAGGCAGGCTGGGGGGTGGAGTAATGAATGCAGGAGGCAGCATGGGGGTGGAGTAGTGAGTACAGGAGGCAGGATGGGAGGTGGAGTACTGAGCACAGGAGGCAGGATGGGAGGTGGAGTACTGAGTACAGGAGGCAGGATGGGGGTGGAGTAGTGAGCACAGGAGGCAGGACGGAAGGTGGAGTAGTGAGTACAGGAGGCAGGATGGGGGTGGAGTAGTGAGTACAGGAGGCAGGATGGGGGTGGAGTAGTGAGTACAGGAGGGAGGAGGAGAGTGGAGTAGTGAGTAAAGGAGGCAGGATGTTAGGAGTAGTGAGTACAGGAGGGGTGGTGGAGTAGTGAGTACAGAAGGCAGGATGAGGGTGGAGTAGTGAGTACAGGTGGTAGGAAGAGGGTGGAGTAGTGAGTACAGGAGGCAGGATGGGGGTGGAGTAGTGAGTACAGGTGGCAGGAAGAGGGTGGAGTAGTGAGTACAGATGGCAGGAAGAAGGTGGAGTAGTGAGTACAGGAGGCAGGATGGGAGTAGTAGTGAGTACAGGAGGCAGGATGGGAGTAGTAGTGAGTACAGGATGGGAGGTGAAGTAGTGAGTACAGGAGGTGGGATGGTGGTGGAGTAGTGAGTACAGGAGGCAGGATGGGGGTGGAGTAGTGAGTACAGGAAGCAGGATGGGAGGTGGAGTAGTGAGTACAGGAGGCAGGATGGGGTGAAGTCGTGAGTACAGGAAGCAGGCTGGGGGTGGAGTAGTGAGTACAGGAGGCAGGATGGAAGGTGTATTGATTACAGAGGGCGGGAGGTGAATGGAGCAGTGAGTACAGGAGGCAGGAGGGGAGTGGAGTAGTGTGTACAGGAGGCAGGATGGGGGTGGAGTAGTGAGTACAGGAGGTAGGATGGGAGGTGGAGTAGTGAGCACAGGAGGCAGGAGGGGAGTGGAGTAGTGACTACAGGAGGCAGGATGGGAGGTGGAGTAGTGAGTACAGGAGGCTGGATGGTAGGAGTAATGAGTACAGGAGGGGGGTGGAGTAGTGAGTACAGGAGGCAAGATGGGGGTGGAGTAGTGAGTACAGGAGGCAGGATGGGGTTGGAGGAGTGAGTGCAGGAGGCAGGATGGGGGTGGAGTAGTGAGAAAAGGAAGCAGGATGGGAGGTGGAGTAGTAAGTACAGGAGGCAGGATGGGAGGAGTAGTAAGTACAGGAGGCAGAACGGGGGAGGAGTAGTGAGTACAGGAGGCAGGATGAGGGTGGAGTAGTGAGTACAGGAGGCAGGATGAGGGTGGAGTAGTGAGTACAGGAGGCAGGATGGGGGTGTAGTAGTGAGTACAGGATGCAGGATGGGAGGTGGAGTAGTGAGTGCAGGAGGCAGGATGAGGGTGGAGTAGTGAGTACAGGAGGCAGGATGAGGGTGGAGTAGTGAGTACAGGAGGCAGGATGAGGGAGGAGTAATGAGTACAGGAGGCAGGATGGGAGGAGCAGCGAGTACTGGAGACAGGATGGGAGGTGGAGTAGTGAGTACAGGAGGCAGGAGGGGGTGACGTAGTGAGTACAGGAGGCAGGATAGGGGTGGAGTAGTGAGTACAGGAGGCAGGATGGGAGGTGGAGTAGTGAGTACAGGAGGCAGGAAGAGGGTGGAGTAGTGAGTACAGGAGGCAGGAAGAGGGTGGAGTAGTGAGTACAGGAGGCAGGATGGGAGGAGTAGTGAGTACAGGAGTGGAGGTGGAGTAGTGAGTACAGGAGGCAGGATGGTGGTGGAGTAGTAAGTACAGGAGGCAGGATAGGGGTGGAGTAGTGAGTACAGGAGGCAGGATGGGAGGTGGAGTAGTGAGTACAGGAAGCAGGACGGGAGGTGGAGTATTGAGTACAGGAGGCAGGATGGGGTGAAATAGTGAGTACAGGAAGCAGGATGGGAGGAGTAGCGAGTACAGGAGGCAGGATGGGGATGGAGTAATGAGTACAGGAGGCAGGATGGGGATGGATTAGTGAGTACAGGAGGCAGGATGGGGATGGATTAGTGAACACAGGAGGCAGGAAGAGGGTGGAGTAGTGAGTAAAGGTGGCAGGAGGAGGGTGGAGTAGTGAGTACAGGAGGCAGGATGGGAGGAGTAGTGAGTACAGGAGGGGAGGTGGAGTAGTGAGTACAGGAGGCAGGATGGTGGTGGAGTAGTGTGTATAGGAGGCAGGATGGGGGTGGAGTATTGAGTACAGGAAGCAGGACAGGAGGTGGAGTAGTGAGTACAGGAGGCAGGAAGGGGTGAAATAGTGAGTACAGGAAGCAGGATGGGGGTGGAGTAGTGAGTACTGGAGGCAGGATGGAAGGTGGAGTAGTGAGTACAGGAGGCGGGAGGGGAATGGAGTAGTGAGTACAGGAGGCAGGAGGGGAGTGGAGTAGTGAGTATAGGAGTAAGGATGGGGGTGGAGTAGTGAGTACAGGACGCAGGAGCATAGTGGAGTAGTGAGTACTGGAGGCAGGATGGGAGTGAAGTAGTGAGTACAGGCGGCAGGATGGGAGGCGGAGTACTGAGTAAAGGAGGCAGGAGGGGAGTGAAGTAGTGAGTACAGGAGGCAGGATGAGGGTGGAGTAGTGAGTACAGGAGGCAGGATGGGGGTGGAGTAGTGAGTACAGGATGCAGGATGGGAGGTGGATTAGTGAGTGCAGGAGGCAGGATGAGGGTGGAGTAGTGAGTACAGGAGGCAGGATGAGGGAGGAGTAGTGAGTACAGGAGGCAGGATGAGGGAGGAGTAGTGAGTACAGGAGGCAGGATGGGAGTTGGAGTAGTGAGCACAGGAGGCAGGATGGGAGGTGGAGTAGTGAGCACAGGAGGCAGGAGGGGGTGGAGTAGTGAGTACAGGAGGCAGGATAGGGGTGGAGTAGTGAGTACAGGAGGCAGGATAGGGGTGGAGTAGTGAGTACAGGAGGCAGGATGGGAGGTGGAGTAGTGAGTACAAGAGGCAGGATGGGAGGTGGAGTAGTGAGTACAGGAGGCAGGATGGGGGTGTAGTAGTGAATACAGGAGGGGTAGTGGAGTAGTGAGTACAGGAGGCAGGATGGGAGTGGAGTAGTGAGTACAGGAGGCAGGATGGGAGTGGAGTAGTGAGTACAGGAGGCAGGATGGGAGGTGGAGTAGTGAGTACAGTAGGCAGGATGGGAGGTGGAGTAGTGAGTACAGGAGGCAGGATGGGAGTGGAGTAGTGAGTACAGGAGGCAGGATGGGAGTGGAGTAGTGAGTGCAGGAGGCAGGATGGGAGTGGAGTAGTGAGTGCAGGAGGCAGGATGGGAGTGGAGTAGTGAGTACAGGAGGCAGGATGGGAGGTGGAGTAGTGAGTACAGGAGGCAGCATGGGAGGAGTAGTGAGTACAGGAGGCAGGATTGGAGGTGGAGTAGTGAATACAGGAGGCAGGATGGGGGTGGAGTAGTGAGTACAAGAAGCAGGATGAGGGTGGAGTAGTGAATACAGGAGGCAGGATGGGGTGGAGTAGTAAGTACAAGAGGCTGGATGGGGGTGGAGTAGTGAATTCAGGAGGCAGGATGGGGGTGGAGTAGTGAATACAGGAGGCAGGATGGAGGTGGAGTAGTGAATACAGGAAGCAGGATGGGAGGTGGAGTAGTGAATGCAGGAGGCAGGATGAGAGGTGGAGTAGTGAGTACAGGAGGCAGGATGGGAGGTGGAGTTGTGAGTACAGGAGGCAGGATGGGAGGTGGAGTAGTGAGTACAGGAGGCAGGATGGGGGTGGAGTATTGATTATAGGAGGCAGGATGGGGGTGGAGTATTGAGTACAGGAGGCAGGATTGGAGGTGTAGTGAGTACAGGAGGCAGGATTGGAGGTGTAGTGAGTACAGGAGGCAGGATTGGAGGTGTAGTGAGTACAGGAGGCAGGATTGGAGGTGTAGTTAGTACAGGAGGCAGGATGGGGGTGGAGTAGTGAATACAGGAGGCAGGATGTGGGTGGAGTAGTGAATAAAGGTGGCAGGATGGGGGGGTGGAGTACTGAGTACAGGATGGAGGATGGGGGGTGGAGTAGTGAGTACAGGATGGAGGATGGGGGTGGAGTAGTGAGTACAAGAGGCAGGAGGGGGTGGAGTAGTGAGTACAGGAGGCAGGATGGGAGGTGGAATAGTGAGTATAGGAGACAGAATGGGAGATGGAGTAGTGAGTACAGGAGGCAGGATGGGGGTGGAGTACTGAGTGCAGGATGGAAGGTGGAGTACTGAGTACAGAAGGCAGGATGGGAGGTGGAGTACTGAGTACAGGAGGCAGGATGGGAGGTGGAGTACTGAGTACAGGAGGCAGGAGTGGGTGGAGTAGTGAGTACAGGAGGAAGGAGGAGAGTGGAGTAGTGAGTAAAGGAGGCAGAATAGGAGGAGTAGTGAGTACAGAAAGGGAGGTGGAGTAGTGAGTACAGGAGGCAGGATTGGGGTGGAGTAGTGAGCAAAGGAGGTAGGATGGGAGGTGGAGTAGTGAGTACAGGAGGCAGGAGGGGAGTGGAGTAGTGACTACAGGAGGCAGGAGGGGAGTGGAGTAGTGACTACAGGAGGCAGGATGGTAGGAGTAGTGAATACAGGAGGGGAGTGGAGTAGTGAGTACAGGAGGCAGGATGGGGGTGGAGTAGTGAGTACAGGAAGCAGGATGGGAGGTGGAGTAGTGAGTACAGGAAGCAGGATGGGATGTGGAGTAGTGAGTACAGGAGGCAGGATGGGAGGAGTAGTGAGTACAGGAGGCAGGATGAGGGTGGAGTAGTGAGTACAGGAGGCAGGAAGAGGGTGGAGTAGGGAGTACATGAGGCAGGAAGAGGGTGGAGTAGTGAGTATAGGAGGCAGGAAGAGGGTGGAGTAGTGAGTACAGGAGGCAGGATGGGAGGAGTAGTGAGTACAGGAGGCAGGATGGGGGTGGAGTAGTGACTACAGGGAGCAGGAAGAGGGTGGATTAGTGAGTACAGGAGGTAGGATGGGAAGAGTAGTGAGTACAGAAGGGGAGGTGGAGCAGTGAGTAGAGGAGGCAGGATGGGGGTGGAATAGTGAGTACAGGAAGCAGGATGGGAGGTGAAGTAGTGAATACTGGAGTCAGGATGGAGGTGGCGTAGTGAGTACAGGAAGCAGGATGGGAGTGGAGTATTGAGTACAGGAGGCAAGATGGGAGGTGGAGTAGTGAGTACAGGAGGCAGGATGGGAGGTGGAGTAGTGAGTACAGGAGGCAGGATGGGAGATGGAGTAGTGAGTACAGGAGGCAGGATGGGGGTGGAGTACTGAGTGCAGGATAGAAGGTGGAGTACTGAGTACAGAAGGCAGGATGGGAGGTGGAGTACTGAGTACAGGAGGCAGGATGGGAGGTGGAGTACTGAGTACAGGAGGCAGGAGTGGGTGGAGTAGTGAGTACAGGAGGCAGGAGGAGAGTGGAGTAGTGAGTAAAGGAGGCAGAATAGGAGGAGTAGTGAGTACAGAAGGGGAGGTGGAGTAGTGAGTACAGGTGGTAGGATGGGGGTGGAGTAGTGAGTACAGGTGGTAGGAAGAGGGTGGAGTAGTGAGTACAGGAGGCAGGATGGGGGTGGAGTAGTGAGTACAGGTGGCAGGAAGAGGGTGGAGTAGTGAGTACAGATGGCAGGAAGAAGGTGGAGTAGTGAGTACAGGAGGCAGGATGGGAGTAGTAGTGAGTACAGGAGGCAGGATGGGAGTAGTAGTGAGTACAGGATGGGAGGTGGAGTAGTGAGTACAGGAGGTGGGATGGTGGTGGAGTAGTGAGTACAGGAGGCAGGATGGGGGTGGAGTAGTGAGTACAGGAAGCAGGATGGGAGGTGGAGTAGTGAGTACAGGAGGCAGGATGGAAGGTGGAGTAGTGATTACAGAGGGCGGGAGGTGAATGGAGCAGTGAGTACAGGAGGCAGGAGGGGAGTGGAGTAGTGTGTACAGGAGGCAGGATGGGGGTGGAGTAGTGAGTACAGGAGGTAGGATGGGAGGTGGAGTAGTGAGCACAGGAGGCAGGAGGGGAGTGGAGTAGTGACTACAAGAGGCAGGATGGGAGGTGGAGTGGTGAGTACAGGAGGCTGGATGGTAGGAGTAGTGAGTACAGGAGGGGGGGTGGAGTAGTGAGTACAGGAGGCAGGATGGGGGTGGAGTAGTGAGTACAGGAGGCAGGATGGGGTTGGAGGAGTGAGTGCAGGAGGCAGGATGGGGGTGGAGTAGTGAGAAAAGGAAGCAGGATGGGAGGTGGAGTAGTAAGTACAGGAGGCAGGATGGGAGGAGTAGTAAGTACAGGAGGCAGAACGGGGGAGGAGTAGTGAGTACAGGAGGCAGGATGAGGGTGGAGTAGTGAGTACAGGAGGCAGGATGAGGGTGGAGTAGTGAGTACAGGAGGCAGGATGAGGGTGGAGTAGTGAGTACAGGATGCAGGATGGGAGGTGGAGTAGTGAGTGCAGGAGGCAGGATGAGGGTGGAGTAGTGAGTACAGGAGGCAGGATGAGGGTGGAGTAGTGAGTACAGGAGGCAGGATGAGGGTGGAGTAGTGAGTACAGTAGGCAGGATGAGGGAGGAGTAATGAGTACAGGAGGCAGGATGGGAGGAGCAGCGAGTACTGGAGACCGGATGGGAGGTGGAGTAGTGAGTACAGGAGGCAGGAGGGGGAGACGTAGTGAGTACAGGAGGCAGGATAGGTGTGGAGTAGTGAGTACAGGAGGCAGGATGGGAGGTGGAGTAGTGAGTACAGGAGGCAGGAAGAGGGTGGAGTAGTGAGTACAGGTGGCAGGAAGAGGGTGGAGTAGTGAGTACAGGAGGCAGGATGGGAGGAGTAGTGAGTACAGGAGTGGAGGTGGAGTAGTGAGTACAGGAGGCAGGATGGTGGTGGAGTAGTGAGTACAGGAGGCAGGATAGGGGTGGAGTAGTGAGTACAGGAAGCAGGACGGGAGGTGGAGTAGTGAGTACAGGAGGCAGGATGGGGTGAAATAGTGAGTACAGGAAGCAGGATGGGAGGAGTAGCGAGTACAGGAGGCAGGATGGGGATGGAGTAATGAGTACAGGAGGCAGGATGGGGATGGATTAGTGAGTACAGGAGACAGGATGGGGATGGATTAGTGAGTACAGGAGACAGGAAGAGGGTGGAGTAGTGAGTAAAGGTGGCAGGAGGAGGTTGGAGTAGTGAGTACAGGAGGCAGGATGGGAGGAGTAGTGAGTACAGGAAGCAGGACGGGAGGTGGAGTAGTGAGTACAGGAGGCAGGAAGGGGTGAAATACTGAGTACAGAAAATAGGATGGGGGTGGAGTAGTGAGCACTGGAGGCAGGATGGAAGGTGGAGTAGTGAGTACAGGAGGCGGGAGGGGAATGGAGTAGTGAGTACAGGAGGCAGGAGGGGAGTGGAGTAGTGAGTATAGGAGGAAGGATGGGGGTGGAGTAGTGAGTACAGGACGCAGGAGCGAAGTGGAGTAGTGAGTACTGGAGGCAGGATGGGAGTGGAGTAGTGAGTACAGGAGGCAGGATGGGAGGCGGAGAACTGAGTAAAGGAGGCAGGAGGGGAGTGAAGTAGTGAGTACAGGAGGCAGGATGAGGGTGGAGTAGTGAGTACAGGAGGCAGGATGGGGGTGGAGTAGTGAGTACAGGATGCAGGATGGGAGGTGGAGTAGTGAGTGCAGGAGGCAGGATGAGGGTGGAATAGTGAGTACAGGAGGCAGGATGAGGGAGGAGTAGTGAGTACAGGAGGCAGGATGAGGGAGGAGTAGTGAATACAGGAGGCAGGATGGGAGGTGGAGAAGTGAGCACAGGAGGCAGGATGGGAGGTGGAGTAGTGAGCACAGGAGGCAGGAGGGGGTGGAGTAGTGAGTACAGGAGGCAGGATAGGGGTGGAGTATTGAGTACAGGAGGCAGGATAGGGGTGGAGTAGTGAGTACAGGAAGCAGGATGGAAGGTGGAGTAGTGAGTACAAGAGGCAGGATGGGAGGTGGAGTAGTGAGTACAAGAGGCAGGATGGGAGGTGGAATAGTGAGTACAGGAGGCAGGATGGGGGTGTAGTAGTGAATACAGGAGGGGTAGTGGAGTAGTGAGTACAGGAAGCAGGATGGGAGTGGAGTAGTGAGTACAGGAGGCAGGATGGGAGTGGAGTAGTGAGTACAGGAGGCAGGATGGGAGGTGGAGTAGTGAGTACAGTAGGCAGGATGGGAGGTGGAGTAGTGAGTACAGGAGGCAGGATGGGAGTGGAGTAGTGAGTACAGGAGGCAGGATGGGAGTGGAGTAGTGAGTGCAGGAGGCAGGATGGGAGTGGAGTAGTGAGTGCAGGAGGCAGGATGGGAGTGGAGTAGTGAGTACAGGAGGCAGGATGGGAGGTGGAGTAGTGAGTACAGGAGGCAGGATGGGAGGAGTAGTGAGTACAGGAGGCAGGATTGGAGGTGGAGTAGTGAATACAGGAGGCAGGATGGGGGTGGAGTAGTGAGTACAAGAAGCAGGATGAGGGTGGAGTAGTGAATACAGGTGGCAGGATGGGGTGGAGTAGTAAGTACAAGAGGCTGGATGGGGGTGGAGTAGTGAATACAGGAGGCAGGATGGGGGTGGAGTAGTGAATACAGGAGGCAGGATGGAGGTGGAGTAGTGAATACAGGAAGCAGGATGGGAGGTGGAGTAGTGAATGCAGGAGGCAGGATGAGAGGTGGAGTAGTGAGTACAGGAGGCAGGATGGGGGTGGAGTATTGAGTACAGGAGGCAGGATGGGGGTGGAGTATTGAGTACAGGAGGCAGGATTGGAGGTGTAGTGAGTACAGGAGGCAGGATTGGAGGTGTAGTGAGTACAGGAGGCAGGATTGGAGGTGTAGTGAGTACAGGAGGCAGGATTGGAGGTGTAGTGAGTACAGGAGGCAGGATGGGGGTGGAGTAGTGAATACAGGAGGCAGGATGTGGGTGGAGTAGTGAATAAAGGAGGCAGGATGGGGGGGTGGAGTACTGAGTACAGGAAGGAGGATGGGGGGTGGAGTAGTGAGTACAGGATGGAGGATGGGGGTGGAGTAGTGATTACAAGAGGCAGGAGGGGGTGGAGTAGTGAGTACAGGAGGCAGGATGGGAGGTGGAATAGTGAGTATAGGAGACAGGATGGGAGATGGAGTAGTGAGTACAGGAGACAGGATGGGGGTGGAGTACTGAGTGCAGGATGGAAGGTGGAGTACTGAGTACAGAAGGCAGGATGGGAGGTGGAGTACTGAGTACAGGAGGCAGGATGGGAGGTGGAGTACTGAGTACAGGAGGCAGGAGTGGGTGGAGTAGTGAGTACAGGAGGCAGGAGGAGAGTGGAGTAGTGAGTAAAGGAGGCAGAATAAGAGGAGTAGTGAGTACAGAAGGGGAGGTGGAGTAGTGAGTACAGGAGGCAGGATTGGGGTGGAGTAGTGAGCAAAGGAGGTAGGATGGGAGGTGGAGTAGTGAGTACAGGAGGCAGGAGGGGAGTGGAGTAGTGACTACAGGAGGCAGGATGGGAGGTGGAGTAGTGAGTACAGGAGGCAGGATGGTAGGAGTAGTGAGTACAGGAGAGGAGTGGAGTAGTGCGTACAGGAGGCAGGATGGGGGTGGAGTAGTGAGTACAGGAAGCAGGATGGGAGGTGGAGTAGTGAGTACAGGAAGCAGGATGGGATGTGGAGTAGTGAGTACAGGAGGCAGGATGGGAGGAGTAGTGAGTACAGGAGGCAGGATGAGGGTGGAGTAGTGAGTACAGGAGGCAGGAAGAGGTTGGAGTAGTGAGTACAGGAGGCAGGAAGAGGGTGGAGTAGTGAGTACAGGAGGCAGGAAGAGGGTGGAGTAGTGAGTACAGGAGGCAGGAAGAGGGTGGAGTAGTGAGTACAGGAGGCAGGATGGGGGTGGAGTAGTGACTACAGGGAGCAGGAAGAGGGTGGATTAGTGAGTACAGGAGGTAGGATGGGAGGAGTAGTGAGTACCAGAAGGGGAGGTGGAGCAGTGAGTACAGGAAGCAGGATGGGGGTGGAGTATTGAGTATAGGAGGCAGGATGGGAGGTGGAGTAGTGAGTACAGGAGGCAGGATGGGAGGTGGAGTAGTGAGTACAGGAGGCAGGATGGGAGGTGGAGTAGTGAGTACAGGAAGCAGGATGGGGTGGAGTAGTGAGTACAGGAGGCAGGATGGAAGGTGTAGTGAGTACAGGAGGCAGGATGGGAGGTGTAGTGAGTACAGGAGGCAGGATGGAGGTGGAGTCGTGAGTACAGGAAGCAGGATGAGGATGGAGTAGTGAGTACAGGAGGCAGGATGGGAGGTGGAGTAGTGAGTACAGGAGGCAGGATGGGAGGTGGAGTAGTGAGTACAGGAGGCAGGATGGGAGGTGGAGTAGTGAGTACAGGAGGCAGGTTGGTAGGTGGAGTAGTGAGTACAGGAGGGGTGGAGCAGTGAGTAAAGGAGGTCGGATGAGGATGGAGTATTGAGAACAGGAGGCAGGATGGGAGGTGTAATGAGTACAGGAGGCAGGATGGGAGGTGTAGTGAGTACAGGAGGCAGGATAGGAGCAGCAGTGAGTACAAGAGGCAGGATGGGAGGTGGAGTAGTGAGTACAGGAGGGAGGTAAAGGAGGCAGGATGAGGATGGAGTAGTGATTACAGGAGGCAGGATGAGGATGGAGTAGTGAGTACAGGAGGCAAGATGAAGATGGAATAGTGAGTACAGGAGGCAGGATGGGAGGTGGAGTAGTGAGTACAGGAAGCAGGATGGGAGGTGGAGTAGTGAGTACAGGAAGCAGGATGGGGGTGGAGTACTAAGTACAGGTTGGGAGGTGGAGTAGTGAGTACAGGACGTAGGATGGGAGGAGTAGTGAGTACAGGAGGCAGGATGGGAGGAGCAGTGAGTACAAGAGGCAGGATGGGAGGTGGAGTAGTGAGTACAGGAGGCTGGAGTAGTGAGTACAGGAGGCGGGATGGGAGGTGGAGTAGTGAGTACAGGAGGCAGGATGGGAGGTGGAGTAGTGAGTACAGGAGGCAGGATGGGAGTGGAGTAGTGAATACAGGAGGCAGGATGGGAGTGGAGTAGTGAATACAGGAGGCAGGATGGGGGTGGAGTAGTGAGTACAGGAGGCTGGATGGGAGGTGGAGTAGTGAGTACAGGAGGCAGGATGGGGGTGGAGTAGTGAGTACAGGAGGCAGGATGGGAGTGGAGTAGTGAATACAGGAGGCAGGATGGGAGTGGAGTAGTGAGTACAGGAGGTAGGATGGGAGTGGAGTAGTGAATACAGGAGTCAGGATGGGGTGGAGTAGTGAGTACGGGAGGCAGGAGGGGAGGGGAGTAGTGAATACAGGAGTCAGGATGGGGGTGGAGTACTGAGTACAGGAAGCAGGATAGGAGTGGAGTAGTGAGTACAGGAGGCAGGATGGGAGGTGGAGTAGTGAGTACAGGAGGCAGGATGGTAGGAGTAGTGAGTACAGGAGGGGAGTGGAGTAGTGAGTACAGGAGGCAGGATGGGAGTGGAGTAGTGAGTACAGGAGGCAGGATGGGAGTGGAGTAGTGAGTACAGGAGGCAGGATGGGAGGTGGAGTAGTGAGTACAGGAGGGGGTGGAGCAGTGAGTAAAGGAGGCAGGATGAGGATGGATTAGTGAGTACAGGAGGCAGGATGGGAGGTGGAGTAGTGAATACAGGAGGCAGGATGGGTGGAGCAGTGAGTACAAGAGGCAGGATGGGGGTGGAGTACTAAGTACAGGTTGGGAGGTGGAGTTGTGAGTACAAGAGGCTGGATGGAGGTGGAGTAGTGAGTACAGGAGGCAGGATGGTGGTGGAGTAGTGAGTACAGGAGGCAGGATGGGAGGTGGAGTAGTGAGTACAGGAAGCAGGACGGGAGGTGGAGTAGTGAGTACAGGAGGCAGGATGGGGTGAAATAGTGAGTACAGGAAGCAGGATGGGAGGAGTAGCGAGTACAGGAGGCAGGATGGGGATGGAGTAGTGAGTACAGGAGGCAGGATGGGGATGGATTAGTGAGTACAGGAGGCAGGATGGGGATGGATTAGTGAGTACAGGAGGCAGGAAGAGGGTGGAGTAGTGAGTAAAGGTGGCAGGAGGAGGGTGGAGTAGTGAGTACAGGAGGCAGGATGGGAGGAGTAGTGAGTACAGGAGGCAGGATGGGAGGAGTAGTGAGTACAGGAGGCAGGATGGTGGTGGAGTAGTGTGTACAGGAGGCAGGATGGGAGGAGTAGTGAGTACAGGAGGCAGGATGGTGGTGGAGTAGTGTGTACAGGAGGCAGGATGGGGGTGGAGTATTGAGTATAGGAAGCAGGACGGGAGGTGGAGTAGTGAGTACAGGAGGCAGGAAGGGGTGAAATAGTGAGTACAGGAAGCAGGATGGGGGTGGAGTAGTGAGTACTGGAGGCAGGATGGAAGGTGGAGTAGTGAGTACAGGAGGCAGGAGGGGAGTGGAGTAGTGAGTATAGGAGGAAGGATAGGGGTGGAGTATTGAGTACAGGACGCAGGAGCGAAGTGGAGTAGTGAGTACTGGAGGCAGGATGGGAGTGGAGTAGTGAGTACAGGAGGCAGGATGGGAGGCGGAGTACTGAGTAAAGGAGGCAGGAGGGGAGTGAAGTAGTGAGTACAGGAGGCAGGATGAAGGTGGAGTAGTGAGTACAGTAGACAGGATGGGGGTGGAGTAGTGAGTACAGGATGCAGGATGGGAGGTGGAGTAGTGAGTGCAGGAGGCAGGATGAGGGTGGAGTAGTGAGTACAGGAGGCAGAATGAGGGAGGAGTAGTGAGTACAGGAGGCAGGATGAGGGAGGAGTAGTGAGTACAGGAGGCAGGATGGGAGGTGGAGTAGTGAGCACAGGAGGCAGGATGGGAGGTGGAGTAGTGAGCACAGGAGGCAGGAGGGGGTGGAGTAGTGAGTACAGGAGGCAGGAGGGGGTGATGTAGTGAGTACCGGAGGCAGGATAGGGGTGGAGTAGTGAGTACAGGAGGCAGGATGGGAGGTGGAGTAGTGAGTACAAGAGGCAGGATGGGAGGTGGAGTAGTGAGTACAGGAGGCAGGATGGGGGTGTAGTAGTGAGTACAGGAGGGGTAGTGGAGTAGTGAGTACAGGAGGCAGGATGCGAGTGGAGTAGTGAGTACAGGAGGCAGGATGGGAGTGGAGTAGTGAGTACAGGAGGCAGGATGGGAGTGGAGTAGTGAGTACAGGAGGCAGGATGGGAGTGGAGTGGTGAGTACAGGAGGCAGGATGGGAGTTGAGTAGTGAGTGCAGGAGGCAGGATGGGAGTGGAGTAGTGAGTACAGGAGGCAGGATGGGAGGTGGAGTAGTGAGTACAGGAGGCAGGATGGGAGGAGTAGTGAGTACAGGAGGGGAGGTGGAGTAGTGAGTACAGGAGGCAGGATGGTGGTGGAGTAGTGTGTACAGGAGGCAGGATGGGGGTGGAGTATTGAGTATAGTGTCGGGGTAAAAGAGAATATATATATTTGTAGCTTTTATACTTTTGTAACTTTTATACGCTTTTTTGCTAATGTACTAACCACCATTTTGTGTCTTATAACAATAAGCTTTCCTTGCTACGTAATACTCAAATCGAAACTTAAACTAAGACAGTTCCAGTGTTGCCAAGACTTATTTCAGAGAAACGAAACAAGATTATAAGCTGAGGGCTGCAATATCTGCCCAGAGACTGAGATAAGGAGATGTGGACCAATCAGGAGTGGCCAGACACTGGACTTTCATGGCTTACCCGCCCCGGACAACCCCTTTCCCCTCCCCATTATGTAGTGTATTTAGTTTTGTGTATGTAGGAATAAACACAGAACATTGCTGAGAACGTTGTCTGTAGTAGTCTTTTGAGCGTGCTCTGAGTTTGAACCAGCTTGTTGCCTGACTCATTCTTTGAATGGTTGACCCATGCTCATAGCCTTAATTTGGAGTGACTGGAGGACGAGTAGAATGTCATCACGACCCTCCCGGACCCATATCGCTGATTTCCCTGGTGGTGACCGCGGTGGCTGAATTTGAGGCCTGATCAACCTCCATCGAACACGGTAAGTTGAGATGTATTTTATATGTCTCACTTGCCTGTGTGTCAGCCGCAGTGGTTCCTGTTGGGTTGTCAGGTTGGATCTGGGTGGGTGATCGGTCGAGTGGTGAGACCTCAGGCGTCCCGCACCACGTCCTGAACCAGCAAGTGTTAAAACGAGTGATGTCGCATGCCTGCGCGTGCTCGTGTGCACACCACCTCCTCCTCCCCCGGTCACTGTACTTTTCTTAGATAGCTGCCTCCCGTAACTGATAGTCGAGGTTTCAAAGCATTCCTGAATTGTAGTGTAAGGGAGAAAGAATCTGACGAATTGAGGTGTACTCTTCGTCTTATACAGAGAAACCTCATAAGGAGGTGTTGTGCTGTCAGAATCTGTGACGAATTGAGGAGTGCTCTTCGTCTAACACAGAGACTGCTGTAAAGTCAAGGTTAGGAAACAGTGTATTGAGGTGTCTCTACACTGTCGGGTGGTGCCGTGGTAGGAAAGGAGATAGATTGAGGTGTCTCTCTATCTCATCAGTGTATTGAGGTGTCTCTACACTGTCGGGTGGTGCCGTGGTAGGAAAGGAGATAGATTGAGGTGTCTCTCTATCTCATCAGTGTATTGAGGTGTCTCTACACTGTCGGGTGGTGCCGTGGTAGGAAAGGAGATAGATTGAGGTGTCTCTCTATCTCATCAGTGTATTGAGGTGTCTCTACACTGTCGGGTGGTGCCGTGGTAGGAAAGGAGATAGATTGAGGTGTCTCTCTATCTCATCAGTGTATTGAGGTGTCTCTACACTGACGGGTGGTGACCTGTAGTCAGGGTGCCTTGGTGAGTCGCACTGTAAAGTCGCCATTCAAGGCTAGGAAAGGAGTTAGATTGAGGTGTCTCTCTATCTCATCAGTGTATTGAGGTGTGCTCTACACTGAGGAGTGGCGACCTGTGGACTGCACCAGTGATTTGAGTCGCGACAGATCATTGCATTCTATAAGAAAATGTTGCGTATATTCAAATTTGAAAGATCTCGTAAGTTGCGGAATGCTGCTGTGGGAGTTAAGCCAATTAGTGGAGTTACGGGAAGGCAAGAAGAATGTTAGGAATTTGTATAACATGATAAGCTTATCCAGTACAGGCAGGCTTTAGTTTTCAATGTAGAAAGAATGTGTTACACAGAAATTGGGAAAGCTGGGTGAGGACTTCTGCACCAGGCTCAGGCACATCTTAGAGTAGATGGTGCAGGGGGGAACAGAGAATGCCGAGCCTTTGTTCGGATACATGAAAGCTGCAGAATGTGATTTGTTATGTGACCCTAAATTGGCCGTAACCCCGTTGATGCCTGTCACTACAACTTTCCCTGCCCCCAAGAACAATCCCACCCCCACTCCCCCCTCCTTCCTCCAACGGCCATCTTACTACACCTTTCCCTGCCCCCAAGAACAATCCCACTTCCACTCTAACTCCTCCCTCCCACGGCCATCTTGCTACACCTCTTACTTGTTGTGGGAGGCCCGGAAAGCCCCAATCCGGCCTATATCCACTACTAGATCCGTCCGGTGCATATTACCAGCCACCAGCACAGGTGGAAAAGCCCGCAGTCCCAGAGCACCCATCTGAAACTAATGTGACACCCTCTGCTCCAGTCCACGATGCTGAGACGCTTTCCCTGTTTCCTATGGGAGTCACCCACAACCCTGGGGATATCCTCCTCAACTCCCCAGAATTTCAGGCCAGACTGCTCTCCCTCCGCCAACATACTGTTACTCAAGACGATACGAAGCCAGATGAGGGATGGGCTCAAGATACTCCAGCCCCCCCCCCCCTTTACCCCATACGTCTCCTATGGCATCCTTCACCCCACATCCATTACCCGTACTCCGGCCCTTGCTACAAGCAACTGCTGAAAGAACCCCACCCCCCAGCCCCTCAGAAGTCTGGGACCCCTGCCGCTCCCGGAATCTAGTAGACCCATCAGGACGCCCTGTCACTCTGTCAATAGGCTATGGTGACATCCTTACACATCGGGTGGGGGCCATAGTCAACCCTGCAAACACCTGTATGAGCCATGTTGGAGGATTGGCTCGCAAAATTTCCCTTACTGCTGGTTCTACTCTGGCTGCAGAATGCCAGGCTCACTTAGCCGGAAACGGAGAGCTTTCAGAAGGCCATGGATTCCACAAAAGCAGGATCTCTTAGTACGTATGAATCCGGCCTAGAATACATGAAACAGTTAAAAGCCTGGGCTCAGGATCGCTTGTCAGATCAAGCTGGGTCTGTATAAGATGTTCAACAAGACCCTGATGAATCTGTGGAAAGATATGCTGCAAGACTCAGCATGCATTTTGAGGATCTCGGATACAGTCCTCACGTCAAGACGCAGGCCGCCCTGTTGGTTCAGGCCCTAGTAGATGGCCTACAAGACGCTCTCAGAGATGAAGTCCTGAGAGTACGGCCCGAGATTCGTTCTTCTTCTTTCAACGACGCGGTGGACATCGTTAAAGCTTTCCAAAAATCAATGCTAAAAATGGAAAAGGATACTAAGCCAAAGAAGAAAACCGCTCCTGCCATGGTATATCAAGCTCAAGAAAGCTACCCACCCCCTGGCAACCAACATGGAATCAAGTGGGTAATGGTTAAAGGCACAGGTGATGATACTCCTCCCACATATAGAAAACAAGACAGAAGAGATGACAAGGGACCATCTAGAAACAGAAGACAATCTCGTGATTCTGAAGGACGAATGTTGTGTTGGAAGTGTGGTAGCCTTGACTACATCCTCAGAGACTGTCCAACCCGCAGACAGTACCATGACCGGTCGTTCCGTGACGGTCCATACAACCATGGACCTTCCCGTGAACCATCTCATCCACGCCAATGACGGCCCGGTCAACCAGTGTCCACTTTCCCGGCTACGCACCCCACGGCCGCCTGTGGGACTGTCACTTTACAGGTGGACCATCAACCACTGGAGTTCCTGGTGGACACTGGGGCGGCCACATCTGTCATTTCCTCTGCACAGCTCCCTCCTTCTGTATCCCTATCACCGGATACCCTCACCTGTGTTGGGGTGGAAGGCCAACATACTTCCTCTCCACTCACAGTCCCTGTGTCTGCAGGACCGTTCACCGGAGTACTCACAAGATTCTTGGTCTCTGAAACTTGCCCTGTCAACCTGTTGGGAGCCGATCTCTTAGAGCGGATGAAGGCAACAATTACCTTCGGAAACCATGGTATGGAGCTTCTTTTGCGGGACCCTCATTCCGAACAAGGGACTGAAGACCGCTGTGTTCTTAAAGCCTTCCCTCTCATGATGATGACCATACAACCTCACTCTCTGTGGTCCAGTGGGCCAGAGGACGTCGGCCTCCTGCAGGTTCCCCCGGTCCGAGTACACCTCAAGCCTGGACACAGGTACCCACGGTTGCCACAATACCCCCTCAAGGCTGCACAAAAACAAAGCTTGGGTACCCAAATCGCTTCGCTCCTGGAATCAGGAGTCCTTGTCAGATGTGTATCTCCATGCAATACACCCCTCTTTCCTGTAAAAAAGAAAACCGTTCCGGGAGAGCCTCCAAGATACCGGTTGGTTCAGGATCTCAGAGCCGTCAATGCAGCTACCATTTTAGAAACTCCAGTGGTACCCAACCCAAACACCCTCTTGTCTCAGGTGCCTCCAACGGCCACCTTGTTTACGGTGTTAGATCTGGCCAACGCCTTCTTCAGTATACCCTTACATGAAGATTCGTGGTTTCTTTTTGCCTTCACCTTTCAAGGAGCACAGCTTACATGGACCAGGACTCCACAAGGAGCCCAGAACTCTCCTAACCAATTCACTCATTCTATGAAGTCTATTCTGGAGCCATGGGTTCAAGAGAACCCTCAGGTCACCCTTCTACAGTATGTGGATGATCTTTTACTCTGCGGCACTGAAGAAAATTTGCCAGAGATGTCAGCATCCCTATTCTGGTTTCTTCACTCAGCTAACTGTAAAGTCTCGAAAGGCGAAGTCCAATGGTGTCTGCCCAAGGTCATTTTCCTCGGATATTGTATATCACAAGGTGCTAGACATCTGACTGAAGAAAGAAAACAAGCCATCATGGATATCACCTTCCCAACCACCTATTCCGCTATGCAGACTTTCCTTGGCCTCATCACTTACTGCAGGCAATGGATCCCTGATGCCTCAAAGCTCATGCAACCTCTGTACGACTGTCTCAAGAATGAAGGCTCAGTTTGGCTTCATGCTGAAGATCCACGTGTTTCTCATCAACACAGACTATGTTTTGACCGCCTTAAACAGGCTGTTGTCTCTGCCCCGGCCTTGGGCTTACCAGACTATACTCAGCCATTTCACCTTTTTGTCTCGGAATCGGAAGGTCATGCCTCTGGAGTTCTAGCACAACGCTATGATCATAAGTATCGGCCTTTGGGCTACTACTCAGCCCGCCTGGACCCTGTCGCCCGAACTGCCCCCACGTGCCTTAAGGCGTTCCACGCTGCTCACATCCTCCTTGACAAGTCAGCTGATATCGTCCTTGGACATGATCTAGTTATACAGGCCGGCCATGATCTCTCAGCTGTTCTGCAACAAACATCTCCGAAACATCTAACCAACCAAAGACACCTGCGGCTGCAGTGTTCCCTATTGTTGCCCTCCAATATAACATTTACCAGATATCTGACTATCAATCCTGACACTTTGCTTCCACCTTCTAGGGGGGAAGGTGAAGAGGGTGAAGGTCCATTGGTGGAACCTCATGATTGTATAAAAATTTTGCAGGAAGAGACTTCTGCTCCAGAGAATATGGTGGCACATCCGCTCGCAGACCCTCAAGGGAAGTTCCACACGGGATATGCTGTCACAACGGACCTAACAGTCCTCAAGGCTGAAGCTCTACCACCATACATGTCTGCACAAGAAGCTGAACTTGTGGCTCTCACAGAGGCCTGCCACCTGGCAGCAGGAACAAAGGCGAATATGTATATACCGATTCCAGGTATGGACATGGAATTTGCAATGATTCTGGACTCTTGTGGAAGTCTAGAGCAGAGGTCCCCAACCGCCGGTCCGCGGACCAGGACCGGGCCGTTGGGGTTTTTCAGCCGGTCCGCGGCGCCGCTGACCAGGGCCGGCGTCAGCACCCGGGCAAATGCCGGGGCTCTGAGCAGGCAGAGGGGCCCACTGGCGGTCGCGCACCCCGCTGGGCTATGGGCGGAGGAGAGCGGTGTCAGCGCCCGCCCTTCTCCGCCGCTTGCTCAGGGCCCCGGCAGCTGGATACTTACCTCTCCCCGTGCCTCCGCAGATCAGCTGTCTTCCTGCTCTGCGCTCCC
The DNA here is from genome assembly GCF_046119375.1 of Phyllobates terribilis. Classification (NCBI taxonomy): domain Eukaryota; kingdom Metazoa; phylum Chordata; class Amphibia; order Anura; family Dendrobatidae; genus Phyllobates; species Phyllobates terribilis. Next base: position 644,800,970 of record NW_027362763.1, on the reverse strand, counting down.
TGTGACGTCTCAGGTCAGAGGGCGCGGTGACGTCTTTACACCGCGCCCTCCCCTGAGCCGTCACAGGGAGCGCTGAGCGGGAAGAAACGACAACGCTGGAGTTCGGAGCCGAGCAGCGAGCGGCGGGCAGCAGGTGAGGAGAAGGGAGGTGAGTATTTGAATTTTTTTTTTTTTTTTTAATGTATGGAGGCATGGGGCAGTATAAAGAGGGGAGGGGGGGGCATCCTGCTTGGGGCATTATAAAGAGGAGGGGTGACAGCCTGCATGGGGCATTATAAGGTGGGGAACAGCCTGCATGGGGCATTATAAAGAGGGGGGGATTCCTGCTTGGGGCATTATAATGAGGAGGGGTGACAGCCTGCATGGGGCATTATAAGGTGGGGACCAGCCTGCATGGGGCATTATAAAGAGGGGGGGATTCCTGCTTGGGGCATTATAATGAGGAGGGGTGACAGCCTGCATGGGGCATTATAAGGTGGGGACCAGCCTGCATGGGGCATTATAAGGTGGGGAACAGCCTGCACGGGGCATTATAAAGAGAGGGGGGGACATCCTGCATGGGGCATTATAAAGAGGAGGGGTGACAGCCTGCATGGGGCAGTATAAAGAGGAGGGGTGACAGCCTGCATGGGGCAGTATAAAGAGGAGGGGTGACAGCCTGCATGGGGCAGTATAAAGAGGAGGGGTGACAGCCTGCATGGGGCAGTATAAAGAGGAGGGGTGACAGCCTGCATGGGGCAGTATAAAGAGGAGGGGTGACAGCCTGCATGGGGCATTATAAAGAGGGGGAGCAGCCTGTATGGGGCATTATGTGGGGGGTAACAGCCTGCATGGAGCATTATAAGGGGGGGACAGCCTGTATGGGGCATTATGTGGGGGGTAACAGCCTGCATGCAGCATTATATGGGGACCGGTATCCTGTATGGAGCGTTATATGGGGGCCAGTATCCTGTATGGAGCGTTATATGGGGGCCAGTATTCTGTATGGAGCCTTATATGGGGGCCAGTATTCCGTATGGGGTCTTATATGGGGGCCAGTATTCCGTATGGGGCCTTATATGGGGGCAAGTATTCCGTATGGGGCCTTATATGGGGGCAAGTATTCCGTATGGGGCCTTATATGGGGGCAAGTATTCCGTATGGGGCCTTATATGGGGGCCAGTATTCCGTATGAAGCGTTATATGGGGGCCAGTATTCCGTATGGGCGTTATATGGGGACCAGTATTCTGTATGGAGCCTTATATGGGGGCCAGTATTCCGTATGAAGCGTTATATGGGGGCCAGTATTCCGTATGGGGCCTTATATGGGGCCAGTATTCCGTATGGAGCCTTATATGGGGGCCAGTATTCCGTATGGGGCCTTATATGGGGCCAGTATTCTGTGTGGAGCGTTATATGGGGGCCAGTATTCCGTATGGGGCCTTATATGGGGGCCAGTATCCTGTATGGGGCCTTATATGGGGGCCAGTATTCCGTATGGAGCCTTATATGGGGGCCAGTATACTGTATGGAGCGGTTCGCCGGTTTCTGAGCTATTGTGGAATTTACAATAGATATCACTCATGTAATGTAAGAAGTGACGTCTTCGGCCTTGTACTATATATATATATATTTCTCCGCCGTATCTCTGCATCATGAATCGTGGTATGTGTTAAAGGGGGCACTGAGACTCTTTCGCCCGGGGCCCAGAAAAACCTGGAGCCGGCCCTGCCGCTGACAGCTAGCTCCGCGGCCCTGCGCCTGGTCAGAACTCGCTCTGTGTGGATTTATAATGTTTTCTGCCATAGCCGTGACAGCTCGCAGCTCCCGGCAGAGAACATTATGCAGGACGGGGTGGGGCGTCGGGCGGGTCTTAGTGACGCAGCCCTCCACAGCACAGCATGGTACCTGTTGTACGTCACGGGGCGGGTCTTAGTGACGCGGCCCTCCTGCACAGCATGGTGTGTTCCTGACGGGGTGGGGCGGCAGGCTCTCCTCACTGACACGCCCCCGGCAGAACATGTTATGTGGGGCGTGCTGGGGCAGCAGACTGGCTTCAGTGACGCGGCTCCCGGTACCGGTGTTCAGTGTGTAGCGCTGCTAAGCAGCAGCGCTGTATACACTGACGCTCAATGTACAATGCTGCTACTTAGCAGCGCTGTACACCGAGGTCCCGCCAGCATCCTCCCCATACAGCTCCACCCCTCCATAACCCCACCCCCATATGACCAAAGCCCCGCCCCCACCGGGCCATGGAAAACTGGTCTTGCTTAAAGCCGGTCCCTGGTGCAAAAAAGGTTGGGGACCTCTGGTCTAGAGGATTCATCACAGCTGCAGGTACACCAGTGAAACATGTCTCATGAATTAAGGCCCTAATGAAGGCCCTGGAACTACCCATTCAGGTTGCTGTTATCAAGGTCAAGGCTCATGGAAGACTAGATTCCAGGGAAGCCAGGGGCAACCACCTGGCTGACCAAGCAGCCAAGACTGCAGCAGTGGAGAATGTGTCATCAAAGTGGCAGGAAAAGGAAGAAGGGATGGGGGAAACCCTGCAAACCGTAGCTGTGGCGCTCACTAGAGCAAGAGCCAAAGAACAGCCGGAGGAAGACCATACAAGTCCAGCGGAGACACGAGTGGAATCCAGGGGGGTCAGGATGCCTGAAGAAAAATTGTGTGAGGAACAAAGGAAGACCCCCCACTGAAGAAGTCAAGCAATGGAAAGCGGCAGGAGCCGTGCTGGCAAGTCGCAAAGATTCAAAGGTCAACTCGACTCTTTACCAAGTGGATGGGAAGCCTTGCTTGCCTAGACGCATGTACTCAGCTGTGGCAGCATGGGCTCACGGGCCTACACACAGAGGAAAGAATCAAGCCTTGGCATGTATCAAGAAACTGTACTTTGCACCCGGAATCTCTTCCACTGTGACTGCATACTCAAAATCCTGCTCTGTCTGCGCTACCTGCAACCCAACGTGTACGGCACGGGTCCCTCTCCAACACCTGGCTAAACCAGACTACCCTTGGCAGAGAATACAAGTCGACCATATCCAAATGCCTAAAGCAGGAAAATAGGAGTACGTTTTGGTAGCCGTGGATATGTTCTCAGCATGGCCCGAGGCCTACCCGGTTGTCAACATGACTGCTAAAGTCACAGCCAAGAAACTGATCACCGAAATTGCCTGCAGATTTGGAGTTCCCCAAGTCATAGAATCGGACCAAGGACCAGCTTTCACAGCAAATATCTACGAAGAACTCTGGAACATGTTGGGAACAGATTTGGGCCTCCACACTCCATACCATCCTGCCAGTTCAGGCAAAGTGGAGAGAATGAATTCCACACTCAAGACCCAGCTCTTGAAAATGACCTAAGATCATCCCCTCCCCTGGCCCGACCTACTCCCCATAGTATTGTATCATATCACACACACTCCTCAGGCCAAACATGGGCTGACTCCCTATAAAATTTTGTTTGGGACCCCACCCAAGATAGGAGAGATTAGGCCCCAAGAGTTGTCTGAAACACATGATAGAGTGGTAAAATTTGTGATTGCCTTGTCTAGAGAATTGACTAACACCCGCTCTCCAGTATCTGCTTCTCTCCCAGAATCTACAGGTGATGCAGTACATGATTTCATCCCAGGCGATCTAGTGTATGTGAAGAAGTTTGTCCGGAAAGACTGCCTCCAGCCGCAGTTCGAGGGACCGTACATTGTGCTTCTCACCACCCTGACGGCTCTGAAGCTTGAGGGCAAGAGCACCTGGATTCACGCCTCCCACTGCAAGAGAGACAGAACGAGTCTATAAAAGATGACTACCTTCTTCTATATCCTTTCCATATGCTTACTGTCTGTCCCAGGGTGGACAGCTACCACACAGGGGTAGATACCTCCTTCTTCTCAGGTTGGTTGGGAGGGCTCAAGGGATTCCTCCAACAAGTTTGTCTAGTAATGGGAGGTCTACTAGTATTGGGCCTGGTGGTCCTGTGCTGCATAGTCCCCTTATAACAGGAAAGCTATAACCAATGCTGTCCCAACCTCCGGGACCTTTCTGAATCAAGAGAAGATATGGAGAAATACACTCCTTTGAACAAGTCTGACCAGCCCCCCCATGACAAAGTCCAATTGAGAGATTTAGTTTAGGGACAGTTGGGAGAACTCCATGTGTCACCCAGGATAGGGCTCGATTGTCTGGGGGCGTCCCATAAGGGGGCAGCTTCTAAGATAATTGGGTGAAGAAATCCACCTCCCCTCTCACCACACATGGACAGTCTCAAAGGCCCTGAAGCAAAGGAAAGCTTAGTGTTTAGGGGGGAATGTCGGGGTAAAAGAGAATATATATATTTGTAACTTTTATACTTTTGTAACTTTTATACGCTTTTTTGCTAATGTACTAACCACCATTTTGTGTCATATAACAATAAGCTTTCCTTGCTACGTAATACTCAAATCGAAACTTAAACTAAGACAGTTCCAGTGTTGCCAAGATTTATTTCAGAGAAACGAAACAAGATTATAAGCTGACGGCTGCAATATCTGCCCAGAGACTGAGATAAGGAGATGTGGACCAATCAGGAGTGGCCAGACACTGGACTTTCATGGCTTACCCCGCCCCGGACAACCCCTTTCCCCTCCCCATTATGTAGTGTATTTAGTTTTGTGTATGTAGGAATAAACACAGAACATTGCTGAGAACGTTGTCTGTAGTAGTCTTTTGAGCGTGCTCTGAGTTTGAACCAGCTTGTTGTCTGACTCATTCTTTGAATGGTTGACCCATGCTCATAGCCTTAATTTGGAGTAACTGGAGGACGAGTGGAATGTCATCACGACCCTCACAATAGGAAGCAGGACGGGAGGTGGAGTAGTGAGTACAGGAGGCAGGAAGGGGTGAAATAGTGAGTACAGGAAGCAGGATTGGGGTGGAGTAGTGAGTACAGGAGGCGGGAGGGGAATGGAGTAGTGAGTACAGGAGGCAGGAGGGGAGTGGAGTAGTGAGTACAGGAGGCAGGATGAGGGTGGAGTAGTGAGTACAGGATGCAGGATGGGAGGTGAAGTAGTGAGTGCAGGAGGCAGGATGAGGGAGGAGTAGTGAGTACAGAAGGCAGGATGAGGGAGGAGTAGTGAGTACAGGAGGCAGGATGGGGGTGGAGTAGTGAGTACAGGAGGCAGGATGAGGGTGGAGTAGTGAGTACAGGAGGCAGGATGAGGGTGGAGTAGTGAGTACAGGAGGCAGGATGAGGGTGGAGTAGTGAGTACAGGAGGCAGGATGAGGGTGGAGTAGTGAGTACAGGAGGCAGGATGAGGGAGGAGTAATGAGTACAGGAGGCAGGATGGGAGGAGCAGCGAGTACTGGAGACAGGATGGGAGGTGGAGTAGTGAGTACAGGAGGCAGGAGGGGGTGACGTAGTGAGTACAGGAGGCAGGATAGGTGTGGAGTAGTGAGTACAGGAGGCAGGATGGGAGGTGGAGTAGTGAGTACAGGAGGCAGGAAGAGGGTGGAGTAGTGAGTACAGGTGGCAGGAAGAGGGTGGAGTAGTGAGTACAGGAGGCAGGATGGGAGGAGTAGTGAGTACAGGAGTGGAGGTGGAGTAGTGAGTACAGGAGGCAGGATGGTGGTGGAGTAGTGAGTACAGGAGGCAGGATAGGGGTGGAGTAGTGAGTACAGGAGGCAGGATGGGAGGTGGAGTAGTGAGTACAGGAAGCAGGACGGGAGGTGGAGTAGTGAGTACAGGAGGCAGGATGGGGTGAAATAGTGAGTACAGGAAGCAGGATGGGAGGAGTAGCGAGTACAGGAGGCAGGATGGGGATGGAGTAATGAGTACAGGAGGCAGGATGGGGATGGATTAGTGAGTACAGGAGACAGGATGGGGATGGATTAGTGAGTACAGGAGGCAGGAAGAGGGTGGAGTAGTGAGTAAAGGTGGCAGGAGGAGGGTGGAGTAGTGAGTACAGGAGGCAGGATGGGAGGAGTAGTGAGTACAGGAAGCAGGACGGGAGGTGGAGTAGTGAGTACAGGAGGCAGGAAGGGGTGAAATAGTGAGTACAGGAAGTAGGATGGGGGTGGAGTAGTGAGTACTGGAGGCAGGATGGAAGTTGGAGTAGTGAGTACAGGAGGCGGGAGGGGAATGGAGTAGTGAGTACAGGAGGCAGGAGGGGAGTGGAGTAGTGAGTATAGGAGGAAGGATGGGGGTGGAGTAGTGAGTACAGGACGCAGGAGCGAAGTGGAGTAGTGAGTACTGGAGGCAGGATGGGAGTGGAGTAGTGAGTACTGGAGGCAGGATGGGAGGCGGCGTACTGAGTAAAGGAGGCAGGAGGGGAGTGAAGTAGTGAGTACAGGAGGCAGGATGAGGGTGGAGTAGTGAGTACAGGAGGCAGGATGGGGGTGGAGTAGTGAGTACAGGATGCAGGATGGGAGGTGGAGTAGTGAGTGCAGGAGGCAGGATGAGGGTGGAGTAGTGAGTACAGGAGGCAGGATGAGGGAGGAGTAGTGAGTACAGGAGGCAGGATGAGGGAGGAGTAGTGAGTACAGGAGGCAGGATGGGAGGTGGAGTAGTGAGCACAGGAGGCAGGATGGGAGGTGGAGTAGTGAGCACAGGAGGCAGGAGGGGGTGGAGTAGTGAGTACAGGAGGCAGGATAGGGGTGCAGTAGTGAGTACAGGAGGCAGGATAGGGGTGGAGTAGTGAGTACAGGAGGCAGGATGGGAGGTGGAGTAGTGAGTACAAGAGGCAGGATGGGAGGTGGAGTAGTGAGTACAGGAGGCAGGATGGGGGTGTAGTAGTGAATACAGGAGGGGTAGTGGAGTAGTGAGTACAGGAGGCAGGATGGGAGTGGAGTAGTGAGTACAGGATGCAGGATGGGAGTGGAGTAGTGAGTACAGGAGGCAGGATGGGAGGTGGAGTAGTGAGTACAGTAGGCAGGATGGGAGGTGGAGTAGTGAGTACAGGAGGCAGGATGGGAGTGGAGTAGTGAGTACAGGAGGCAGGATGGGAGTGGAGTAGTGAGTGCAGGAGGCAGGATGGGAGTGGAGTAGTGAGTGCAGGAGGCAGGATTGGAGGTGGAGTAGTGAATACAGGAGGCAGGATGGGGGTGGAGTAGAGAGTACAAGAAGCAGGATGAGGGTGGAGTAGTGAATACAGGTGGCAGGATGGGGTGGAGTAGTAAGTACAAGAGGCTGGATGGGGGTGGAGTAGTGAATACAGGAGGCAGGATGGGGGTGGAGTAGTGAATACAGGAGGCAGGATGGAGGTGGAGTAGTGAATACAGGAAGCAGGATGGGAGGTGGAGTAGTGAATGCAGGAGGCAGGATGAGAGGTGGAGTAGTGAGTACAGGAGGCAGGATGGGAGGTGGAGTAGTGACTACAGGAGGCAGGATGGGAGGTGGAGTAGTGAGTACAGGAGGCAGGATGGGGGTGGAGTAGTGAATACAGGAGGCAGGATGGAGGTGGAGTAGTGAATACAGGAAGCAGGATGGGAGGTGGAGTAGTGAATGCAGGAGGCAGGATGAGAGGTGGAGTAGTGAGTACAGGAGGCAGGATGGGAGGTGGAGTAGTGACTACAGGAGGCAGGATGGGAGGTGGAGTAGTGAGTACAGGAGGCAGGATGGGGGTGGAGTATTGAGTACAGGAGGCAGGACGGGGGTGGAGTATTGAGTACAGGAGGCAGGATTGGAGGTGTAGTGAGTACAGGAGGCAGGATTGGAGGTGTAGTGAGTACAGGAGGCAGGATTGGAGGTGTAGTGAGTACAGGAGGCAGGATGGGGGTGGAGTAGTGAATACAGGAGGCAGGATGTGGGTGGAGTAGTGAATAAAGGAGGCATGATGGGGGGGTGGAGTAGTGAGTACAGGATGGAGTATGGGGGGTGGAGTAGTGAGCACAGGATGGAGGATGGGGGTGGAGTAGTGAGTACAAGAGGCAGGAGGGGGTGGAGTAGTGAGTACAGGAGGCAGGATGGGAGGTGGAATAGTGAGTATAGGAGACAGGATGGGAGATGGAGTAGTGAGTACAGGAGGCAGGATGGGGGTGGAGTACTGAGTGCAGGATGGAAGGTGGAGTACTGAGTACAGAAGGCAGGATGGGAGGTGGAGTACTGAGTACAGGAGGCAGGATGGGAGGTGGAGTAGTGAGTACAGTAGGCAGGAAGGGGTGAAATAGTGAGTACAGGAAGCAGGATGGGGGTGGAGTAGTGAGTACAGGAGGCGGGAGGGGAATGGAGTAGTGAGTACAGGAGGCAGGAGGGGAGTGGAGTAGTGAGTACAGGAGGCAGGATGAGGGTGGAGTAGTGAGTACAGGATGCAGGATGGGAGGTGAAGTAGTGAGTGCAGGAGGCAGGATGAGGGAGGAGTAGTGAGTACAGGAGGCAGGAAGAGGGTGGAGTAGTGAGTACAGGAGGCAGGAAGAGGGTGGAGTAGTGAGTACAGGAGGCAGGATGGGAGGAGTAGTGAGTACAGGAGGCAGGATGGGGGTGGAGTAGTGACTACAGGGAGCAGGAAGAGGGTGGATTAGTGAGTACAGGAGGTAGGATGGGAGGAGTAGTGAGTACCAGAAGGGGAGGTGGAGCAGTGAGTACAGGAAGCAGGATGGGAGGTGGAGTAGTGAGTACAGGAGGCAGGATGGGAGGTGGAGTAGTGAGTACAGGAGGCAGGATGGGAGGTGGAGTAGTGAGTACAGGAAGCAGGATGGGGTGGAGTAGTGAGTACAGGAGGCAGGATGGAAGGTGTAGTGAGTACAGGAGGCAGGATGGGAGGTGTAGTGAGTACAGGAGGCAGGATGGAGGTGGAGTCGTGAGTACAGGAAGCAGGATGAGGATGGAGTAGTGAGTACTGGAGGCAGGATGGGAGGTGGAGTAGTGAGTACAGGAGGCAGGATGGGAGGTGGAGTAGTGAGTACAGGAGGCAGGATGGGAGGTGGAGTAGTGAGTACAGGAGGCAGGTTGGGAGGTGGAGTAGTGAGTACAGGAGGGGTGGAGCAGTGAGTAAAGGAGGTCGGATGAGGATGGAGTAGTGAGTATAGGAGGCAGGATGGGAGGTGGAGTAGTGAGTACAGGAAGCAGGATGGGGTGGAGTAGTGAGTACAGGAGGCAGGATGGAAGGTGTAGTGAGTACAGGAGGCAGGATGGGAGGAGTAGTGAGTACAGGAGGCAGGATGGGAGGAGCAGTGAGTACAAGAGGCAGGATGGGGGTGGAGTACTAAGTACAGGAGGCAGGATGGGAGGTGGAGTAGTGAGTACAGGAGGCAGGATAGGGGTGGAGTAGTTAGTACAGGAAGCAGGATGGGGGTGGAGTATTGAGAACAGGAGGCAGGATGGGAGGTGTAATGAGTACAGGAGGCAGGATGGGAGGTGTAGTGAGTACAGGAGGCAGGATAAGAGCAGCAGTGAGTACAAGAGGCAGGATGGGAGGTGGAGTAGTGAGTACAGGAGGGAGGTAAAGGAGGCAGGATGAGGATGGAGTAGTGAGTACAGGAGGCAGGATGAGGATGGAGTAGTGAGTACAGGAGGCAAGATGAAGATGGAATAGTGAGTACAGGAGGCAGGATGGGAGGTGGAGTAGTGAGTACAGGAAGCAGGATGGGAGGTGGAGTAGTGAGTACAGGAAGCAGGATGGGGGTGGAGTACTAAGTACAGGTTGGGAGGTGGAGTAGTGAGTACAGGACGTAGGATGGGAGGAGTAGTGAGTACAGGAGGCAGGATGGGAGGAGCAGTGAGTACAAGAGGCAGGATGGGAGGTGGAGTAGTGAGTACAGGAGGCAGGATGGGAGGTGGAGTAGTGAGTACAGGAGGCAGGATGGGAGGTGGAGTAGTGAGTACAGGAGGCAGGATGGGAGTGGAGTAGTGAATACAGGAGGCAGGATGGGAGTGGAGTAGTGAATACAGGAGGCAGGATGGGGGTGGAGTAGTGAGTACAGGAGGCTGGATGGGAGGTGGAGTAGTGAGTACAGGAGGCAGGATGGGGGTGGAGTAGTGAGTACAGGAGGCAGGATGGGAGTGGAGTAGTGAGTACAGGAGGCAGGATGGGAGTGGAGTAGTGAGTACAGGAGGCAGGATGGGAGGTGGAGTAGTGAGTACAGGAGGGGGTGGAGCAGTGAGTAAAGGAGGCAGGATGAGGATGGAGTAGTGAGTACAGGAGGCAGGATGGGAGGTGGAGTAGTGAGTACAGGAGGCAGGATGGGTGGAGCAGTGAGTACAAGAGGCAGGATGGGGGTGGAGTACTAAGTACAGGTTGGGAGGTGGAGTTGTGAGTACAAGAGGCTGGATGGAGGTGGAGTAGTGAGTACAGGAGGCAGGATGGTGGTGGAGTAGTGAGTACAGGAGGCAGGATGGGAGGTGGAGTAGTGAGTACAGGAAGCAGGACGGGAGGTGGAGTAGTGAGTACAGGAGGCAGGATGGGGTGAAATAGTGAGTACAGGAAGCAGGATGGGAGGAGTAGCGAGTACAGGAGGCAGGATGGGGATGGAGTAGTGAGTACAGGAGGCAGGATGGGGATGGATTAGTGAGTACAGGAGGCAGGATGGGGATGGATTATGGAGTACAGGAGGCAGGAAGAGGGTGGAGTAGTGAGTAAAGGTGGCAGGAGGAGGGTGGAGTAGTGAGTACAGGAGGCAGGATGGGAGGAGTAGTGAGTACAGGAGGGGAGGTGGAGTAGTGAGTACAGGAGGCAGGATGGTGGTGGAGTAGTGTGTACAGGAGGCAGGATGGGGGTGGAGTATTGAGTATAGGAAGCAGGACGGGAGGTGGAGTAGTGAGTACAGGAGGCAGGAAGGGGTGAAATAGTGAGTACAGGAAGCAGGATGGGGGTGGAGTAGTGAGTACTGGAGGCAGGATGGAAGGTGGAGTAGTGAGTACAGGAGGCGGGAGGGGAATGGAGTAGTGAGTACAGGAGGCAGGAGGGGAGTGGAGTAGTGAGTATAGGAGGAAGGATAGGGGTGGAGTATTGAGTACAGGACGCAGGAGCGAAGTGGAGTAGTGAGTACTGGAGGCAGGATGGGAGTGGAGTAGTGAGTACAGGAGGCAGGATGGGAGGCGGAGTACTGAGTAAAGGAGGCAGGAGGGGAGTGAAGTAGTGAGTACAGGAGGCAGGATGAGGGTGGAGTAGTGAGTACAGTAGACAGGATGGGGGTGGAGTAGTGAGTACAGGATGCAGGATGGGAGGTGGAGTAGTGAGTGCAGGAGGCAGGATGAGGGTGGAGTAGTGAGTACAGGAGGCAGAATGAGGGAGGAGTAGTGAGTACAGGAGGCAGGATGAGGGAAGAGTAGTGAGTACAGGAGGCAGGATGGGAGGTGGAGTAGTGAGCACAGGAGGCAGGATGGGAGGTGGAGTAGTGAGCACAGGAGGCAGGAGGGGGTGGAGTAGTGAGTACAGGAGGCAGGAGGGGGTGATGTAGTGAGTACAGGAGGCAGGATAGGGGTGGAGTAGTGAGTACAGGAGGCAGGATGGGAGGTGGAGTAGTGAGTACAAGAGGCAGGATGGGAGGTGGAGTAGTGAGTACAGGAGGCAGGATGGGGGTGTATTACTGAGTACAGGAGGGGTAGTGGAGTAGTGAGTACAGGAGGCAGGATGGGAGTGGAGTAGTGAGTACAGGAGGCAGGATGGGAGTGGAGTAGTGAGTACAGTAGGCAGGATGGGAGTGGAGTAGTGAGTACAGGAGGCAGGATGGGAGTGGAGTGGTGAGTACAGGAGGCAGGATGGGAGTGGAGTAGTGAGTGCAGGAGGCAGGATGGGAGTGGAGTAGTGAGTACAGGAGGCAGGATGGGAGGTGGAGTAGTGAGTACAGGAGGCAGGATGGGAGGAGTAGTGAGTACAGGAGGGGAGGTGGAGTAGTGAGTACAGGAGGCAGGATGGTGGTGGAGTAGTGTGTACAGGAGGCAGGATGGGGGTAGAGTATTGAGTATAGGAAGCAGGACGGGAGGTGGAGTAGTGAGTACAGGAGGCAGGAAGGGGTGAAATAGTGAGTACAGGAAGCAGGATGGGGGTGGAGTAGTGAGTACTGGAGGCAGGATGGAAGGTGGAGTAGTGAGTACAGGAGGCGGGAGGGGAATGGAGTAGTGAGTACAGGAGGCAGGAGGGGAGTGGAGTAGTGAGTATAGGAGGAAGGATGGGGGTGGAGTAGTGAGTACAGGACGCAGGAGCGAAGTGGAGTAGTGAGTACAGGAGGCAGGATGGGAGTGGAGTAGTGAATACAGGAGGCAGGATGGGGGTGGAGTAGTGAGTACAGGAGGCTGGATGGGAGGTGGAGTAGTGAGTACAGGAGGCAGGATGGGGGTGGAGTAGTGAGTACAGGAGGCAGGATGGGAGTGGAGTAGTGAATACAGGAGGCAGGATGGGAGTGGAGTAGTGAGTACAGGAGGTAGGATGGGAGTGGAGTAGTGAATACAGGAGTCAGGATGGGGGTGGAGTAGTGAGTACGGGAGGCAGGAGGGGAGTGGAGTAGTGAATACAGGAGTCAGGATGGGGGTGGAGTACTGAGTACAGGAGGCAGGATAGGAGTGGAGTAGTGAGTACAGGAGGCAGGATGGGAGGTGGAGTAGTGAGTACAGGAGGCAGGATGGGTGGAGCAGTGAGTACAAGAGGCAGGATGGGGGTGGAGTACTAAGTACAGGTTGGGAGGTGGAGTTGTGAGTACAAGAGGCTGGATGGAGGTGGAGTAGTGAGTACAGGAGGCAGGATGGTGGTGGAGTAGTGAGTACAGGAGGCAGGATGGGGGTGGAGTAGTGAGTACAGGAGGCAGGATGGGAGGTGAAGTAGTGAGTACAGGAAGCAGGACGGGAGGTGGAGTAGTGAGTACAGGAGGCAGGATGGGGTGAAATAGTGAGTACAGGAAGCAGGATGGGAGGAGTAGCGAGTACAGGAGGCAGGATGGGGATGGAGTAGTGAGTACAGGAGGCAGGATGGGGATGTATTAGTGAGTACAGGAGGCAGGATGGGGATGGATTAGTGAGTACAGGAGGCAGGAAGAGGGTGGAGTAGTGAGTAAAGGTGGCAGGAGGAGGGTGGAGTAGTGAGTACAGGAGGCAGGATGGGAGGAGTAGTGAGTACAGGAGGGGAGGTGGAGTAGTGAGTACAGGAGGCAGGATGGTGGTGGAGTAGTGTGTACAGGAGGCAGGATGGGGGTGGAGTATTGAGTATAGGAAGCAGGACGGGAGGTGGAGTAGTGAGTACAGGAGGCAGGAAGGGGTGAAATAGTGAGTACAGGAAGCAGGATGGGGGTGGAGTAGTGAGTACTGGAGGCAGGATGGAAGGTGGAGTATTGAGTACAGGAGGCGGGAGGGGAATGGAGTAGTGAGTACAGGAGGCAGGAGGGGAGTGGAGTAGTGAGTATAGGAGGAAGGATAGGGGTGGCGTAGTGAGTACAGGACGCAGGTGCGAAGTGGAGTAGTGAGTACTGGAGGCAGGATGGGAGTGGAGTAGTGAGTACAGGAGGCAGGATGGGAGGCGGAGTACTGAGTAAAGGAGGCAGGAGGGGAGTGAAGTAGTGAGTACAGGAGGCAGGATGAGGGTGGAGTAGTGAGTACAGGAGGCAGGATGGGGGTGGAGTAGTGAGTACAGGATGCAGGATGGGAGGTGGAGTAGTGAGTGCAGGAGGCAGGATGAGGGTGGAGTAGTGAGTACAGGAGGCAGGATGAGAGGAGTAGTGAGTACAGGAGGGGAGGTGGAGTAGTGAGTACAAGAGGCAGGATGGGAGGTGGAGTAGTGAGTACAGGAGGCAGGATGGGGGTGTAGTAGTGAATACAGGAGGGGTAGTGGAGTAGTGAGTTCAGGAGGCAGGATGGGAGTGGAGTAGTGAGTACAGGAGGCAGGATGGGAGTGGAGTAGTGAGTACAGGAGGCAGGATGGGAGTGGAGTGGTGAGTAGAGGAGGCAGGATGGGAGTGGAGTAGTGAGTGCAGGAGGCAGGATGGTAGTGGAGTAGTGAGTACAGGAGGCAGGATGGGAGGTGGAGTAGTGAGTACAGGAGGCAGGATGGGAGGAGTAGTGAGTACAGGAGGGGAGGTGGAGTAGTGAGTACAGGAGGCAGGATGGTGGTGGAGTAGTGTGTACAGGAGGCAGGATGGGGGTGGAGTATTGAGTATAGGAAGCAGGACGGGAGGTGGAGTAGTGAATACAGGAGGCAGGAAGGGGTGAAATAGTGAGTACAGGAAGCAGGATGGGGGTGGAGTAGTGAATACTGGAGGCAGGATGGAAGGTGGAGTAGTGAGTACAGGAGGCGAGAGGGGAATGGAGTAGTGAGGGCAGGAGGCAGGAGGGGAGTGGAGTAGTGAGTATAGGAGGAAGGATGGGGTGGAGTAGTGAGTACAGGACGCAGGAGCGAAGTGGAGTAGTGAGTACTGGAGGCAGGATGGGAGTGGAGTAGTGAGTACAGGAGGCAGGATGGGAGGCAGAGTACTGAGTAAAGGAGGCAGGAGGGGAGTGAAGTAGTGAGTACAGGAGGCAGGATGAGGGTGGAGTAGTGAGTACAGGATGCAGAATGGGAGAAGAAGTAGTGAGTGCAGTAGGCAGGATGAGGGTGGAGTAGTGAGTACAGGAGGCAGGATGAGGGAGGAGTAGTGAGTACAGGAGGCAGGATGAGGGAGGAGTAGTGAGTACAGGAGGCAGGATGGGAGGTGGAGTAGTGAGCACAGGAGGCAGGATGGGAGGTGGAGTAATGAGCACAGGAGGCACGAGGGGGTGGAGTAGTGAGTACAGGAGGCAGGAGAGGGTGATGTAGTGAGTACAGGAGGCAGGATAGGGGTGGAGTAGTGAGTACAGGAGGCAGAATGGGAGGTGGAGTAGTGAGTACAAGAGGCAGGATGGGAGGTGGAGTAGTGAGTACAGGAGGCAGGATGGGGGTGTAGTAGTGAATACAGGAGGGGTAGTGGAGTGGTGAGTACAGGAGGCAGGATGGGAGTGGAGTAGTGAGTACAGGAGGCAGGACTGGGTGGAATAGTGAGTACAGGAGGCAAGAGGAGAGTGGAGTAGTGAGTAAAGGAGGCAGAATAGGAGGAGTAGTGAGTACAGAAGAGGAGGTGGAGTAGTGAGTACAGGAGGCAGGATTGGGGTGGAGTAGTGAGCAAAGGAGGTAGGATGGGAGGTGGAGCAGTGAGTACAGGAGGCAGGAGGGGAGTGGAGTAGTGACTACAGGAGGCAGGATGGGAGGTGGAGTAGTGAGTACAGGAGGCAGGATGGTAGGAGTAGTGAGTACAGGAGGGGAGTGGAGTAGTGAGTACAGGAGGCAGGATGGGGGTGGAGTAGTGAGTACAGGAAGCAGGATGGGAGGTGGAGTAGTGAGTACAGGAAGCAGGATGGGATGTGGAGTAATGAGTACAAGAGGCAGGATGGGAGGAGTAGTGAGTACAGGAGGCAGGATGAGGGTGGAGTAGTGAGTACAGGAGGCAAGAAGAGGGTGGAGTAGTGAGTACAGGAGGCAGGAAGAGGGTGGAGTAGTGAGTACAGGAGGCAGGATGGGAGGAGTAGTGAGTACAGGAGGCAGGATGGGGGTGGAGTAGTGACTACAGGGAGCAGGAAGAGGGTGGATTAGTGAGTACAGGAGGCAGGATGGGAGGAGTAGTGAGTACAGAAGGGGAGGTGGAGTAGTGAGTACAGGAGGCAGGATGGGGGTGGAATAGTGAGTACAGGAAGCAGTATGGGAGGTGAAGTAGTGAATACAGGAGTCAGGATGGAGGTGGAGTAGTGAGTACAGGAAGCAGGATGGGGGTGGAGTATTGAGTACATGAAGCAGGATGGGGTGGAGTAGTGAGTAGAGGAGGCAGGATGGGAGGTGTAGTGAGTACAGGAGGCAGGATGGGAGGTGTAGTGAGTACAGGAGGCAGGATGGAGGTGGAGTAGTGAGTACAGGAAGCAGGATGAGGATGGAGTAGTGAGTACAGGAGGCAGGATGGGAGGTGGAGTAGTGAGTACAGGAGGCAGGATGGGAGGTAGAGTAGTGAGTACAGGAGGCAGGTTGGGAGGTGGAGTAGTGAGTACAGGAGGGGTGGAGCAGTGAGTAAAGGAGGTCGGATGAGGATGGAGTAGTGAGTACAGGAGGCAGGATGGAAGGTGGAGTAATGAGTACAGGAAGCAGGATGGGAGGAGTAGTGAGTACAGGAGGCAGGATGGGAGGAGCAGTGAGTACAAGAGGCAGGATGGGGGTGGAGTACTAAGTACAGGAGGCAGGATGGGAGGTGGAGTAGTGAGTACAGGAGGCAGGATGGGAGGTGGAGTAGTGAGTACAGGAGGCAGGATGGGAGGTGGAGTAGTGAGTACAGGAGGCAGGATGGGAGGTGGAGTAGTGAGTACAGGAAGCAGTATGGGGGTGCAGTATTGAGTACAGGAGGCAGGATGGGAGGTGTAATGAGTACAGGAGGCAGGATGGGAGGTGTAGTGAGTACAGGAGGCAGGATAGGAGCAGCAGTGAGTACAAGAGGCAGGATGGGAGGTGGAGTAGTGAGTACAGGAGGGAGGTAAAGGAGACAGGATGAGGATGGAGTAGTGAGTACAGGAGGCAGGATGAGGATGGAGTAGTGAGTACAGGAGGCAAGATGAAGATGGAATAGTGAGTACAGGAGGCAGGATGGGAGGTGGAGTAGTGAGTACAGGAAGCAGGATGGGAGGTGGAGTAGTGAGTACAGGAAGCACAATGGGGGTGGAGTACTAAGTACAGGCTGGGAGGTGGAGTAGTGAGTACAGGAGGTAGGATGGGAGGAGTAGTGAGTACAGGAGGCAGGATGGGAGGAGCAGTGAGTACAAGAGGCAGGATGGGAGGTGGAGTAGTGAGTACAGGAGGCTGGAGTAGTGAGTACAGGAGGCAGGATGGGAGGTGGAGTAGTGAGTACAGGAGGCAGGATGGGATTGGAGTAGTGAATACAGGAGGCAGGATGGAGGTGGAGTAGTGAATACAGGAGGCAGGATGGGGGTGGAGTAGTGAGTACAGGAGGCTGGATGGGAGGTGGAGTAGTGAGTACAGGAGGCAGGATGGGGGTGTAGTAGTGAATACAGGAGGGGTAGTGGAGTAGTGAGTACAGGAGGCAGGATGGGAGTGGAGTAGTGAGTACAGGATGCAGGATGGGAGTGGAGTAGTGAGTACAGGAGGCAGGATGGGAGGTGGAGTAGTGAGTACAGTAGGCAGGATGGGAGGTGGAGTAGTGAGTACAGGAGGCAGGATGGGAGTGGAGTAGTGAGTACAGGAGGCAGGATGGGAGTGGAGTAGTGAGTGCAGGAGGCAGGATGGGAGTGGAGTAGTGAGTGCAGGAGGCAGGATTGGAGGTGGAGTAGTGAATACAGGAGGCAGGATGGGGGTGGAGTAGAGAGTACAAGAAGCAGGATGAGGGTGGAGTAGTGAATACAGGTGGCAGGATGGGGTGGAGTAGTAAGTACAAGAGGCTGGATGGGGGTGGAGTAGTGAATACAGGAGGCAGGATGGGGGTGGAGTAGTGAATACAGGAGGCAGGATGGAGGTGGAGTAGTGAATACAGGAAGCAGGATGGGAGGTGGAGTAGTGAATGCAGGAGGCAGGATGAGAGGTGGAGTAGTGAGTACAGGAGGCAGGATGGGAGGTGGAGTAGTGACTACAGGAGGCAGGATGGGAGGTGGAGTAGTGAGTACAGGAGGCAGGATGGGGGTGGAGTAGTGAATACAGGAGGCAGGATGGAGGTGGAGTAGTGAATACAGGAAGCAGGATGGGAGGTGGAGTAGTGAATGCAGGAGGCAGGATGAGAGGTGGAGTAGTGAGTACAGGAGGCAGGATGGGAGGTGGAGTAGTGACTACAGGAGGCAGGATGGGAGGTGGAGTAGTGAGTACAGGAGGCAGGATGGGGGTGGAGTATTGAGTACAGGAGGCAGGACGGGGGTGGAGTATTGAGTACAGGAGGCAGGATTGGAGGTGTAGTGAGTACAGGAGGCAGGATTGGAGGTGTAGTGAGTACAGGAGGCAGGATTGGAGGTGTAGTGAGTACAGGAGGCAGGATGGGGGTGGAGTAGTGAATACAGGAGGCAGGATGTGGGTGGAGTAGTGAATAAAGGAGGCATGATGGGGGGGTGGAGTAGTGAGTACAGGATGGAGTATGGGGGGTGGAGTAGTGAGTACAGGATGGAGGATGGGGGTGGAGTAGTGAGTACAAGAGGCAGGAGGGGGTGGAGTAGTGAGTACAGGAGGCAGGATGGGAGGTGGAATAGTGAGTATAGGAGACAGGATGGGAGATGGAGTAGTGAGTACAGGAGGCAGGATGGGGGTGGAGTACTGAGTGCAGGATGGAAGGTGGAGTACTGAGTACAGAAGGCAGGATGGGAGGTGGAGTACTGAGTACAGGAGGCAGGATGGGAGGTGGAGTAGTGAGTACAGTAGGCAGGAAGGGGTGAAATAGTGAGTACAGGAAGCAGGATGGGGGTGGAGTAGTGAGTACAGGAGGCGGGAGGGGAATGGAGTAGTGAGTACAGGAGGCAGGAGGGGAGTGGAGTAGTGAGTACAGGAGGCAGGATGAGGGTGGAGTAGTGAGTACAGGATGCAGGATGGGAGGTGAAGTAGTGAGTGCAGGAGGCAGGATGAGGGAGGAGTAGTGAGTACAGGAGG
This sequence comes from Phyllobates terribilis, assembly GCF_046119375.1. NCBI lineage: Eukaryota > Metazoa > Chordata > Amphibia > Anura > Dendrobatidae > Phyllobates > Phyllobates terribilis. The sequence goes on along the minus strand of NW_027362763.1, from coordinate 644,782,460 downwards.
CAGGAAGAGGGTGGAGTAGTGAGTACAGGAGGCAGGAAGAGGGTGGAGTAGTGAGTACAGGAGGCAGGATGGGAGGAGTAGTGAGTACAGGAGGCAGGATGGGGGTGGAGTAGTGACTACAGGGAGCAGGAAGAGGGTGGATTAGTGAGTACAGGAGGTAGGATGGGAGGAGTAGTGAGTACCAGAAGGGGAGGTGGAGCAGTGAGTACAGGAAGCAGGATGGGAGGTGGAGTAGTGAGTACAGGAGGCAGGATGGGAGGTGGAGTAGTGAGTACAGGAGGCAGGATGGGAGGTGGAGTAGTGAGTACAGGAAGCAGGATGGGGTGGAGTAGTGAGTACAGGAGGCAGGATGGAAGGTGTAGTGAGTACAGGAGGCAGGATGGGAGGTGTAGTGAGTACAGGAGGCAGGATGGAGGTGGAGTCGTGAGTACAGGAAGCAGGATGAGGATGGAGTAGTGAGTACTGGAGGCAGGATGGGAGGTGGAGTAGTGAGTACAGGAGGCAGGATGGGAGGTGGAGTAGTGAGTACAGGAGGCAGGATGGGAGGTGGAGTAGTGAGTACAGGAGGCAGGTTGGGAGGTGGAGTAGTGAGTACAGGAGGGGTGGAGCAGTGAGTAAAGGAGGTCGGATGAGGATGGAGTAGTGAGTATAGGAGGCAGGATGGGAGGTGGAGTAGTGAGTACAGGAAGCAGGATGGGGTGGAGTAGTGAGTACAGGAGGCAGGATGGAAGGTGTAGTGAGTACAGGAGGCAGGATGGGAGGAGTAGTGAGTACAGGAGGCAGGATGGGAGGAGCAGTGAGTACAAGAGGCAGGATGGGGGTGGAGTACTAAGTACAGGAGGCAGGATGGGAGGTGGAGTAGTGAGTACAGGAGGCAGGATAGGGGTGGAGTAGTTAGTACAGGAAGCAGGATGGGGGTGGAGTATTGAGAACAGGAGGCAGGATGGGAGGTGTAATGAGTACAGGAGGCAGGATGGGAGGTGTAGTGAGTACAGGAGGCAGGATAAGAGCAGCAGTGAGTACAAGAGGCAGGATGGGAGGTGGAGTAGTGAGTACAGGAGGGAGGTAAAGGAGGCAGGATGAGGATGGAGTAGTGAGTACAGGAGGCAGGATGAGGATGGAGTAGTGAGTACAGGAGGCAAGATGAAGATGGAATAGTGAGTACAGGAGGCAGGATGGGAGGTGGAGTAGTGAGTACAGGAAGCAGGATGGGAGGTGGAGTAGTGAGTACAGGAAGCAGGATGGGGGTGGAGTACTAAGTACAGGTTGGGAGGTGGAGTAGTGAGTACAGGACGTAGGATGGGAGGAGTAGTGAGTACAGGAGGCAGGATGGGAGGAGCAGTGAGTACAAGAGGCAGGATGGGAGGTGGAGTAGTGAGTACAGGAGGCAGGATGGGAGGTGGAGTAGTGAGTACAGGAGGCAGGATGGGAGGTGGAGTAGTGAGTACAGGAGGCAGGATGGGAGTGGAGTAGTGAATACAGGAGGCAGGATGGGAGTGGAGTAGTGAATACAGGAGGCAGGATGGGGGTGGAGTAGTGAGTACAGGAGGCTGGATGGGAGGTGGAGTAGTGAGTACAGGAGGCAGGATGGGGGTGGAGTAGTGAGTACAGGAGGCAGGATGGGAGTGGAGTAGTGAGTACAGGAGGCAGGATGGGAGTGGAGTAGTGAGTACAGGAGGCAGGATGGGAGGTGGAGTAGTGAGTACAGGAGGGGGTGGAGCAGTGAGTAAAGGAGGCAGGATGAGGATGGAGTAGTGAGTACAGGAGGCAGGATGGGAGGTGGAGTAGTGAGTACAGGAGGCAGGATGGGTGGAGCAGTGAGTACAAGAGGCAGGATGGGGGTGGAGTACTAAGTACAGGTTGGGAGGTGGAGTTGTGAGTACAAGAGGCTGGATGGAGGTGGAGTAGTGAGTACAGGAGGCAGGATGGTGGTGGAGTAGTGAGTACAGGAGGCAGGATGGGAGGTGGAGTAGTGAGTACAGGAAGCAGGACGGGAGGTGGAGTAGTGAGTACAGGAGGCAGGATGGGGTGAAATAGTGAGTACAGGAAGCAGGATGGGAGGAGTAGCGAGTACAGGAGGCAGGATGGGGATGGAGTAGTGAGTACAGGAGGCAGGATGGGGATGGATTAGTGAGTACAGGAGGCAGGATGGGGATGGATTATGGAGTACAGGAGGCAGGAAGAGGGTGGAGTAGTGAGTAAAGGTGGCAGGAGGAGGGTGGAGTAGTGAGTACAGGAGGCAGGATGGGAGGAGTAGTGAGTACAGGAGGGGAGGTGGAGTAGTGAGTACAGGAGGCAGGATGGTGGTGGAGTAGTGTGTACAGGAGGCAGGATGGGGGTGGAGTATTGAGTATAGGAAGCAGGACGGGAGGTGGAGTAGTGAGTACAGGAGGCAGGAAGGGGTGAAATAGTGAGTACAGGAAGCAGGATGGGGGTGGAGTAGTGAGTACTGGAGGCAGGATGGAAGGTGGAGTAGTGAGTACAGGAGGCGGGAGGGGAATGGAGTAGTGAGTACAGGAGGCAGGAGGGGAGTGGAGTAGTGAGTATAGGAGGAAGGATAGGGGTGGAGTATTGAGTACAGGACGCAGGAGCGAAGTGGAGTAGTGAGTACTGGAGGCAGGATGGGAGTGGAGTAGTGAGTACAGGAGGCAGGATGGGAGGCGGAGTACTGAGTAAAGGAGGCAGGAGGGGAGTGAAGTAGTGAGTACAGGAGGCAGGATGAGGGTGGAGTAGTGAGTACAGTAGACAGGATGGGGGTGGAGTAGTGAGTACAGGATGCAGGATGGGAGGTGGAGTAGTGAGTGCAGGAGGCAGGATGAGGGTGGAGTAGTGAGTACAGGAGGCAGAATGAGGGAGGAGTAGTGAGTACAGGAGGCAGGATGAGGGAAGAGTAGTGAGTACAGGAGGCAGGATGGGAGGTGGAGTAGTGAGCACAGGAGGCAGGATGGGAGGTGGAGTAGTGAGCACAGGAGGCAGGAGGGGGTGGAGTAGTGAGTACAGGAGGCAGGAGGGGGTGATGTAGTGAGTACAGGAGGCAGGATAGGGGTGGAGTAGTGAGTACAGGAGGCAGGATGGGAGGTGGAGTAGTGAGTACAAGAGGCAGGATGGGAGGTGGAGTAGTGAGTACAGGAGGCAGGATGGGGGTGTATTACTGAGTACAGGAGGGGTAGTGGAGTAGTGAGTACAGGAGGCAGGATGGGAGTGGAGTAGTGAGTACAGGAGGCAGGATGGGAGTGGAGTAGTGAGTACAGTAGGCAGGATGGGAGTGGAGTAGTGAGTACAGGAGGCAGGATGGGAGTGGAGTGGTGAGTACAGGAGGCAGGATGGGAGTGGAGTAGTGAGTGCAGGAGGCAGGATGGGAGTGGAGTAGTGAGTACAGGAGGCAGGATGGGAGGTGGAGTAGTGAGTACAGGAGGCAGGATGGGAGGAGTAGTGAGTACAGGAGGGGAGGTGGAGTAGTGAGTACAGGAGGCAGGATGGTGGTGGAGTAGTGTGTACAGGAGGCAGGATGGGGGTAGAGTATTGAGTATAGGAAGCAGGACGGGAGGTGGAGTAGTGAGTACAGGAGGCAGGAAGGGGTGAAATAGTGAGTACAGGAAGCAGGATGGGGGTGGAGTAGTGAGTACTGGAGGCAGGATGGAAGGTGGAGTAGTGAGTACAGGAGGCGGGAGGGGAATGGAGTAGTGAGTACAGGAGGCAGGAGGGGAGTGGAGTAGTGAGTATAGGAGGAAGGATGGGGGTGGAGTAGTGAGTACAGGACGCAGGAGCGAAGTGGAGTAGTGAGTACAGGAGGCAGGATGGGAGTGGAGTAGTGAATACAGGAGGCAGGATGGGGGTGGAGTAGTGAGTACAGGAGGCTGGATGGGAGGTGGAGTAGTGAGTACAGGAGGCAGGATGGGGGTGGAGTAGTGAGTACAGGAGGCAGGATGGGAGTGGAGTAGTGAATACAGGAGGCAGGATGGGAGTGGAGTAGTGAGTACAGGAGGTAGGATGGGAGTGGAGTAGTGAATACAGGAGTCAGGATGGGGGTGGAGTAGTGAGTACGGGAGGCAGGAGGGGAGTGGAGTAGTGAATACAGGAGTCAGGATGGGGGTGGAGTACTGAGTACAGGAGGCAGGATAGGAGTGGAGTAGTGAGTACAGGAGGCAGGATGGGAGGTGGAGTAGTGAGTACAGGAGGCAGGATGGGTGGAGCAGTGAGTACAAGAGGCAGGATGGGGGTGGAGTACTAAGTACAGGTTGGGAGGTGGAGTTGTGAGTACAAGAGGCTGGATGGAGGTGGAGTAGTGAGTACAGGAGGCAGGATGGTGGTGGAGTAGTGAGTACAGGAGGCAGGATGGGGGTGGAGTAGTGAGTACAGGAGGCAGGATGGGAGGTGAAGTAGTGAGTACAGGAAGCAGGACGGGAGGTGGAGTAGTGAGTACAGGAGGCAGGATGGGGTGAAATAGTGAGTACAGGAAGCAGGATGGGAGGAGTAGCGAGTACAGGAGGCAGGATGGGGATGGAGTAGTGAGTACAGGAGGCAGGATGGGGATGTATTAGTGAGTACAGGAGGCAGGATGGGGATGGATTAGTGAGTACAGGAGGCAGGAAGAGGGTGGAGTAGTGAGTAAAGGTGGCAGGAGGAGGGTGGAGTAGTGAGTACAGGAGGCAGGATGGGAGGAGTAGTGAGTACAGGAGGGGAGGTGGAGTAGTGAGTACAGGAGGCAGGATGGTGGTGGAGTAGTGTGTACAGGAGGCAGGATGGGGGTGGAGTATTGAGTATAGGAAGCAGGACGGGAGGTGGAGTAGTGAGTACAGGAGGCAGGAAGGGGTGAAATAGTGAGTACAGGAAGCAGGATGGGGGTGGAGTAGTGAGTACTGGAGGCAGGATGGAAGGTGGAGTATTGAGTACAGGAGGCGGGAGGGGAATGGAGTAGTGAGTACAGGAGGCAGGAGGGGAGTGGAGTAGTGAGTATAGGAGGAAGGATAGGGGTGGCGTAGTGAGTACAGGACGCAGGTGCGAAGTGGAGTAGTGAGTACTGGAGGCAGGATGGGAGTGGAGTAGTGAGTACAGGAGGCAGGATGGGAGGCGGAGTACTGAGTAAAGGAGGCAGGAGGGGAGTGAAGTAGTGAGTACAGGAGGCAGGATGAGGGTGGAGTAGTGAGTACAGGAGGCAGGATGGGGGTGGAGTAGTGAGTACAGGATGCAGGATGGGAGGTGGAGTAGTGAGTGCAGGAGGCAGGATGAGGGTGGAGTAGTGAGTACAGGAGGCAGGATGAGAGGAGTAGTGAGTACAGGAGGGGAGGTGGAGTAGTGAGTACAAGAGGCAGGATGGGAGGTGGAGTAGTGAGTACAGGAGGCAGGATGGGGGTGTAGTAGTGAATACAGGAGGGGTAGTGGAGTAGTGAGTTCAGGAGGCAGGATGGGAGTGGAGTAGTGAGTACAGGAGGCAGGATGGGAGTGGAGTAGTGAGTACAGGAGGCAGGATGGGAGTGGAGTGGTGAGTAGAGGAGGCAGGATGGGAGTGGAGTAGTGAGTGCAGGAGGCAGGATGGTAGTGGAGTAGTGAGTACAGGAGGCAGGATGGGAGGTGGAGTAGTGAGTACAGGAGGCAGGATGGGAGGAGTAGTGAGTACAGGAGGGGAGGTGGAGTAGTGAGTACAGGAGGCAGGATGGTGGTGGAGTAGTGTGTACAGGAGGCAGGATGGGGGTGGAGTATTGAGTATAGGAAGCAGGACGGGAGGTGGAGTAGTGAATACAGGAGGCAGGAAGGGGTGAAATAGTGAGTACAGGAAGCAGGATGGGGGTGGAGTAGTGAATACTGGAGGCAGGATGGAAGGTGGAGTAGTGAGTACAGGAGGCGAGAGGGGAATGGAGTAGTGAGGGCAGGAGGCAGGAGGGGAGTGGAGTAGTGAGTATAGGAGGAAGGATGGGGTGGAGTAGTGAGTACAGGACGCAGGAGCGAAGTGGAGTAGTGAGTACTGGAGGCAGGATGGGAGTGGAGTAGTGAGTACAGGAGGCAGGATGGGAGGCAGAGTACTGAGTAAAGGAGGCAGGAGGGGAGTGAAGTAGTGAGTACAGGAGGCAGGATGAGGGTGGAGTAGTGAGTACAGGATGCAGAATGGGAGAAGAAGTAGTGAGTGCAGTAGGCAGGATGAGGGTGGAGTAGTGAGTACAGGAGGCAGGATGAGGGAGGAGTAGTGAGTACAGGAGGCAGGATGAGGGAGGAGTAGTGAGTACAGGAGGCAGGATGGGAGGTGGAGTAGTGAGCACAGGAGGCAGGATGGGAGGTGGAGTAATGAGCACAGGAGGCACGAGGGGGTGGAGTAGTGAGTACAGGAGGCAGGAGAGGGTGATGTAGTGAGTACAGGAGGCAGGATAGGGGTGGAGTAGTGAGTACAGGAGGCAGAATGGGAGGTGGAGTAGTGAGTACAAGAGGCAGGATGGGAGGTGGAGTAGTGAGTACAGGAGGCAGGATGGGGGTGTAGTAGTGAATACAGGAGGGGTAGTGGAGTGGTGAGTACAGGAGGCAGGATGGGAGTGGAGTAGTGAGTACAGGAGGCAGGACTGGGTGGAATAGTGAGTACAGGAGGCAAGAGGAGAGTGGAGTAGTGAGTAAAGGAGGCAGAATAGGAGGAGTAGTGAGTACAGAAGAGGAGGTGGAGTAGTGAGTACAGGAGGCAGGATTGGGGTGGAGTAGTGAGCAAAGGAGGTAGGATGGGAGGTGGAGCAGTGAGTACAGGAGGCAGGAGGGGAGTGGAGTAGTGACTACAGGAGGCAGGATGGGAGGTGGAGTAGTGAGTACAGGAGGCAGGATGGTAGGAGTAGTGAGTACAGGAGGGGAGTGGAGTAGTGAGTACAGGAGGCAGGATGGGGGTGGAGTAGTGAGTACAGGAAGCAGGATGGGAGGTGGAGTAGTGAGTACAGGAAGCAGGATGGGATGTGGAGTAATGAGTACAAGAGGCAGGATGGGAGGAGTAGTGAGTACAGGAGGCAGGATGAGGGTGGAGTAGTGAGTACAGGAGGCAAGAAGAGGGTGGAGTAGTGAGTACAGGAGGCAGGAAGAGGGTGGAGTAGTGAGTACAGGAGGCAGGATGGGAGGAGTAGTGAGTACAGGAGGCAGGATGGGGGTGGAGTAGTGACTACAGGGAGCAGGAAGAGGGTGGATTAGTGAGTACAGGAGGCAGGATGGGAGGAGTAGTGAGTACAGAAGGGGAGGTGGAGTAGTGAGTACAGGAGGCAGGATGGGGGTGGAATAGTGAGTACAGGAAGCAGTATGGGAGGTGAAGTAGTGAATACAGGAGTCAGGATGGAGGTGGAGTAGTGAGTACAGGAAGCAGGATGGGGGTGGAGTATTGAGTACATGAAGCAGGATGGGGTGGAGTAGTGAGTAGAGGAGGCAGGATGGGAGGTGTAGTGAGTACAGGAGGCAGGATGGGAGGTGTAGTGAGTACAGGAGGCAGGATGGAGGTGGAGTAGTGAGTACAGGAAGCAGGATGAGGATGGAGTAGTGAGTACAGGAGGCAGGATGGGAGGTGGAGTAGTGAGTACAGGAGGCAGGATGGGAGGTAGAGTAGTGAGTACAGGAGGCAGGTTGGGAGGTGGAGTAGTGAGTACAGGAGGGGTGGAGCAGTGAGTAAAGGAGGTCGGATGAGGATGGAGTAGTGAGTACAGGAGGCAGGATGGAAGGTGGAGTAATGAGTACAGGAAGCAGGATGGGAGGAGTAGTGAGTACAGGAGGCAGGATGGGAGGAGCAGTGAGTACAAGAGGCAGGATGGGGGTGGAGTACTAAGTACAGGAGGCAGGATGGGAGGTGGAGTAGTGAGTACAGGAGGCAGGATGGGAGGTGGAGTAGTGAGTACAGGAGGCAGGATGGGAGGTGGAGTAGTGAGTACAGGAGGCAGGATGGGAGGTGGAGTAGTGAGTACAGGAAGCAGTATGGGGGTGCAGTATTGAGTACAGGAGGCAGGATGGGAGGTGTAATGAGTACAGGAGGCAGGATGGGAGGTGTAGTGAGTACAGGAGGCAGGATAGGAGCAGCAGTGAGTACAAGAGGCAGGATGGGAGGTGGAGTAGTGAGTACAGGAGGGAGGTAAAGGAGACAGGATGAGGATGGAGTAGTGAGTACAGGAGGCAGGATGAGGATGGAGTAGTGAGTACAGGAGGCAAGATGAAGATGGAATAGTGAGTACAGGAGGCAGGATGGGAGGTGGAGTAGTGAGTACAGGAAGCAGGATGGGAGGTGGAGTAGTGAGTACAGGAAGCACAATGGGGGTGGAGTACTAAGTACAGGCTGGGAGGTGGAGTAGTGAGTACAGGAGGTAGGATGGGAGGAGTAGTGAGTACAGGAGGCAGGATGGGAGGAGCAGTGAGTACAAGAGGCAGGATGGGAGGTGGAGTAGTGAGTACAGGAGGCTGGAGTAGTGAGTACAGGAGGCAGGATGGGAGGTGGAGTAGTGAGTACAGGAGGCAGGATGGGATTGGAGTAGTGAATACAGGAGGCAGGATGGAGGTGGAGTAGTGAATACAGGAGGCAGGATGGGGGTGGAGTAGTGAGTACAGGAGGCTGGATGGGAGGTGGAGTAGTGAGTACAGGAGGCAGGATGGGGGTGGAGTAGTGAGTACAGGAGGCAGGATGGGAGTGGAGTAGTGAATACAGGAGGCAGGATGGGAGTGGAGTAGTGAATACAGGAGTCAGGATGGGGGTGGAGTAGTGAGTACGGGAGGCAGGAGGGGAGTGGAGTAGTGAATACAGGAGTCAGGATGGGGTGGAGTAGTGAGTACAGGAGGCAGGATAGGAGTGGAGTAGTGAGTACAGGAGGCAGGATGGGAGGTGGAGTAGTGAGTACAGGAGGCAGGATGGGAGTGGAGTAGTGAGTACAGGAGGCAGGATGGGAGGTGGAGTAGTGAGTACAGGAGGGGGTGGAGCAGTGAGTAAAGGAGGCAGGATGAGGATGGTGTAGTGAGTACAGAAGGCAGGATGGGAGGTGGAGTAGTGAGTACAGGAGGCAGGATGGGTGGAGCAGTGAGTACAAGAGGCAGGATGGGGGTGGAGTACTAAGTACAGGATGGGAGGTGGAGTAGTGAGTACGGGAGGTAGGATGGAGGGTGGAGTTGTGAGTACAAGAGGCTGGATGGAGGTGGAGTAGTGAGTACAGGAGGCAGGAGGAGAGTGGAGTAGTGAGTAAAGGAGGCAGGATAGGAGGAGTAGCGAGTACAGAAGGGGAGGTGGAGTAGTGAGTACAGGAGTCAGGATGGTAAGAGTAGTGAGTACAGGAGGGGAGGTGGAGTAGTGAGTACAAGAGGCAGGATGGGGGTGGAGTAGTGCGTACAGGAGGCAGGATGGGGATGGAGTAGTGAGTACAGGAAGCAGGGTGGGAGGTGGAGTAGTGAGTACAGGAGGCAGGATAAGATGTGGAGTGGGTACAGGAGGCAGGATGGGAGGTGGAGTGAGTACAGGAGGCAGGATGGGAGGTGGAGTAGTGAGTACAGGAGGCAGGATGGGTTGGAGTAGTGAGTACAGGAGGCAGGATGGGAGGTGAAGTGAGTACAGGAGGCAGGATGGTAAGAGTAGTGAGTACAGGAGGGGAGGTGGAGTAGTGAGTACAGGAGGCAGGATGGGGGTGGAGTAGTGAGTACAGCAGGCATGATGGGGATGGAGTAGTGAGTACAGGAAGCTGGGTGGGAGGTGGACTAGTGAGTACAGGAGGTAGGATGGAGGGTGGAGTTGTGAGTACAAGAGGCTGGATGGAGGTGGAGTAGTGAGTACAGGAGGCAGGAGGAGAGTGGAGTAGTGAGTAAAGGAGGCAGGATAGGAGGTGGAGTGAGTACAGGAGGCAGGATGGGAGGTGTAGTGAGTACAGGAGGCAGGATGGGAGGTGGAGTAGTGAGTACAGAAGGCAGGATGGGAGGTGTAGTGAGTACAGGAGGCAGGATGGGAGGTGGAGTAGTGAGTACAGAAGGCAGGATGGGAGGTGGAGTAGTGAGTACAGGAGGCAGGATGGGTGGAGCAGTGAGTACAAGAGGCAGGATGGGGGTGGAGTACTAAGTACAGGTTGGGAGGTGGAGTAGTGAGTACGGTAGGTAGGATGGAGGGTGGAGTTGTGAGTACAAGTGGCTGGATGGAGGTGGAGTAGTGAGTACAGGAGGCAGGAGGAGAGTGGAGTAGTGAGTAAAGGAGGCAGGATAGGAGGAATAGCAAGTACAGAAGGGGAGGTGGAGTAGTGAGTACAGGAGGCAGGATTGGGGAGGAGTAGTGAGTAAAGGAGGTAGGATGGGAGGTGGAGTAGTGAGTACAGGAGGCAGGATGGTAAGAGTAGTAAGTACAGGAGGGGAGGTGGAGTAGTGAGTACAGGAGGCAGGATGGGGGTGGAGTAGTGAGTACAGGAGGCAGGATGGGGATGGAGTAGTGAGTACAGGAAGCAGGGTGGGAGGTGGAGTAGTGAGTACAGGAGGCAGGATGGGATGTGGAGTGGGTACAGGAGGCAGGATGGGAGGTGGAGTGAGTACAGGAGGCAGGATGGGAGGTGGAGTAGTGAGTACAGGAGGCAGGATGGGTTGGAGTAGTGAGTACAGGAGGCAGGATGGGAGGTGAAGTGAGTACAGGAGGCAGGATGGTAAGAGTAGTGAGTACAGGAGGGGAGGTGGAGTAGTGAGTACAGGAGGCAGGATGGGGGTGGAGTAGTGAGTACAGGAAGCAGGATGGGAGGTGGAGTAGTGAGTACAGGAAGCAGGATGGGATGTGGAGTAGTGAGTACAAGAGGCAGGATGGGAGGAGTAGTGAGTACAGGAGGCAGGATGAGGGTGGAGTAGTGAATACAGGAGGCAGGATGGGAGTGGAGTAGTGAATACAGGAGGCAGGATGGAGGTGGAGTAGTGAATACAGGAGGCAGGATGATGGTGGAGTAGTGAGTACAGGAGGCTGGATGGGAGGTGGAGTAGTGAGTACAGGAGGCAGGATGGGGGTGGAGTAGTGAGTACAGGAGGCAGGATGGGAGTGGAGTAGTGAATACAGGAGGCAGGATGGGAGTGGAGTAGTGAATACAGGAGTCAGGATGGGGGTGGAGTAGTGAGTACGGGAGGCAGGAGGGGAGTGGAGTAGTGAATACAGGAGTCAGGATGGGGTGGAGTAGTGAGTACAGGAGGCAGGATAGGAGTGGAGTAGTGAGTACAGGAGGCAGGATGGTAGGTGGAGTAGTGAGTACAGGAGGCAGGATGGGAGTGGAGTAGTGAGTACAGGAGGCAGGATGGGAGGTGGAGTAGTGAGTACAGGAGGGGTTGGAGCAGTGAGTAAAGGAGGCAGGATGAGGATGGAGTAGTGAGTACAGGAGGCAGGATGGGAGGTGGAGTAGTGAGTACAGGAGGCAGGATGGGTGGAGCAGTGAGTACAAGAGGCAGGATGGGGGTGGAGTACTAAGTACAGGATGGGAGGTGGAGTAGTGAGTACGGGAGGTAAGATGGAGGGTGGAGTTGTGAGTACAAGAGGCTGGATGGAGGTGGAGTAGTGAGTACAGGAGGCAGTAGGAGAGTGGAGTAGTGAGTAAAGGAGGCAGGATAGGAGGAGTAGCGAGTACAGAAGGGGAGGTGGAGTAGTGAGTACAGGAGGCAGGATGGTAAGAGTAGTGAGTACAGGAGGGGAGGTGGAGTAGTGAGTACAAGAGGCAGGATGGGGGTGGAGTAGTGAGTACAGGAGGCAGGATGGGGATGGAGTAGTGAGTACAGGAAGCAGGGTGGGAGGTGGAGTAGTGAGTACAGGAGGCAGGATAAGATGTGGAGTGGGTACAGGAGGCAGGATGGGAGGTGGAGTGAGTACAGGAGGCAGGATGGGAGGTGGAGTAGTGAGTACAGGAGGCAGGATGGGTTGGAGTAGTGAGTACAGGAGGCAGGATGGGAGGTGAAGTGAGTACAGGAGGCAGGGTGGTAAGAGTAGTGAGTACAGGAGGGGAGGTGGAGTAGTGAGTACAGGAGGCAGGATGGGGGTGGAGTAGTGAGTACAGCAGGCAGGATGGGGATGGAGTAGTGAGTACAGGAAGCTGGGTGGGAGGTGGACTAGTTAGTACAGGAGGTAGGATGGAGGGTGGAGTTGTGAGTACAAGAGGCTGGATGGAGGTGGAGTAGTGAGTACAGGAGGCAGGAGGAGAGTGGAGTAGTGAGTAAAGGAGGCAGGATAGGAGGTGGAGTGAGTACAGGAGGCAGGATGGGAGGTGTAGTGAGTACAGGAGGCAGGATGGGAGGTGGAGTAGTGAGTACAGAAGGCAGGATGGGAGGTGTAGTGAGTACAGGAGGCAGGATGGGAGGTGGAGTAGTGAGTACAGAAGGCAGGATGGGAGGTGGAGTAGTGAGTACGGTAGGTAGGATGGAGGGTGGAGTTGTGAGTACAAGTGGCTGGATGGAGGTGGAGTAGTGAGTACAGGAGGCAGGAGGAGAGTGGAGTAGTGAGTAAAGGAGGCAGGATAGGAGGAATAGCAAGTACAGAAGGGGAGGTGGAGTAGTGAGTACAGGAGGCAGGATTGGGGAGGAGTAGTGAGTAAAGGAGGTAGGATGGGAGGTGGAGTAGTGAGTACAGGAGGCAGGATGGTAAGAGTAGTGAGTACAGGAGGGGAGGTGGAGTACTGAGTACAGGAGGCAGGATGGGGGTGGAGTAGTGAGTACAGGAGGCAGGATGGGGATGGAGTAGTGAGTACAGGAAGCAGGGTGGGAGGTGGAGTAGTGAGTACAGGAGGCAGGATGGGATGTGGAGTGGGTACAGGAGGCAGGATGGGAGGTGGAGTGAGTACAGGAGGCAGGATGGGAGGTGTAGTGAGTACAGGAGGCAGGATGGGAGGTGGAGTAGTGAGTACAGAAGGCAGGATGGGGGTGGAGTAGTGAGTACAGGAGGCAGGATGGGAGGTGTAGTGAGTACAGGAGGCAGGGTGGGAGGTGTAGTGAGTACAGGAAGCAGGGTGGGAGGTGTAGTGAGTACAGGAGGCAGGGTGGGAGGTGTAGTGAGTACAGGAGGCAGGGTGGGAGGTGTAGTGAGTACAGGAGGCAGGATGTGAGGTGTAGTGAGTACAGGAGGCAGGATGGAAGTGGAGTAGTGAGTACAGGAAGCAGGATGGAAGTGGAGTATTGAGTACAGGAGGCAGGATGGGAGGTGTAGTGAGTACAGGAGGCAGGATGGGAGGTGGAGTAGTGAGTACAGAAGGCAGGATGGGGGTGGAGTAGTGAGTACAGGAGGCAGGATGGGAAGTGTAGTGAGTACAGAAGGCAGGATGGGAGGTGTAGTGAGTACAGGAGGCAGGATGGGAGGTGTAGTGAGTACAGGAGGCAGGATGGGAGGTGGAGTAGTGAGTACAGGAGGCAGGATGGGTTGGAGTAGTGAGTACAGGAGGCAGGATGGGAGGTGAAGTGAGTACAGGAAGCAGGATGGGAGGTGGAGTGAGTACAGGAGGCAGGAAGGGAGGTGGAGTGAGTACAGGAGGCAGGAAGGGAGGTGGAGTGAGTACAGGAGGCAGGATGGGAGGTGAAGTGAGTACAGGAGGCAGGATGGGAGGTGGAATAGTGAGTACAGGAGGCAGGATGGGAGGTGTAGTGAGTACAGTAGGCAGGATGGGAGGTGTAGTGAGTACAGGAGATAGGATGGGAGGTGTAGTGAGTACAGGAGGCAGGATGGGAGGTGTAGTGAGTACAGGAGGCAGGATGGGAGGTGGAGTAGTGAGTGAAGGAAGCAGGATGGGGGTGGAGAAGTGAGTACAGGAGGCAGGATGGGGGGTGTAGTGAGTACAGGAGGCAGGATGGGAGGTGGAGTAGTGAGTACAGGAGGCAGGATGGGAGGTGGAGTAGTGAGTACAGGAGGCAGGAAGGGAGGTGGAGTAGTGAGTACAGGAGGCAGGATGGGAGATGGAGTAGTGAGTACAGGAGGGGGTGGAGCAGTGAGTAAAGGAGGCAGGATGAGGATGGAGTAGTGAGTACAGGAGGCAGGATGGGAGGAGCAGTGAGTACAAGAGGCAGGATGGGTGTGGAGTACTAAGTACAGGTTGGGAGGTGGAGTAGTTAGTACGGGAGGTAGGATGGAGGGTGGAGTTGTGAGTACAGGAGGCTGGATGGAGGTGGAGTAATGAGTACAGGAGGCAGGATGAGGGTGGAGTAGTGAGTACAGGAGGCAGGATAGGAGGTGTAGTGAGTACAGGAGGCAGGATGGGAGGTGGAGTAGTGAGTACAGGAGGCAGGATGGGAGGTGGAGTAGTGAGTACAGGAGGCAGGATGGGAGGTGGAGTAGTGAGTACAGGAGGCAGGATGGGAGATGGAGTAGTGAGTACAGGAGGGGGTGGATCAGTGAGTAAAGGAGGCAGGATGAGGATGGAGTAGTGAGTACAGGAGGCAGGATGGGAGGAGCAGTGAGTACAAGAGGCAGGATGGGGGGTGGAGTACTAAGTACAGGTTGGGAGGTGGAGTAGTTAGTACGGGAGGTAGGATGGAGGGTGGAGTTGTGAGTACAGGAGGCTGGATGGAGGTGGAGTAATGAGTACAGGAGGCAGGATGGGGGTGGAGTAGTGAGTACAGGAGGCAGGTGTAGTGAGTACAGGAGCCAGGATGGGAGGTGTACTGAGTACAGGAGGCAGGATGGAGGTGGAGTAGTGAGTGCAGGAAGCAGGATGGGGGTGGAGAAGTGAGTACAGGAGGCAGGATGGGGGGTGTAGTGAGTACAGGAGGCAGGATGGGAGGTGGAGTAGTGAGTACAGGAGGCAGGATGGGAGGTGGAGTAGTGAGTACAGGAGGCAGGATGGGAGGTGGAGTAGTGAGTACAGGAGGCAGGATGGGAGATGGAGTAGTGAGTACAGGAGGGGGTGGAGCAGTGAGTAAAGGAGGCAGGATGAGGATGGAGTAGTGAGTACAGGAGGCAGGATGGGAGGAGCAGTGAGTACAAGAGGCAGGATGGGGGTGGAGTACTAAGTACAGGTTGGGAGGTGGAGTAGTTAGTACGGGAGGTAGGATGGAGGGTGGAGTTGTGAGTACAGGAGGCTGGATGGAGGTGGAGTAATGAGTACAGGAGGCAGGATGAGGGTGGAGTAGTGAGTACAGGAGGCAGGATAGGAGGTGTAGTGAGTACAGGAGGCAGGATGGGAGGTGGAGTAGTGAGTACAGGAGGCAGGATGGGAGGTGGAGTAGTGAGTACAGGAGGCAGGATGGGAGGTGGAGTAGTGAGTACAGGAGGCAGGATGGGAGATGGAGTAGTGAGTACAGGAGGGGGTGGAGCAGTGAGTAAAGGAGGCAGGATGAGGATGGAGTAGTGAGTACAGGAGGCAGGATAGGAGCAGCAGTGAGTACAAGAGGCAGGATGGGAGGTGGAGTAGTGAGTACAGGAGGGAGGTAAAGGAGGCAGGATGAGGATGGAGTAGTGAGTACAGGAGGCAGGATGAGGATGGAGTAGTGAGTACAGGAGGCAAGATGAAGATGGAATAGTGAGTACAGGAGGCAGGATGGGAGGTGGAGTAGTGAGTACAGGAAGCAGGATGGGAGGTGGAGTAGTGAGTACAGGAAGCACAATGGGGGTGGAGTACTAAGTACAGGCTGGGAGGTGGAGTAGTGAGTACAGGAGGTAGGATGGGAGGAGTAGTGAGTACAGGAGGCAGGATGGGAGGAGCAGTGAGTACAAGAGGCAGGATGGGAGGTGTAGTAGTGAGTACAGGAGGCTGGAGTAGTGAGTACAGGAGGCAGGATGGGAGGTGGAGTAGTGAGTACAGGAGGCAGGATGGGATTGGAGTAGTGAATACAGGAGGCAGGATGGGAGTGGAGTAGTGAATACAGGAGGCAGGATGGAGGTGGAGTAGTGAATACAGGAGGCAGGATGGGGGTGGAGTAGTGAGTACAGGAGGCTGGATGGGAGGTGGAGTAGTGAGTACAGGCGGCAGGATGGGGGTGGAGTAGTGAGTACAGGAGGCAGGATGGGAGTGGAGTAGTGAATACAGGAGGCAGGATGGGAGTGGAGTAGTGAATACAGGAGTCAGGATGGGGGTGGAGTAGTGAGTACGGGAGGCAGGAGGGGAGTGGAGTAGTGAATACAGGAGTCAGGATGGGGTGGAGTAGTGAGTACAGGAGGCAGGATAGGAGTGGAGTAGTGAGTACAGGAGGCAGGATGGGAGGTGGAGTAGTGAGTACAGGAGGCAGGATGGGAGTGGAGTAGTGAGTACAGGAGGCAGGATGGGAGGTGGAGTAGTGAGTACAGGAGGGGGTGGAGCAGTGAGTAAAGGAGGCAGGATGAGGATGGAGTAGTGAGTACAGAAGGCAGGATGGGAGGTGGAGTAGTGAGTACAGGAGGCAGGATGGGTGGAGCAGTGAGTACAAGAGGCAGGATGGGGGTGGAGTACTAAGTACAGGATGGGAGGTGGAGTAGTGAGTACGGGAGGTAGGATGGAGGGTGGAGTTGTGAGTACAAGAGGCTGGATGGAGGTGGAGTAGTGAGTACAGGAGGCAGGAGGAGAGTGGAGTAGTGAGTAAAGGAGGCAGGATAGGAGGAGTAGCGAGTACAGAAGGGGAGGTGGAGTAGTGAGTACAGGAGGCAGGATGGTAAGAGTAGTGAGTACAGGAGGGGAGGTGGAGTAGTGAGTACAAGAGGCAGGATGGGGGTGGAGTAGTGCGTACAGGAGGCAGGATGGGGATGGAGTAGTGAGTACAGGAAGCAGGGTGGGAGGTGGAGTAGTGAGTACAGGAGGCAGGATAAGATGTGGAGTGGGTACAGGAGGCAGGATGGGAGGTGGAGTGAGTACAGGAGGCAGGATGGGAGGTGGAGTAGTGAGTACAGGAGGCAGGATGGGTTGGAGTAGTGAGTACAGGAGGCAGAATGGGAGGTGAAGTGAGTACAGGAGGCAGAATGGTAAGAGTAGTGAGTACAGGAGGGGAGGTGGAGTAGTGAGTACAGGAGGCAGGATGGGGGTGGAGTAGTGAGTACAGCAGGCATGATGGGGATGGAGTAGTGAGTACAGGAAGCTGGGTGGGAGGTGGACTAGTGAGTACAGGAGGTAGGATGGAGGGTGGAGTTGTGAGTACAAGAGGCTGGATGGAGGTGGAGTAGTGAGTACAGGAGGCAGGAGGAGAGTGGAGTAGTGAGTAAAGGAGGCAGGATAGGAGGTGGAGTGAGTACAGGAGGCAGGATGGGAGGTGTAGTGAGTACAGGAGGCAGGATGGCAGGTGGAGTAGTGAGTACAGAAGGCAGGATGGGAGGTGTAGTGAGTACAGGAGGCAGGATGGGAGGTGGAGTAGTGAGTACAGAAGGCAGGATGGGAGGTGGAGTAGTGAGTACAGGAGGCAGGATGGGTGGAGCAGTGAGTACAAGAGGCAGGATGGGGGTGGAGTACTAAGTACAGGTTGGGAGGTGGAGTAGTGAGTACGGTAGGTAGGATGGAGGGTGGAGTTGTGAGTACAAGTGGCTGGATGGAGGTGGAGTAGTGAGTACAGGAGGCAGGAGGAGAGTGGAGTAGTGAGTAAAGGAGGCAGGATAGGAGGAATAGCAAGTACAGAAGGGGAGGTGGAGTAGTGAGTACAGGAGGCAGGATTGGGGAGGAGTAGTGAGTAAAGGAGGTAGGATGGGAGGTGGAGTAGTGAGTACAGGAGGCAGGATGGTAAGAGTAGTAAGTACAGGAGGGGAGGTGGAGTAGTGAGTACAGGAGGCAGGATGGGGGTGGAGTAGTGAGTACAGGAGGCAGGATGGGGATGGAGTAGTGAGTACAGGAAGCAGGGTGGGAGGTGGAGTAGTGAGTACAGGAGGCAGGATGGGATGTGGAGTGGGTACAGGAGGCAGGATGGGAGGTGGAGTGAGTACAGGAGGCAGGATGGGAGGTGGAGTAGTGAGTACAGGAGGCAGGATGGGTTGGAGTAGTGAGTACAGGAGGCAGGATGGGAGGTGAAGTGAGTACAGGAGGCAGGATGGTAAGAGTAGTGAGTACAGGAGGGGAGGTGGAGTAGTGAGTACAGGAGGCAGGATGGGGGTGGAGTAGTGAGTACAGGAAGCAGGATGGGAGGTGGAGTAGTGAGTACAGGAAGCAGGATGGGATGTGGAGTAGTGAGTACAAGAGGCAGGATGGGAGGAGTAGTGAGTACAGGAGGCAGGATGAGGGTGGAGTAGTGAATACAGGAGGCAGGATGGGAGTGGAGTAGTGAATACAGGAGGCAGGATGGAGGTGGAGTAGTGAATACAGGAGGCAGGATGATGGTGGAGTAGTGAGTACAGGAGGCTGGATGGGAGGTGGAGTAGTGAGTACAGGAGGCAGGATGGGGGTGGAGTAGTGAGTACAGGAGGCAGGATGGGAGTGGAGTAGTGAATACAGGATTCAGGATGGGAGTGGAGTAGTGAATACAGGAGTCAGGATGGGGGTGGAGTAGTGAGTACGGGAGGCAGGAGGGGAGTGGAGTAGTGAATACAGGAGTCAGGATGGGGTGGAGTAGTGAGTACAGGAGGCAGGATAGGAGTGGAGTAGTGAGTACAGGAGGCAGGATGGGAGGTGGAGTAGTGAGTACAGGAGGCAGGATGGGAGTGGAGTAGTGAGTACAGGAGGCAGGATGGGAGGTGGAGTAGTGAGTACAGGAGGGGGTGGAGCAGTGAGTAAAGGAGGCAGGATGAGGATGGAGTAGTGAGTACAGGAGGCAGGATGGGAGGTGGAGTAGTGAGTACAGGAGGCAGGATGGGTGGAGCAGTGAGTACAAGAGGCAGGATGGGGGTGGAGTACTAAGTACAGTATGGGAGGTGGAGTAGTGAGTACGGGAGGTAAGATGGAGGGTGGAGTTGTGAGTACAAGAGGCTGGATGGAGGTGGAGTAGTGAGTACAGGAGGCAGGAGGAGAGTGGAGTAGTGAGTAAAGGAGGCAGGATAGGAGGAGTAGCGAGTACAGAAGGGGAGGTGGAGTAGTGAGTACAGGAGGCAGGATGGTAAGAGTAGTGAGTACAGGAGGGGAGGTGGAGTAGTGAGTACAAGAGGCAGGATGGGGGTGGAGTAGTGAGTACAGGAGGCAGGATGGGGATGGAGTAGTGAGTACAGGAAGCAGGGTGGGAGGTGGAGTAGTGAGTACAGGAGGCAGGATAAGATGTGGAGTGGGTACAGGAGGCAGGATGGGAGGTGGAGTGAGTACAGGAGGCAGGATGGGAGGTGGAGTAGTGAGTACAGGAGGCAGGATGAGTTGGAGTAGTGAGTACAGGAGGCAGGATGGGAGGTGAAGTGAGTACAGGAGGCAGGATGGTAAGAGTAGTGAGTACAGGAGGGGAGGTGGAGTAGTGAGTACAGGAGGCAGGATGGGGGTGGAGTAGTGAGTACAGCAGGCAGGATGGGGATGGAGTAGTGAGTACAGGAAGCTGGGTGGGAGGTGGACTAGTGAGTACAGGAGGTAGGATGGAGGGTGGAGTTGTGAGTACAAGAGGCTGGACGGAGGTGGAGTAGTGAGTACAGGAGGCAGGAGGAGAGTGGAGTAGTGAGTAAAGGAGGCAGGATATGAGGTGGAGTGAGTACAGGAGGCAGGATGGGAGGTGTAGTGAGTACAGGAGGCAGGATGGGAGGTGGAGTAGTGAGTACAGAAGGCAGGATGGGAGGTGTAGTGAGTACAGGAGGCAGGATGGGAGGTGGAGTAGTGAGTACAGAAGGCAGGATGGGAGGTGGAGTAGTGAGTACGGTAGGTAGGATGGAGGGTGGAGTTGTGAGTACAAGTGGCTGGATGGAGGTGGAGTAGTGAGTACAGGAGGCAGGAGGAGAGTGGAGTAGTGAGTAAAGGAGGCAGGATAGGAGGAATAGCAAGTACAGAAGGGGAGGTGGAGTAGTGAGTACAGGAGGCAGGATTGGGGAGGAGTAGTGAGTAAAGGAGGTAGGATGGGAGGTGGAGTAGTGAGTACAGGAGGCAGGATGGGAGGTGGAGTGAGTACAGGAGGCAGGATGGGAGGTGTAGTGAGTACAGGAGGCAGGATGGGAGGTGGAGTAGTGAGTACAGAAGGCAGGATGGGGGTGGAGTAGTGAGTACAGGAGGCAGGATGGGAGGTGTAGTGAGTACAGGAGGCAGGGTGGGAGGTGTAGTGAGTACAGGAGGCAGGGTGGGAGGTGTAGTGAGTACAGGAGGCAGGGTGGGAGGTGTAGTGAGTACAGGAGGCAGGGTGGGAGGTGTAGTGAGTACAGGAGGCAGGATGTGAGGTGTAGTGAGTACAGGAGGCAGGATGGAAGTGGAGTAGTGAGTACAGGAAGCAGGATGGAAGTGGAGTATTGAGTACAGGAGGCAGGATGGGAGGTGTAGTGAGTACAGGAGGCAGGATGGGAGGTGGAGTAGTGAGTACAGAAGGCAGGATGGGGGTGGAGTAGTGAGTACAGGAGGCAGGATGGGAAGTGTAGTGAGTACAGAAGGCAGGATGGGAGGTGTAGTGAGTACAGGAGGCAGGATGGGAGGTATAGTGAGTACAGGAGGCAGGATGGGAGGTGGAGTAGTGAGTACAGGAGGCAGGATGGGTTGGAGTAGTGAGTACAGGAGGCAGGATGGGAGGTGAAGTGAGTACAGGAAGCAGGATGGGAGGTGGAGTGAGTACAGGAGGCAGGAAGGGAGGTGGAGTGAGTACAGGAGGCAGGAAGGGAGGTGGAGTGAGTACAGGAGGCAGGATGGGAGGTGAAGTGAGTACAGGAGGCAGGATGGGAGGTGGAATAGTGAGTACAGGAGGCAGGATGGGAGGTGTAGTGAGTACAGTAGGCAGGATGGGAGGTGTAGTGAGTACAGGAGATAGGATGGGAGGTGTAGTGAGTACAGGAGGCAGGATGGGAGGTGTAGTGAGTACAGGAGGCAGGATGGGAGGTTGAGTAGTGAGTGCAGGAAGCAGGATGGGGGTGGAGAAGTGAGTACAGGAGGCAGGATGGGGGGTGTAGTGAGTACAGGAGGCAGGATGGGAGGTGGAGTAGTGAGTACAGGAGGCAGGATGGGAGGTGGAGTAGTGAGTACAGGAGGCAGGATGGGAGGTGGAGTAGTGAGTACAGGAGGCAGGATGGGAGATGGAGTAGTGAGTACAGGAGGGGGTGGAGCAGTGAGTAAAGGAGGCAGGATGAGGATGGAGTAGTGAGTACAGGAGGCAGGATGGGAGGAGCAGTGAGTACAAGAGGCAGGATGGGGGTGGAGTACTAAGTACAGGTTGGGAGGTGGAGTAGTTAGTACGGGAGGTAGGATGGAGGGTGGAGTTGTGAGTACAGGAGGCTGGATGGAGGTGGAGTAATGAGTACAGGAGGCAGGATGAGGGTGGAGTAGTGAGTACAGGAGGCAGGATAGGAGGTGTAGTGAGTACAGGAGGCAGGATGGGAGGTGGAGTAGTGAGTACAGGAGGCAGGATGGGAGGTGGAGTAGTGAGTACAGGAGGCAGGATGGGAGGTGGAGTAGTGAGTACAGGAGGCAGGATGGGAGATGGAGTAGTGAGTACAGGAGGGGGTGGAGCAGAGAGTAAAGGAGGCAGGATGAGGATGGAGTAGTGAGTACAGGAGGCAGGATGGGAGGAGCAGTGAGTACAAGAGGCAGGATGGGGGGTGGAGTACTAAGTACAGGTTGGGAGGTGGAGTAGTTAGTACGGGAGGTAGGATGGAGGGTGGAGTTGTGAGTACAGGAGGCTGGATGGAGGTGGAGTAATGAGTACAGGAGGCAGGATGGGGGTGGAGTAGTGAGTACAGGAGGCAGGTGTAGTGAGTACAGGAGCCAGGATGGGAGGTGTACTGAGTACAGGAGGCAGGATGGAGGTGGAGTAGTGAGTGCAGGAAGCAGGATGGGGGTGGAGAAGTGAGTACAGGAGGCAGGATGGGGGGTGTAGTGAGTACAGGAGGCAGGATGGGAGGTGGAGTAGTGAGTACAGGAGGCAGGATGGGAGGTGGAGTAGTGAGTACAGGAGGCAGGATGGGAGGTGGAGTAGTGAGTACAGGAGGCAGGATGGGAGATGGAGTAGTGAGTACAGGAGGGGGTGGAGCAGTGAGTAAAGGAGGCAGGATGAGGATGGAGTAGTGAGTACAGGAGGCAGGATGGGAGGAGCAGTGAGTACAAGAGGCAGGATGGGGGTGGAGTACTAAGTACAGGTTGGGAGGTGGAGTAGTTAGTACGGGAGGTAGGATGGAGGGTGGAGTTGTGAGTACAGGAGGCTGGATGGAGGTGGAGTAATGAGTACAGGAGGCAGGATGAGGGTGGAGTAGTGAGTACAGGAGGCAGGATAGGAGGTGTAGTGAGTACAGGAGGCAGGATGGGAGGTGGAGTAGTGAGTACAGGAGGCAGGATGGGAGGTGGAGTAGTGAGTACAGGAGGCAGGATGGGAGGTGGAGTAGTGAGTACAGGAGGCAGGATGGGAGATGGAGTAGTGAGTACAGGAGGGGGTGGAGCAGTGAGTAAAGGAGGCAGGATGAGGATGGAGTAGTGAGTACAGGAGGCAGGATGGGAGGAGCAGTGAGTACAAGAGGCAGGATGGGGGGTGGAGTACTAAGTACAGGTTGGGAGGTGGAGTAGTTAGTACGGGAGGTAGGATGGAGGGTGGAGTTGTGAGTACAGGAGGCTGGATGGAGGTGGAGTAATGAGTACAGGAGGCAGGATGGGGGTGGAGTAGTGAGTACAGGAGGCAGGTGTAGTGAGTACAGGAGCCAGGATGGGAGGTGTACTGAGTACAGGAGGCAGGATGGGAGGTGTAGTGAGTACAGGAGGCAGGATGGGAGGTGTAGTGAGTACAGGAGGCAGGATGGGAGGTGGAGTAGTGAGTACAGGAGGCAGGATGGGAGGTGGAGTAGTGAGTACAGGAGGCAGGATGGGAGTGAAGTAGTGAGTACAGGAGGCAGGATGGGAGATGGAGTAGTGAGTACAGGAGGGGGTGGAGCAGTGAGTAAAGGAGGCAGGATGAGGATGGAGTAGTGAGTACAGGAGGCAGGATGGGAGGAGCAGTGAGTACAAGAGGCAGGATGGGGGTGGAGTACTAAGTACAGGTTGGGAGGTGGAGTAGTGAGTACGGGAGGTAGGATGGAGGGTGGAGTTGTGAGTACAGGAGGCTGGATGGAGGTGGAGTAGTGAGTACAGGAGGCAGGATGGGGGTGGAGTAGTGAGTACAGGAGGCAGGTGTAGTGAGTACAGGAGGCAGGATGGGAGGTGTACTGAGTACAGGAGGCAGGATGGGAGGTGTAGTGAGTACAGGAGGCAGGATGGGAGGTGTAGTGAGTACAGGAGGCAGGATGGGAGGTGTAGTGAGTACAGGAGGCAGGATGGAGGTGGAGTAGTGAGTACAGGAAGCAGGATGGGGGTGGAGTATTGAGTATAGGAGGCAGGATGGGAGGTGTAGTGAGTATAGGAGGCAGGATGGGAGGTGGAGTAGTGAGTACAGGAGGCAGGATGGGAGGTGGAGTAGTGAGTACAGGAGGCAGGATGGGAGGTGTAGTGAGTACAGGAGGCAGGATGGGAGGTGGAGTAGTGGGTACAGGAGGCAGGATGGGAGGTGTAGTGAGTACAGGAGGCAGGATGGGAGGTGTAGTGAGTACAGGAGGCAGGATGGGAGGTGTAGTGAGTACAGGAGGCAGGATGGGAGGTGGAGTAGTGAGTACAGGAGGCAGGATGGGAGGTATAGTGAGTACAGGAGGCAGGATGGGAGGTGTAGTGAGTGCAGGAGGCAGGATGGGAGGTGTAGTGAGTGCAGGAGGCAGGATGGGAGGTGGAGTAGTGAGTACAGGATGCAGGATAGGAGGTGTAGTGAGTACAGGAGGCAGGATGGGAGGTGTAGTGAGTACAGGAGGCAGGATGGGAGGTGTAGTGAGTACAGGAGGCAGGATGGGAGTGGAGTAGTGAGTACAGGAGGCAGGATGGGGGTGGAGTAGTGAGTACAGGAGGCAGGATGGGAGGTATAGTGAGTACAGGAGGCAGGATGGGAGGTGTAGTGAGTGCAGGATGGGAGGTGTAGTGAGTGCAGGAGGCAGGATGGGAGGTGGAGTAGTGAGTACAGGATGCAGGATAGGAGGTGTAGTGAGTACAGGAGGCAGGATGGGAGGTGTAGTGAGTACAGGAGGCAGGATGGGAGTGGAGTAGTGAGTACAGGAGGCAGGATGGGGGTGGAGTAGTGAGTACAGGAGGCAGGATGGGGGTGGAGTAGTAAGTACAGGAGGCAGGATGGGAGGTGTAGTGAGTACAGGAGGCAGGATGGGAGGTGGAGTAGTGAGTACAGGAGGCAGGATGGGAGGTGTAGTGAGTACAGGAGGCAGGATGGGAGGTGGAGTAGTGAGTACAGGAGGCAGGATGGGATGTGGAGTGGGTACAGGAGGCAGGATGGGAGGTGGAGTGAGTACAGGAGGCAGGATGGGAGGTGTAGTGAGTACAGGAGGCAGGATGGGAGGTGGAGTAGTGAGTACAGGAGGCAGGATGGGAGGTGTAGTGAGTACAGGAGGCAGGATGGGAGGTGTAGTGAGTACAGGAGGCAGGATGGGGGTGGAGTAGTGAGTACAGGAGGCAGGATGGGGGTGGAGTAGTGAGTACAGGAGGCAGGATGGGGGTGGAGTAGTGAGTACAGGAGGCAGGAGGGGAGGTGTAGTGAGTACAGGAGGCAGGATGGGGGTGGAGTAGTCGTCACAGGAGGCAGGATGGGAGGTGGAGTAGTCGTCACAGGGGATGGGCGTTCAGAGAAGACACTAGAAGGAAAGTCACATCACAGCTTTTCTCCTTTCTCATCTCCATATAGTCCCGACTCCTTAGTCTGTCACCCCGAGAGAGAATCAGAGACCTACAACCCCCATCCTCCTCTCCAGGACATGTAGATTCTCCTGTCCTCGGAAATGATAGGAGGGATGAGTGACGCCCCCACAACTAGCAGAGTAGAAGCCCACCCAACCGAGGAACAGAGAGGAGAGCAGGGACACACTACCAACCCCATCATATCATCAGTATTAGACACTACCACCCCCATCATATCATCAGTATTAGACACTACCACCCCCATCATATCATCAGTATTAGACACTACCACCCTCATCATATCATCAGTTATAGACACTACCACCCCCATCATATCATCAGTTATAGACACTACCACCCCCATCATATCATCAGTTATAGACACTACCACCCCCATCATATACCTGCACCCCGGAGGTTCACCAGAATCCCTTTAGTCTCCGTCCCAGTTTTTTCCCGTATTAATCTCTTCTTCAGTCTCAGGTTCACACCGTCCATGGACTGATCGGCCTCGGTCAGGACTGTACACATACTGGCAGGCGACCAGTCCATGGATTATTTATCCTATCCTGCATTATACAATATATGTTCATTCTACCTTTTGTGTCTCCCCCATTTCCTCATAGACTGTAAGCTTGCGAGCAGCCGGACCCTCACTCCCTTCGATATGAGATATGCTTATTCTGTATTGTCTGTATAAGTCCCCCCTAAAATTGTAAAGTGCTGCGGAATATGTTGGCGCTATAAAAATAAAAAATTATTCTTATTATTCTTATTAAGTGTCCACCAATATGCTTCGCCTCTTTCTCACGTACAGTAAATTGCCCACAACGTGATACATTTACAAAAAAACACACGAGATAAAGAGAAGACAAAATGTAAAAACAGAAAATAATCCGAGAAGTGAAAAGCCAAGGAATCCAAGGTGTCCATGGCCTGCTAGGGATAGGTAGCGGAAGAAGAGGACCAGACGGACGGGTGTGCGAAACCTTAGAACGCGCGCAAATACTACAAGCAGATATGTGTTCAATCATATCCCGATGCAACCCCGGCCACCAAAAACGACGAGAGAGGAGGTCCGCGGTTACAATACCACCTGGATGCCCAGCAAGCACAGAGTTATGATGTTCCTTAATTACTTTGCGGCGCAGATCAGATGGTACAAATAACCTTCCTGAAGGGCAGGAGGCAGGGGCGTCCCCCTGAGCCTCCAACACCTCGCCCTCCAGGTCAGGGTACAGTGCCGAAATGACCAACCCCTTCTGCAATATCGGGGCAGGCTTCTCATGGTCACCACCACCAGGGAAGCTCCGGGACAAAGCTTCAGCCTTGACATTTTTGACCCCTGGACAAAAAGTGACAACAAAATTGAACCTAGAACAGGGACCGTCTGGCTTGCCTAGGGTTGAGGCGTTTAGCTGACTGGAGATAGGACAGGTTCTTATGATCAGTAATAACAGTAATAGGATGGACAGCCCCCTCCAACCAATGTCGCCATTCTTCAAACACCAATTTGATCGCCAATAGTTCCCTATTACCCACGTCATAATTTCAGCCGAAGACAATTTTTTATAACAGAAGGCTCATGGACGCCATTTATCAAAGGACGAACCCTGAGACAACACAGCCCCAACCCCGACATCCGAAGCATCGACCTCCACAATAAAGGGTTTGGAAACATCGGGTTGACTGAGTATAGGTGCATGGGCAAAATGATTCTTTGAGGAATAAGCCTGGAGGGAAGCATCCGACCATTAGGAAAAATCAGACCCCTTCTTAGTCATGTCAGTGAGGGGTTTCACAATTACAGAGTAATTATGGATGAATTTCCTTTAAAAATTAGTAAAGCCCAAAAAACGTTGTAGAGCCTTCAGGTTCTCGGGAAGTTCCCAATCAAGGATTGCACGGATCTTCTCCGGATCCTTCCGAAACCCCAGAGATGACAACAAGAACCCCAAAAACTGCACCTCCTGAGCAGCGAAAACACATTTCTCTAGTTTGGCATAAAGTTTGTTATCCCTTAATATCTGGAGCACCTGCTTAACATGCCCCCAATGAGTCTCAAAACCAGGTGAATAAACCAAAATATCGTCCAGATAGATCACC
The DNA here is from genome assembly GCF_046119375.1 of Phyllobates terribilis. NCBI lineage: Eukaryota > Metazoa > Chordata > Amphibia > Anura > Dendrobatidae > Phyllobates > Phyllobates terribilis. Next base: position 644,755,716 of record NW_027362763.1, on the reverse strand, counting down.
ACAAACCTCCCCACCAAATGATGGAAAATATCATATATGAAATGCTGGGATACCGCAGGTGCATTGGTCAAACCAAGAGGCATAACCAGACTCTCGATGTCCTTCCGGGGTATTGAACGCCGTCTTCCATTCATCCTTCTCTGATTCTAACCAGATTGTAGGCTCCCCTTAAATCCAACTTGGAGAACACCTTAGCTCCAACAACCTCAACAAATCAGGAATCAGAAGAAGAGGGTATGGATCACGGATGGTAATTTGATTTAATTCCCAGAAATCTAGACAGGGACGGAGACCGCCATTTTTTCTTCATGAAGAAGAACCCTGCCACCACGGGCGAAGACGAGGGTCTGATATGTCCCTTCTCCAGACTTTCCGCAATGAAATCCTTCATGGCTTGTCTCTCAGGGCCAGAAAGATTATACAGTCTGGACTTGGGTAGTTTATCTCCGGGGGTCAGATTAATAGGACAGTCATAAGCACGATGAGGAGGCAAATCCTGACACCCCCTCTCAGAAAAAACGTCCTCAAAACCAGACAGAAAGGCAGGCGGTATCCCCGTAGAGACTGTAGCAAGGGAAATATGTAGACAGTTCTCATGGCAGCCTCCAAGGACCGAGGAGTATCATGTACAGCCAAGGCATCTTTCAACCTTTCAGTAAGACCCTCACAAAATTGGCTTCTAAGGGCTGAGTCCTTCCATTTAGAATCCATTGTTCATCTACGGAATTCAGAACTGTACGTCTCCACTGACCGATTCCCCTGCTGAAGGCGACGTAGCCTAGACTCAGCCAAGGCGACTCGGTCAGGGTCATCATAGATGAGGACCAGAGCCCCGAAAAACCCCTCCACAGACTGGAGACAAACCGAGTCCTGCGGTAACGAAAACGCCCACGACTGAGGATCGCCCTGCAGTAGAGAGATCACAATACCAACCCGTCGCTCCTCATTACCGGAGGAGTAAGGACGAAGTTTAAAATACAGTTCGCAGGCCTCCTTGAATACAAAAAACTTGTCCCTACCTCCTGAAAACCTGTCCGGGAGGGCAACCTTGGGTTCAGGCTGGACAGGCCTACCCGCAGAGACCCCCACATTGGTGACCTGTAACCGCTGATGCTGCTGAACCTCACAGCGGAGGTTATTCACCTCCAGAGACAGACTGTGCAGCCGCTCTGCGAGCTCTGCAACTGATCCCATACCAAGGGAGAAAGGGAAACAAAAGGTGCACACCCAAAAACACACTGTTAAAAAAAAAAAAAGAAAAAAGTCAGTATTTTTTTTTGCCCTAAACATGCTCGGCCGGCTATAATGTCACGCCAGGTGTAAGTGCAACACACAGGGAAAAGGGAGAGGGAGTCCAGACACTAGGGAAAGGGGGGAGTGGAGACCTCCTAGTCTGGTCTAGCGTCACCCTGTCTCAACTAGCGTCCCTATATTGGCTCTGCACCAATCACCGCACGCGTGCCTCATTTTACTCTCCCTGGCGTATGGCTAGGGATGGGAGGAGTTAAGCACTAGTCAACCTCCACTAAACTCTATAGACAACAGGGGTGGACAAACAGGGGGAAATAGCTTAGCTTTAGATGAACTACAAATAAGCACACGGCCTCAAGCGCCAGAGAGGAAGAAGTACTGCTCCTGCTAAGCTTCATAAGTAGAAATGGATATAGCCGGCGACTCCCTCTCAGACACACCAGGTATATATACACCCAGGCAGAGGGCTAATTAGCAAGAGAGAGGTAGCCGCTCGGTCCTAAAGACAGCCTCTTATCTAAAAAGCTGTCTGCAGTGCCAAACGTAGAGATCTCCTGCAACCCACTGCAGGGCGACTGTCACCTCTGACACACCCGTGACAGTATCAGGGTCTGTGTATACATCGTACATATTGAGGGTCTCTGTATACACCGTACACATCAGGGGTCTCTGAATACACCATACACATCGGGGGTCTGTGTATACACCGTACACATCAGCGGTCTGTGTATACACCGTACACATCAGGGGTCTGTGTATACACCGTACACATCGGGGGTCTCTGTATACACCGTACACATCAGGGGTCTCTGTATACACGTACATACCGGGGGTCTCTGTATACACCGTACATATCGGGGGTCTCTGTATACACCGTACACATCGGGGGTCTCTGTATACACCGTACATATCGGAGATCTCTGTATACACCGTACACATCGGGGGTCTCTGTATACACCGTACATATCGGAGATCTCTGTATACACTGTACATATCGGGGGTCTGTGTATACACCGTACATATCGGGGGTCTCTGTATACACCGTACACATCGGGGGTTTGTGTATACACCTTACACATCAGCAGTCTGTGTATACACCGTACACATCGGGGGTCTCTGCATACACCGTACACATCAGTGGTCTCTGTATACACGTACATATCGGGGGTCCCTGTATACACCGTACATATTGGGGGTCTCTGTATACACCGTACACATCGGGGGTCTCTGTATACACCGTACATACCGGAGATCTCAGTATACACCGTACACATCGGGGGTCTCTGTATACACCGTACATATCGGAGATCTCTGTATACACCGTACACATCAGGGGTCTCCGTATACACGTACATACCGGGGGTCTCTGTATACACCGTACATATCGGAGATCTCTGTATACACCGTACACATCAGGGGTCTCCGTATACACGTACATATCGGGGGTCTGTGTATACACCGTACATATTGGGGGTCCCTGTATACACCATACATATTGGGGGTCTCTGTATACACCGTACACATCGGGGGTCTCTGTATACACCGTACATATCGGAGATCTCTGTATACACCGTACACATCAGGGGTCTCCGTATACACCGTACATATCGGGGGTCTGTGTATACACCGTACATATCGGGGGTCTCTGTATACACCGTACATATCGGGGGTCTCTGTATACACCGTACATATCGGGGGTCTGTGTATACACCGTACATATCGGGGGTCTGTGTATACAAAGTACATATCGGGGGTCTGTGTATACACCGTATACATCGGGGGTCTCTATACATCGTACACATCGGGGTCTCTGTATATTCCCTGTAGATATTAGGGGTCTCTGTATATTCCCTGTAGATATTCGGGGTCGGATATTCACGGTTGGGGGCGTTTAGTTCCCGCATTAGGGGCGGAGGTTTATATTTCGCAGTGCAGTGGGCGTGTCACTGCCGGCGGACTGATCCTGGCTTGTGCTCCGCCGCACACTATATAAGTGACTGTCAGCCGGAACATCTCCTCTTCATTCCGCCGCCGGAGATCAGTGACGCGTAGGCTGCAGCAGACAAGGTACCGGCCGCTACCGGGGCTGCGCTCAGGGGGGAGCACGGTCCGGAGGTGCTGGGGGTCGGCGCTGAGTATCGGGGCGCTGTCTTGTGTCGGGGGGTTGCGGGTTCTCCGCTCAGACTCCGCCTCCTGGAACCTTCTAGACTCCGGGGCACGTGGTTGGAGCCGGTAATGAGGGCGCCGCCATTTCCATGTGACGTCACTGCAGCTGTCAGGACCCGGAGCTAAGATCGTGTTTAAGAGGTGCGCGCCCGTGGGGGCGAGGGAGTCGTGTGAGCTGAGGGGCTCCTGTGCCCGTGGGGGCGAGGGAGTCGTGTGAGCTGAGGGGCTCCTGTGCCCGTGGGGGCGAGGGAGTCGTGTGAGCTGAGGGGCTCCTGTGCCCGTGGGGGCGAGGGAGTCGTGTGAGCTGAGGGGCTCCTGTGCCCGTGGGGGCGAGGGAGTCGTGTGAGCTGAGGGGCTCCTGTGCCCGTGGGGGCGAGGGAGTCGTGTGAGCTGAGGGGCTCCTGTGCCCGTGGGGGCGAGGGAGTCGTGTGAGCTGAGGGGCTCCTGTGCCCGTTGGGGGGGTCGTGGGAGTCGTGTGAGCTGAGGGGCTCCTGTGCCCGTTGGGGGGGTCGTGGGAGTCGTGTGAGCTGAGGGGCTCCTGTGCCCGTTGGGGGGGTCGTGGGAGTCGTGTGAGCTGAGGGGCTCCTGTGCCCGTTGGGGGGGTCGTGGGAGTCGTGTGAGCTGAGGGGCTCCTGTGCCCGTTGGGGGGGTCGTGGGAGTCGTGTGAGCTGAGGGGCTCCTGTGCCCGTTGGGGGGGTCGTGGGAGTCGTGTGAGCTGAGGGGCTCCTGTGCCCGTTGGGGGGGTCGTGGGAGTCGTGTGAGCTGAGGGGCTCCTGTGCCCGTTGTGGGAGTCGTGTGAGCTGAGGGGCTCCTGTGCCCGTTGGGGGGGTCGTGTGAGCTGAGGGGCTCCTGTGCCCGTTGGGGGGTCGTGTGAGCTGAGGGGCTCCTGTGCCCGTTGGGGGGGTCGTGTGAGCTGAGGGGCTCCTGTGCCCGTTGGGGGGGTCGTGTGAGCTGAGGGGCTCCTGTGCCCGTTGGGGGGGTCGTGTGAGCTGAGGGGCTCCTGTGCCCGTTGGGGGGGTCGTGTGAGCTGAGGGGCTCCTGTGCCCGTTGGGGGGGTCGTGTGAGCTGAGGGGCTCCTGTGCCCGTTGGGGGGGTCGTGTGAGCTGAGGGGCTCCTGTGCCCGTTGGGGGGGTCGTGTGAGCTGAGGGGCTCCTGTGCCCGTTGGGGGGGTCGTGTGAGCTGAGGGGCTCCTGTGCCCGTTGGGGGGGTCGTGTGAGCTGAGGGGCTCCTGTGCCCGTTGGGGGGGTCGTGTGAGCTGAGGGGCTCCTGTGCCCGTTGGGGGGGTCGTGTGAGCTGAGGGGCTCCTGTGCCCGTTGGGGGGGGTCGTGTGAGCTGAGGGGCTCCTGTGCCCGTTGGGGGGGGTCGTGTGAGCTGAGGGGCTCCTGTGCCCGTTGGGGGGGGTCGTGTGAGCTGAGGGGCTCCTGTGCCCGTTGGGGGGGGTCGTGTGAGCTGAGGGGCTCCTGTGCCCGTTGGGGGGGGTCGTGTGAGCTGAGGGGCTCCTGTGCCCGTTGGGGGGGTCGTGTGAGCTGAGGGGCTCCTGTGCCCGTTGGGGGGGTCGTGTGAGCTGAGGGGCTCCTGTGCCCGTTGGGGGGGTCGTGTGAGCTGAGGGGCTCCTGTGCCCGTTGGGGGGGTCGTGTGAGCTGAGGGGCTCCTGTGCCCGTTGGGGGGGTCGTGTGAGCTGAGGGGCTCCTGTGCCCGTTGGGGGGTCGTGTGAGCTGAGGGGCTCCTGTGCCCGTTGGGGGGGTCGTGTGAGCTGAGGGGCTCCTGTGCCCGTTGGGGGGGTCGTGTGAGCTGAGGGGCTCCTGTGCCCGTTGGGGGGGTCGTGGGAGTCGTGTGAGCTGAGGGGCTCCTGTGCCCGTTGGGGGGTCGTCACCTGTGTGGTGTTGAGACTTCTGTAGCTCTCATGGTGTCACTTCCCACTGGTGCCCCCCCCCCCCCCCCCCCCTTCCTGGCTTACTGTCGGTTTGGGGCTCTCTCGGCGGCCCCTGTTTTGTCAGTTTTGGCGTTAACCGCATTGTCTCTTCCAGATGCCAGAAGAAATCCATCATGGCGAGGAGGAGGTGGAGACGTTCGCCTTCCAGGCGGAGATCGCGCAGCTCATGTCTCTCATCATTAACACCTTCTACTCCAACAAGGAAATCTTCCTGCGAGAGCTGATCTCCAACGCCTCCGATGTGAGTGATTGTTGGGTGCTGGGGGGGGGGGGTTGGTTGGCTCGGTGAGGTGCTGGTTGGGGGGGGGGGTTGGTTGGCTCGGTGAGGTGCTGGTTGGGGGGGGGGGGGGGTTGGTTGGCTCGGTGAGGTGCTGGTTGGGGGGGGGGGGGTTGGTTGGCTCGGTGAGGTGCTGGTTGGGGGGGGGGGGGGTTGGTTGGCTCGGTGAGGTGCTGGTTGGGGGGGGGGGGGAGGGTTGTCATGGCAGTCTCTGAACTCTCTTCTCTCAGGCCCTGGACAAGATCCGCTATGAGAGTCTCACCGACCCCTCCAAGCTGGACAGCGGCAAAGACCTGAAGATTGATGTTGTCCCCAACAAGCATGAGCGCACCCTCACACTGCTGGACACTGGCATCGGCATGACCAAGGCCGACCTGATCAACAACCTGGGAACCATCGCAAAGTCCGGGACCAAGGCCTTCATGGAGGCGCTGCAGGTGAGGAGCTCAGAGGACCCTACACGGGGCGTGCGTCATGGCTCTGTATCGGGGTGCAGCCCCTCTTACTTCCTTCTTTCCTCAGGCCGGAGCAGACATCTCTATGATCGGACAGTTCGGTGTCGGATTCTATTCGGCTTATCTGGTAGCAGAAAAGGTTGTGGTGATCACAAAGCACAACGACGACGAGCAGTATGCCTGGGAGTCCTCCGCCGGAGGCTCGTTCACTGTCAAGATTGACAATGGTGAGGTTGGGTCTTTATAGCTGGGGGTGCAGAGTTCAGGGACCCTGACTTCTGATCAGCGGTTAGGTGAGCTGGTGGATTCATCAATAGTCTGTAAACGGCCCCCTCACTGTAGACCCCAATGTGAGTCTCATGGATCTATAAATGGGACTGTGGCAATAGTCCTCCGATGTTGTGCAGTTGGTGGTGAAATCTGTGCCCACAAACCCTAACCCATCCTCTGCTCGTCTCAGGTGAGCCCATCGGCCGTGGCACGAAAGTCATCCTGCACCTTAAAGAGGACCAGACAGAGTACTTGGAGGAGAAGCGGGTGAAGGAGGTGGTGAAGAAGCACTCGCAGTTCATTGGGTACCCCATAACCCTCTATGTGAGTACTGGCAGCTGTGGACCCCTGGAGTGGTGCCATAGTGACTAGAGACATTTGTTTCTTGCCTCTGTTGTAGAAGGAGCCGACTATTAACCACTTTGTCCTTACAGCTGGAGAAGGAGCGAGAGAAAGAGATCAGTGACGACGAGGCCGAGGAGGAGGAGAAGGAGGAAGAGAAAAAGGATGAAGGTGAGGAGGACAAGCCTAAGATTGAAGATGTGGGCTCTGACGAAGAGGAAGAAGGAAAAGATAAGAAGAAAAAGACCAAGAAGATCAAGGAGAAGTATATTGACCAGGAGGAGCTGAACAAGACCAAGCCCATCTGGACTCGCAACCCTGACGACATCAGCCAGGAGGAGTACGGCGAGTTCTACAAGAGCCTGACCAACGACTGGGAGGACCACCTGGCTGTGAAGGTAAGAGTGGACCAAGGAAGGGTCTGTGCTTGGGCAGGGGTCTAGGCCAGGCCTGACGTGATGCTCTTCTCTGCAGCACTTCTCCGTAGAGGGCCAGCTGGAGTTTCGGGCGCTCCTCTTCATCCCCCGCCGCGCTCCATTCGACCTGTTTGAGAACAAGAAAAAGAAAAACAACATTAAGCTGTACGTGAGGCGCGTCTTCATCATGGACAGCTGCGATGAGCTCATCCCAGAGTACCTGAGTAAGTGGACCATGTGGCTGTCGGGGTTACTGCCCACGGGTGCCATGAATGTCACCACAACTCCTGGCATGCCCTGACCACCATGTGCTGCTGGCTAGGAGCTGTAGTCTCACCACTGGTCTGGACTCTTCTCTGGGGGTTTGATACTTATGAGGTCCTGCTCTCTGACAGATTTCATCCGAGGGGTGGTGGACTCCGAGGATCTCCCCCTGAACATCTCCAGAGAAATGCTGCAGCAGAGTAAGATCCTGAAGGTCATCCGGAAGAACATCGTCAAGAAGTGTCTGGAGCTGTTCACCGAGCTGGCCGAGGACAAGGAGAACTACAAGAAGTTCTATGAGGCCTTCTCCAAGAACCTGAAGGTTGGAATGGTGGGGGGGGCGGTGTGCCAATGACTTGTCTACTGCAGCACAGAGTATGTTCAGCATGCTGACTGTCTTGTATAGCTTGGGATCCATGAAGACTCCACCAACAGGAAGAAGCTGTCTGAGCTTCTGAGGTATCACACCTCCCAAACCGGAGATGAGATGGCGTCGCTGACTGAGTACGTGTCCCGCATGAAGGAGAACCAGAAGAGCATCTACTACATCACAGGTGAGTGACAGCCCTGGGGCCGAGCCCCACCACCCGCCATCTTTACCTGCTGCTGACTGTCCTGTCTCTGCAGGTGAGAGCAAGGAGCAGGTGGCCAACTCTGCCTTCGTGGAGCGCGTGAGGAAGCGCGGCTTCGAGGTCGTGTACATGACGGAGCCCATCGACGAGTACTGCGTCCAGCAGCTGAAGGAGTTTGACGGGAAGACCCTGGTGTCCGTCACCAAGGAGGGGCTGGAGCTGCCGGAGGACGAGGATGAGAAGAAAAAGATGGAGGAGAACAAGACCAAGTTCGAGAGTCTGTGCAAACTGATGAAGGAAATTCTGGATAAGAAAGTTGAGAAGGTAAGGAGTGAGGCCAACATGGGCCCCCAAGAGCCACTGATCAGTGGGGCCTGTCTTAGAAGCTATTGTGTAATAAACTGATCACACATTAGTCCATGGCCCTATGCCCTAGATATCGATGGGGGTGTGGGGTCCTATTGTCTTGTGTCCCTAATGGGGCATGCAGCAAAGTTTGGGTTGTGCTGTTGCTGCCTCTAGGGGGCGATCTGTAATGATCCTGTGCCACTAATGAGATCTGTCCTGACAGGTGACGGTGTCCAACCGGCTGGTGTCCTCTCCCTGCTGCATCGTCACCAGCACCTACGGCTGGACGGCAAACATGGAGCGGATCATGAAGGCACAGGCTCTGCGCGACAACTCCACCATGGGCTACATGATGGCCAAGAAGCACCTGGAGATCAACCCTGAACATCCCATCGTGGAGACGCTGCGGCAGAAGGCAGATGCTGACAAGAACGACAAGGCCGTCAAGGACCTGGTGGTGCTGCTCTTCGAGACGGCGCTCCTGTCCTCAGGCTTCTCCCTGGATGACCCACAGACACATTCTAACCGGATCTACAGGATGATCAAGCTGGGCCTTGGTAAGGAAGACCACCCCCTCCCCCACCTCCAAGTAACCATCTGGGAGCTTCTGCTTATGGCCTTGTCCTGTACGGTGGTCCCTGGTCTCTGCCCCCTCCATGTCACCATCCAGGAGTGTCTGTGTATAGCCTCGCCCTGTACGGTGGTCCCTGGTGCACCCCCTGTCTCCTGTTACCATCCAGGAGTGTCTGTGCACAGCCTTGTCCTGTACAGTGGTCCCTGGTGCACCCCCTTCTCCTGTTACCATCCAGGAGTGTCTGTGTATAGCCTTGTCCTGTACAGTGGTCCCTGGTGCTCCCCCATCTCCTGTTACCATCCAGGAGTGTCTGTGCATACCCTTATCCTGTACAGTGGTCCCTGGTGCACCCCCATCTTCTGTTACCATCCAGGAGTGTCTGTGCACAGCCTTGTCCTGTACGGTGGTCCCTGGTGCACCCCCTTCTCCTGTCACCATCCAGGAGTGTCTGTGCATAGCCTCGCCCTGTACGGTGGTCCCTGGTGCACCCCCATCTCCTGTTACCATCCAGGAGTGTCTGTGCACAGCCTTGTCCTGTACGGTGGTCCCTGGTGCACCCCCATCTTCTGTTACCATCCAGGAGTGTCTGTGCATACCCTTGTCCTGTACGGTGGTCCCTGGTGCACCCCCATCACCCTTGCTGACACTTTCCTCTCTTAGGTATTGATGATGATGACTGTGCGGTGGAGGAGTCGGCTGCTCCAGTCCCAGATGATATCCCCCCTCTGGAAGGTGAAGAGGACGCGTCTCGTATGGAGGAGGTGGATTAATGCCCCTCGCAGCCCCCCTGAGCCTGGTCTCTGCAGCCTGTTTCTGGGGAGCCTATGGACTGTACACTATTGGGGTCTCCCCCCTCCTGGCATGTTGTTGGGTGAGGAAGCTTCAGACGAGTCCCACCCCTGGTTATTGCACTGTGGGAACCCGCTGTCCGGTGCCCCTATACTGTAGTATAACCTGCTTCTCCCACCATCGGACGGCCTGATGCCCCGTACAGCTGCCTCCTCCCGTCAGTGTGTTGCCCCTCGCCCCGTGCAGCGCCCTCAGGAATGTCTTGAATATCGGCCGTCGCCTCAGTTGTGTCTTGTGAGTTTATTTTTATGATTTATGTCATGCAGAATAAAGTCTTTTTACAACGGAAGCGCTGACTGGTCACATGACCTCCGAGGAGAGGGCGAGATCGGGGTGTCCCGGGTGGATTCTCCTCCATCACTGGCTCTGACTGGTCACATGACCTCCGAGGAGAGGGTGAGATCGGGGTGTCCCAGGTAGATGCTCCTCCATCACAGGTGCTGACTGGTCACATGACCTCCGAGGAGATGGCGAGATCGGGGTGTCCCGGGTGGATTCTCCATCACAGGCGCTGACTGGTCACATGACCTCCGAGGAAAGGTGTGAGATTGGGGTGTCCTGGGTGGATTCTCCTCCATCACTGGCGCTGACTGGTCACATGACCTCCGAGGAGAGGGCAAGATCGGGGTGTCCCGAGTGGATTCTCTTCATCACAGGCGCTAACCGTCCTTCAGCCTCTGGGGGGGGGGGGGGGGGGGGGGAGTCTTTGGCTAATCCTGGACATCCCCTTGAAGGAGTCTTGGGGCTGTGGTTTCTTCTTGCGGTCAGTGAATGGGCATTAAAGAAGTTGTCCACTACTAAGACGACCCCTGTTCACCCCCCACGATCATACTCTCCTCCTGTGCCAACACCGTTCCCGAAGTGTCGGCACACTCTCTCCCTGGGCCTCCCGTGTGGCTGTTGTGACACGTGACCTCTGTCGTCCAATCGGCACTGTTCCTGCCTTTTGACGAATTGAACAGTAAGTTGGAGATCAGCCCGGACTGCCTCGTCATGTTCAGCTTGTATGAGATGGTAAGGCCAGCGCTGATTGGATGCTGGGGTCATGTGTCACAAGTGCCGTAGGAGAGCCCCGGGAAGAGCGGGAGCAGCACGGGAGGGGAGTACAGGCTGCACTGGACACAGGATGTAATGGCGGCTGCAGAGAAGAATAATCAGTGTTTTTTTTTTTTTTTTTTTTTTAAAAGTCAGACAATTGTTACTGGGGGTGTGGCCTTCTGCCCCCTGTATGACTCTGACCAATCATAAGAAGCAACAACATAGAAGTGCAGAAGGACCTGTGATGTCATGAGGGTCACATGACCGGAGGCCACAGGTCCTGCTAGCCACAGTGTGCAGCCTGAATCAGTGAGGAAACTTCACAGAAGTGAGGAGCAGTGACCTCCAGTTATTTCCTCACTACTGGGTGCCCACAACACAAAGTGACATCACCAGCACTGCTGCTGTCCCAGAATCCTCTCTGCCTCGAAGCAGTGTGTTATCTGCATATAAATATATGCAGATGGGACCATACACAAACAATTAAAGGCCCCAGAAGCTGTGAGATGTAAAGCTATAGTAAGACCCCACTACTGGCTTCCTCAGGGGTGAAGGCGGCAGTCACAAGTGTGGCGATGCGCGTGTGGTCTCTGGTCCTCATCCAGTATTTGCCTTTTCCCACTTCGGGCTCTTGTCCCCTCTGATTATTGCAGGTTCTGTAGATTTTATTTAACGACCCAGAATATATCGGTCGACCATGACAGCGCCACAAGAGGGGGTCTGCCCACCAAGGACAGGAAACCTCCAGCGTCATGGCTGCAGCTTCCGGGGTCTCCCCCCTCCGTGGTTTGGCTGCCGTGCGTCTCAGGACTTTACTGAGAGTAGAGGGCCCGGCCAAGTCAATGACTCGTAGCCCAGGTAGGGAGGAGGCCAGTGGGCTTCTTACCTGCCTGGACAATTATTTCAGCCAGTAACTGGATCCTTGATCTTATAGGTTCGGGTCTGAGCTCCAGGCGATCCCTCACAAGACCTTCATCTTGACCCCGGTTTGTTCCTCTGAGAGAGCAGCTAGCCCTACAAAAAAGGTGCTGGGTTTAATGCAGAAGGCAGTCCTGGTGGAGGCCCCAACTTCAGAAAAATGGCCGGGGTCTACTCCCCTTATTCCTGGTTTCTAAACCTAATCGTTGTAAAGGAACCGACATTAACCTGAAAGCCCTAAATAGGTTCTTGAATGGTCGCACCTTGGAGTCCATTAGTTTGACAATAAAATTACTTTTTTTCCTGGGTGCTGAATTTAGAAAAATCCAGGTTGGTACCCTCAAGGGTTCAACAATTTTTAGGGATTATGCTGGATTCAGTAGCTCAAATGTTACCTCCTGGAAACAAATACAAAGGATTAAGAGCCAGGTGGAGAAAGCCATAGCCAATCTGGCCGTGTCCCTTAGTGGAGCGGTGTCCCTGTTTGGTGTTTCCCAGGGGGTCTATGGGCACAATACCAGTGCAGGGTTTTGGGATGTGTTGCATAGTAAAGTGTCTCTTAGTAGAAGCAATTTTCTCTATCACCTCAGTCAGTGAAAGCCTTCCAATGGTGCCAGGATGAAGCAAATCTATCCCGAGGGGGTCTCTGAGCACCTAAGGTTACTAGGATAATCACCACGGACTCTAGTCCCAGGGGGTGGGGAGCCATATGGTGACAGGGTACCTGGTCAGATAACGAGAAGAACCTTTCCTCCAATGCAAAAGAACTTCTGGCGGTGAATAATTTCTATGTCTCCCTCCAAGGTCAAAACGTTAAGCTACTGTAACTTGATTATCTGAGAGAACCTTATGTGGACCACCAGGAGAGTACGAGGTCAAGATCACTGATGAGAGTGACAGATCAGCTCTTTAAGAAAGTCCTTTCCTTGACGGCCCTCCGTATAAGGCAGAAAACTCCAGAGCGGATTACCTAAGCCGCTATCCTCGGTTGCAAGGGGAATGGGAACTAAATCAGGAGCGCTTTACCCAAATGGTCAGACGATAGGGGGTCTCCAGTAGTAGACTTACTTGCCGCAAAGTTAAAGCGGAAGACAAAACACTTCTGTTCTCTGAATCCCAAAGAAAATCCCTTGGCGTTGGATGCTCTCCTGGTACCTTGGAACTTCAGCCGGGCATATGCCTCCCTCCCCCCCCAAGGCAGAGGTTCTTTTGATCGCACCCTTCTGGCCCAAGAGACCCTGGTTCTCGTGCCTGAGGAGCATGTCTATCTCCGACTCTTGGGTCCTTCCCGAGGTTCCAGATCTCTTCTTCCAGGGGCCGATATAGGACCCTCACGCAGCGGGCCTCCACTTGACGGCATGGTACTTGAAAGGTCGTAGCTGAAACAAAAAAGGGTTTTCCCAAAAACTAATAACTACCCTGATGCAGAGCAGAAAACCGATTACAACACGGATTTATGCCAGAACCTGGAATGAATTCTTATCCTTCTCAGGGTCTAGAGTTGGTGAGGGGGCACCGATAGGGAAAATCCTGGATTTTCTTCAGAAAGGTCTGGAGCTAGGGTTGTCCTAAAAGTTCAGGTCTCTGCCCTGGGCGCCCTGTATAGCTAGCGATCTAGCAGGTAACTACTGGATTTCTTATTTTATCTTTTAGGTCCAGACCCATTGTTAAAAATAGTTTGGTCCCTTGGGACCTAAAGCTGGTTCTAATGGTCTTAACTGGCGCGGCGCCTTTTGAGCCAATAGTCAGCAACTCTCAAAAACCTCTCCCTTAAGACAGTTTTACTGACAGCTTTAACCTCGGCCAGGAGAATTCGTGACATCCGGCCCTGGCTATCGCCTCGTCATGTACACAGATCCTGGACGACAGAGTGATTTTTAGGCCAGATCCCACCGAGCTCCCTAAAGTGGCCACTCGCTTCCACCGAGCTCCCTAAAGTGGCCACTCACTTCCACAGCCTTCAAGAAGTTCTCCGACCCGCCTTCTGTCCCAATCCAGGTAATCGGAAAGAAGCGCAATTACCTACGTTAGATGTGAGGTTAGGTACCTTTTAGTTACTTTAGGAAAGACCGCTCCTTGTTTATATCTTACCAGGGGTCTAAAGTCACAAAGTCCACCATAGCTAGATGGATTAGGGAGCCATTTCTCTACATCTAGCGGTGAAGAAGGGTTGAAGGCCCATTCCCCCCAGGCTGTGGCGACCTCCTGGGTGGAGGAGACCGTTGTCTGGATAGATGACACATGTAAGGCGGCTGCCTGATCCTCTCCTTCTACGTTCTGTGGACACTATAGGTTAGAGATGGGTGTTTGGGCTGACCTCACCTTTGGGAGGAGAGTTTTCCAGGCTGTGGCGACCTCCTGGGTGGAGGAGACCGTAGTCTGGATAGATGACACATGTAAGGCGGCTCTGATCCTCTCCCTCTATGTTCTGTGGACACTATAGGTTAGAGATGGGAGTCTGGGCTGACTGCACCTTTGGGAGGAGAGTTCTCCAGGCTGTGGCAACCTCCTGGGTGGAGGAGACCGTTGTCTGGATAGATGACACATGTAAGGCGGCTGCCTGATCCTCTCCCTCTACGTTCTGTGGACACTATAGGTTAGAGATGGGAGTCTGGGCTGACCTCACCTTTGGGAGGAGAGTTCTCCAGGCTGTAGCGACCTCCTGGGTGGAGGAGACCGTAGTCTGGATAGATGACACATGTAAGGCGGCCGCCTGATCCTCTCCCTCTACGTTCTGTGGACACTATAGGTTAAAGATGGGAGTCTGGGCTGACTGCACCTTTGGGAGGAGAGTTCTCCAGGCTGTGGCGACCTCCTGGGTGGAGGAGACTGTTGTCTGGATAGATGACACATGTAAGGCGGCTGCCTGATCCTCTCCCTCTATGTTCTGTGGACACTATAGGTTAGAGATGGGTGTTTGGGCTGACCTCCCCTTTGGGAGGAGAGTTCTCCAGACTGTGGCGACCTCCTGGGTGGAGGAGACCGTTGTCTGGATAGATGACACATGTAAGGCGGCTGCCTGATCCTCTCCCTCTATGTTCTATGGACACTATAGGTTAGAGATGGGAGTTTGGGCTGACCTCACCTTTGGGAGGAGAGTTCTCCAGGCTGTGGCGACCTCCTGGGTGGAGGAGACCGTTGTCTGGATAGATGACACATGTAAGGCGGCTGCCTGATCCTCTCCCTCTACGTTCTGTGGACACTATAGGTTAGAGATGGGAGTTTGGGCTGACCTCACCTTTGGGAGGAGAGTTCTCCAGACTGTGGCGACCTCCTGGGTGGAGGAGACCGTTGTCTGGATAGATGACACATGTAAGGCGGCTGCCTGATCCTCTCCCTCTATGTTCTGTGGACACTATAGGTTAGAGATGGGAGTTTGGGCTGACCTCACCTTTGGGAGGAGAGTTCTCCAGGCTGTGGCGACCTCCTGGGTGGAGGAGACCGTTGTCTGGATAGATGACACATGTAAGGCGGCTCTGATCCTCTCCCTCTATGTTCTGTGGACACTATAGGTTAGAGATGGGAGTCTGGGCTGACTGCACCTTTGGGAGGAGAGTTCTCCAGGCTGTGGCAACCTCCTGGGTGGAGGAGACCGTTGTCTGGATAGATGACACATGTAAGGCGGCTGCCTGATCCTCTCCCTCTACGTTCTGTGGACACTATAGGTTAGAGATGGGAGTTTGGGCTGACCTCACCTTTGGGAGGAGAGTTCTCCAGACTGTGGCGACCTCCTGGGTGGAGGAGACCGTTGTCTGGATAGATGACACATGTAAGGCGGCTCTGATCCTCTCCCTCTATGTTCTGTGGACACTATAGGTTAGAGATGGGAGTCTGGGCTGACTGCACCTTTGGGAGGAGAGTTCTCCAGGCTGTGGCAACCTCCTGGGTGGAGGAGACCGTTGTCTGGATAGATGACACATGTAAGGCGGCTGCCTGATCCTCTCCCTCTACGTTCTGTGGACACTATAGGTTAGAGATGGGAGTTTGGGCTGACCTCACCTTTGGGAGGAGAGTTCTCCAGACTGTGGCGACCTCCTGGGTGGAGGAGACCGTTGTCTGGATAGATG
Source organism: Phyllobates terribilis (assembly GCF_046119375.1). Classification (NCBI taxonomy): domain Eukaryota; kingdom Metazoa; phylum Chordata; class Amphibia; order Anura; family Dendrobatidae; genus Phyllobates; species Phyllobates terribilis. The sequence continues at coordinate 644,739,976 of NW_027362763.1, read as the reverse complement.
ACACATGTAAGGCGGCTGCCTGATCCTCTCCCTCTACGTTCTGTGGACACTATAGGTTAGAGATGGGAGTTTGGGCTGACCTCACCTTTGGGAGGAGAGTTCTCCAGGCTGTGGCGACCTCCTGGGTGGAGGAGACCGTTGTCTGGATAGATGACACATGTAAGGCGGCTGCCTGATCCTCTCCCTCTACGTTCTGTGGACACTATAGGTTAGAGATGGGAGTCTGGGCTGACTGCACCTTTGGGAGGAGAGTTCTCCAGGCTGTGCTCCCTTCCTAGATTACGTCATCTCTGTAATTCTCTCGTGGTGCTGTCATGGTCTCCGAGAAATCCAGTTACCGGTAAGTAACTTAGGACTTTTTGCTCTGCGTCCCGGTCTCGCACCAGGTTTATTCGCCTTTCTGTGCATTACCTCTATCTGCTGACATTAGGACGCTGTCTACACACGGTCACAGACTGAACTGAGCTTTATTTTGCACATTGTACTTGTTGCCTGTTTTGTAGATTTCTTACCTCGACCCACAGATATCTTGCACTTCGCACCTTCTGGGGCTTTGGCCTTTTTCATTTTTGTTTTTAGAATTGTTCGTGTATTGTCCCATCTGTAACTTATTTATGGTAATAAAATATATTTATATGGAGATCCCTGAGCAGATCTTATTGTTCAATATTCATTTAGGTATGCGCAAGGCTGATCCCTACTAATCTGGAGTCTTCCCTCACCGCAGGGCCCGTGTATGGCCACTAGGGGGCGGTGGTACGCCGCAGGGCCCGTGTCTGGCCACTAGGGGGCGATGGGACACTGCAGAGCCAATGTATGGCCACTAGGGGGCGATGGTACACTGCAGGGCCAGTGTGTGGCCACTAGGGGGCGATGGTACACTGCAGGGCCAGTGTGTGGCCACTAGGGGGCGATGGGACACTGCAGGGCCAGTATCGGGCCACTAGGGGGCGATGGGACACTGCAGGGCCAGTGTGTGGCCACTAGGGGGCAGTGGGACACTGCAGAGCCAGTGTGTGGCCACTAGGGGGCGATGGGACACTGCCAGATTCTCTCCTAGTAAAAATGTTTGTTTGATGAAAGCTCAATTAAAGAATTCACATGTCCAGGAATCCAATGTGACAAATCAACCCTGCCACAGCTGCTAGTGATAGGATTGCAGCTCTGGAGGATAAGACAATATAACAGCAGAATAGTGACTGCAGCTCTGGAGGTGACTGGAGGATAAGACATAATGTAACAGCAGAATAGTGACTGCAGCTCTGGAGGTGACTGGAGGATAAGACATGTTGTAACAGCTGAATAGTAACTGCAGCTCTGGAGGTGACTGGAGGATAAGACATGTTGTAACAGCTGAATAGTAACTGCAGCTCTGGAGGTGACTGGAGGATAAGACATAATGTAACAGCAGAATAGTAACTGCAGCTCTGGAGGTGACTGGAGGATAAGACATGTTGTAACAGCAGAATAGTAACTGCAGCTCTGGAGGTGACTGGAGGATAAAGACATGATGTAACAGCAGAATAGTAACTGCAGCTCTGGAGGTGACTGGAGGATAAAGACATGATGTAACAGCAGAATAGTAACTGCAGCTCTGGAGGTGACTGGAGGATAAGACATGATGCAACAGCAGAATAGTGACTGCAGCTCTGGAGGTGACTGAAGGATAAGACATGATGTAACAGCAGAATAGTGACTGCAGCATAACACAGGATGTAACCGCAGAATAGTGAGTGCAGCTCTGGAGGTGACTGGAGGATTAGACATGATGTAACAGCAGAATAGTGACTGCAGCTCTGGAGGTGACTGGAGGATAAGACACGATGTAACAGCAGAATAGTGACTGCACATCTGGAGGTGATTGGAGGATAAGACATGATGTAATAGCAGAATAGTGAGTGCAGCTCTGGAGGTGAATGGAGGATGAGACATGATGTAATAGCAGAATAGTGACTGCAGCTCTGGAGGTGACTGGAGGATAAGACATGATGTAACAGCAGAATAGCGACCGCAGCGCTGGAGGTGACTGGAGGATAAGACATGATGTAACAGCAGAATAGTGACCGCAGCTCTGGAGGTGATTGGAGGATTAGACAGGATGTAACAGCAGAATAGTGACTGCAGCTCTGGAGGTGATTGGAGGATAAGACATGATGTAACAGCAGAATAGTGACTGCAGCTCTGGAGGTGATTGGAGGATAAGACATGATGTAACAGCAGAATAGTGACTGCACATCTGGAGGTGATTGGAGGATTAGACATGATGTAACAGCAGAATAGTGACTGCAGCTCTGGAAGTGACTGGAGGATAAGACACGATGTAACGGCAGAATAGTGACTGCAGCTCTGGAGGTGACTAGAGGATAAGATGCAATGTAACAGAAGACTAGTGAGTGCAGCTCTGGAGGATAAGACATGATGTACCAGCAGAATAGTGACTGCAGCTCTGGAGGTGACTGGAGGATTAGACATGATGTAACAGCAGAATAGTAACTGCAGCTCTGGAGGTGACGAGGATAAGACACGATGTAGCAGCAGAATAGTGACTGCAGCTCTGGAGGTGACTGGAGGATAAGACACGATGTAACAGCAGAATAGTGACTGCAGCTCTGGAGATGACTGGAGGATTAGACATGATATAACAGCAGAATAGTGACTGCAGCTCTGGAGGTGACTGGAGGATTAGACATGATGTAACAGCAGAATAGTGACTGCAGCTCTGGAGGTGACTGGAGGATAAGACACAATGTAGCAGCAGAATAGTGACTGCAGCTCTGGAGGTGACTGGAGGATAAGACACGATGTAGCAGCAGAATAGTGACTGCAGCTCTGGAGGTGACTGGAGGATAAGACACGATGTAGCAGCAGAATAGTGAGTGCAGCTCTGGAGGATAAGACATGATGTAGCAGCAGAATAGTGAGTGCAGCTCTGGAGGTGAGTGGAGGATAAGACACGATGTAGCAGCAGAATAGTGAGTGCAGCTCTGGAGGTGAGTGGAGTGTGGCCTGTACATTCGGGTACAGATAATCCTGCTGTGCAGAGGACGGTGCGGCAGTATTGGGGGTGAGGGCCTCATTTACAGGGGCTGTAATAAGGTTATGATGTGGTTTGTGCCCTGACTCTGAGCAGTAGGACGGCGCCTCCACAGGGGAGATGAGGCATTGCGCAGTGTATGGATGGGCTGGGACCAGAGCGTCTCTGACCCAGAAGCATTTATTAATCTCAGTGTTGCTCATTAATTAGAGGGATAATTACCAGGACACCGGCGTGGGCGGCATCAGAGACAACGAGGTCAACAACATTCCTGAGCACCGCAGCAGCTCCACCGCCAACGAGAGCAGGAGCTGCCGCCGATGAAGGTCCGACAGCGCCGCGCACGGAGGCCCAACAGCGCCGCCGATGAAGGTCCGACAGTGCCGCGCACGGAGGCCATACAGCGCCGCCGATGAAGGTCCGACAGCGCCGCCCATGAGGGTCCAACAGCGCCGCGCATGGAGGCCCGACAGCGTCGCCGATGAGGGTCCAACAGCGCCGCGCATGGAGGCCCGACAGCGTCGCCGATGAGGGTCCAACAGCGCCGCGCACGGAGGCCCGACAGCGTGGCCGATGAGGGTCCAACAGCGCCGCGCACGGAGGCTCGACAGCGCCGCGCACGGAGGCTCGACAGCGCCGCGCACGGAGGCCCGACAGCGCCCCGCACGGAGGCCCGACAGCGCCCCGCACGGAGGCCCGACAGCGCCCCGCACGGAGGCCCGACAGCGCCCCGCACGGAGGCCCGACAGCGCCCCGCACGGAGGCCCGACAGCGCCCCGCACGGAGGCCCGACAGCGCCCCGCACGGAGGCCCGACAGCGCCGTGCACGGAGGACCGACAGCGCCGCGCACGGAGGACCGACAGCGCCCCGCACGGAGGCAGAAGATGTGACATACAGGAGTGTTGACGAGTTATCACAGTCTTTACACTCGGAGAAATACGGAGACCACTGCATCACTGAAACAAACAGGAATGAAACATAGCCTTCCAACTATCATCACCGAGGAGGATGGAAAGACCCGAGTGACCGGAGGAGAAAATTATCAGATCGAGATATTTACTGATACCAAGAATAAAAGAACAAACAGAAACATTAAAAAGAAAGGTGTCTGATGTGAGGGAACAGCCCGAGCCGAAGTCCAATGATTAGAGCAGATAAAAAGTGCACGATATAAACATATATAAATGTCACATATAGCAGAGATATCCTGAGGAAGGTGTTACCGAAAAGTGCGTAGGGGTGGAGGACGCCTGACGGCCATTGCAGGTGCTATTTCTACTCATCAGATCCTCCAGCGATGCGGCCTTCTATCTATCAGCTGCAGCAGCCTCACTGGCCTTCATGTCGTGGCCTCCTTTGTATGTGTATCCATGTTTTCCACATCCTCCTTTCCTTCCATTAGGTGACTCCTCTGGCTTTTATACTGACTTTCATTTCTCGTTTCACCTTTTGCACTAATACTTATTTTTTAGATTACATGTACTTGGAGGCTTTTTGCGCCATTTAGTTGTGTGTATAAAAATATTTTGACTATATCTCTGCACCGTCACTTTAACACATAACATACGTCTTGGTTTTACTGTTAGTTGCTATGATACCTCCAGTGTTGACCACCAACATTATAATCACCCTGTATCTGCTATATGTGACATTTATATATTGTTTAGATCGTGCACTTTTTATCTGCTCTAATCATTGGACTTTGGCTCAGGCTCTTCCCCTCCCAAACCAGGGGAGGAGTCCTGAGGAGATAATTTGCATATTCCCACTGCATTTTGGGGTAAGTGAAGAGTCTCCGCGAGCTCAAAGAACACTGGATTTTGGCTGTTGGAGCTGAAAAGAGGACATCGGTAAACCTACCGGCGCACGCATATTGAGTCTTTTTTTTCACTGTTTTCAGAACATTAACAGTAAGAACATGGAAGAGTCCAGGAGCCATTTGGTGAGCTGCATATCCTGCTACATGTTCACAGACTTGCCAGTGGAAAAGCCAAACTTCACATGCCAGAAATGCAGCTTGTGTCCCTGTTGGAGGAAAAGTTGCGAAATCTAGAAGAGAGGTTAACTACCTTGAAAATCATTAAGGAAGGTGAAGAGTTCTTAGACAGAGCAGAATTATCTCTTCATGATTCAGAAAGAGAAGAAATTCTCTCTGCACCTGACGAAACAGAGGAATGGAAGCATGTGACCCACAGAAGCAGGAGGATCGAGAGGCAGTCAGCACCCATACTGCTCAGGAACCAGTACCAGGCTCTCACGCAGGAGAACCACGAAGAAATACAGCAAAATAAGACTTTGCCAGCAATGAAGAACCTTGTAAGCCCTCAGAATCCTCCTGGATGGAGAAAGAAGAATGTTGTGAAGAAAAAACGGAGCGTGGTGGTCATGGGGGATTCCCTGTTAAGAGGAACAGAGGCCGCTATCTGCAGACCAGACATAACCTCAAGAGAAATGTGCTGTCTTCCAGGAGCAAAAATTATACATGTGTCTGACAGGATATCAAGACTCTTCAGACCTACAGATCACTACCCATTCCTGCTAATACATGTGGGGACAAATGACACCGCAAGAAAGGACCTGGAAACCATCTGCAGTGACTTTGAAGACTTAGGCAAGAAAGTGAAAGAATTGGGAGCGCAGGTGGTCTTCTCATCCATCCTCCCAGTGGATGGCCATGGAACAATGAGGTGGAATAAGATTCTACAGGTGAACAACTGGCTACGTCGATGGTGCCGTCAACAAGGATTTGGATTTCTGGATCACGGAATGAATTACCTATACGATGGACTACTTGCTAGAGATGGGGTGCACCTTACGAAGACTGGAAAACATGTATTTGGAAGTCGCCTTGCTGCACTCATCAGAAGAGCTTTATACCAGAACAATGTGGGAAGGGAAGCAAAAGGCCAGAAAAAGCCATACAGCTGACAAATACTATTGAGATCTCTGCTACTGGAAGTGGAAAGGAAGAACAAAGACAAAACAATTTAAATAATAAAAATATGGGAGGAAGAGAAACCAATCACAAACTAAAATGTTTTTATACAAATGCACAAAGCATGGGCAACAAACAAGGAGAATTGGAACTACTAATGCAGGAAAAGAAATATGATGTCATTGGAATCACTGAGACTTGGTGGGACGATACACATGATTGGAATAAAAGGCTAAAAGGATACAACTTATTTGCAAGAAACAGACTTGATAAACGAGGAGGAGGTGTCGCATTGTATGTTAGAAAAGCGAATATCTGCACAGAGATTGAAGCTTCAGAGACTGGGAGTTCTGTGGGAACTGTCTGGGTAAGAATACAAGGAGAGAACAATGGAAAGGACACCATTGTAGGCATTTACTACAGGCCACCTGGGCAAGCTGAAGATATGGATGAACTCTTTATGTATCAAATGACCAAGTTCTCCAAAAAATATGACGTAGTGGTCATGGGAGATTTCAACTATCCAGACATTTGTTGGGAATCTCTCTCAAGTAAAACTAACAGGTCAAGCAAATTCTTATCCTCTCTTGCTGACAACTTTATCTTCCAAAAGGTAGGGGAGAAAACAAGGGGATCTGCTACTTTGGATCTAATCCTTATAAACAGGGAGGAAATGGTTGAGGAGGTAAAGGTGGCTGGGACCCTAGGAGGCAGCGATCATGCTATTATAGAATTTTGGATAACTAGAGGAGGAAGACATGTGAAGACTCAAACTTCAAGGTTAGATTTTAGAAAGGCAGATTTTAAGAGACTCAGAAAGAGAATAGGAGGGATCCAATGGCTGGATGTCCTTAAGGACAAAAATGTCCAGGAAGGATGGGAAATTTTTAAAAATGAGATTCTCAAAGCACAATCATTAACAATCCCGAAAAGTAGGAAGAATGGGAAGCATTTAAGGAAACCAGGATGGATGAACACAGAACTTAAACACATGCTAAAAAGAAAGAAAGAAATGTTTATTAAATGGAAAGAGGGAGGCATATCTAAAGAAGATTATAATGCAGTCTGCAGATCCTGTAGGGCACGTATCAGGTTAGCTAAAGCGGACAATGAATTAAGGCTTGCAAGAGATGTCAAAAGCAATAAAAAAGGATTTTGGGGGTATGTCAAAAGTAAAAGAAAAGTCAAAGATGCTATAGGATTTTTACAGGATGAAAATGGAGAAATGGTAAGAGAGGATGTTGAGAAGGCCGAACTTTTTAATTCCTATTTTGCATCTGTTTTCTCTCAGAAAGAAAATGTAACATCAACTGATCTTCACTGTCCTATTAAAGGAATAGAGGAATCCAAGTTATCTGTAAACCGAAAGATTGTGAGGGAATATTTAGCTAACATGAATGAGTTCAAGTCTCCAGGTCCAGATGAATTACACCCCAGAGTACTGAAGGAGATCGTAGAAGAAATTTTAGAACCACTCTCCATAATCTTTGAAAATTCTTGGAGAACAGGAGAAGTCCCAGAAGACTGGAGAAGAGCAAATGTTGTCCCTATCTTCAAAAAGGGGAAGAAGGTGGACCCAGGGAACTATAGGCCGGTGAGTCTGACTTCTATACCAGGAAAGATCTTTGAACAAATTATTAAACAACATGTATGTAAGTACATGGATAAGAATGAAGTGATTAACCAGAGTCAGCATGGGTTTGTAACTAACAAGTCATGTCAGACTAATTTAATTTCCTTCTATGACAGAATCACTGACTGAGTGGATCAGGGAAATGCTGTAGATATAGTATATCTTGACTTCAGCAAAGCATTTGACAAAGTATCTCACACCATCCTTATTGAAAAAATGACCAAGTATGCAATGGACCAGGCAACTGTTAGGTGGATTCATAACTGGCTGAGTGATCGGACTCAAAGGGTGGTTGTAAATGGCTTCACATCCAACTGGATGAATGTCTCAAGTGGGGTACCACAGGGCTCCGTCCTGGGACCTGTATTGTTCAACATCTTTATCAATGATTTAGATGAAGGAATTGAGGGTAAACTGATTAAATTTGCTGATGACACAAAGCTAGGAGGGATAGCTAATACTAGAGAAGAGAGAGAGAGGATTCAAAAAGACCTAAATAAACTGGAGCAGTGGGCAGCAACCAACAGAATGGTTTTTAACAGGGAAAAATGCAAAGTACTACATCTGGGCAATAAAAATAAAAAAAGCATATACAGAATGGGAGGAATAGAGCTAAGCAACAGTACATGTGAAAAAGACTTAGGTATACTAATAGATCATAGACTGAACATGAGTCAACAGTGTGATGCAGCAGCAAAAAAGGCAAATACAATTCTGGGATGTATTAACAGAAGCATACAGTCTAGATCACGTGAAGTCATTATCGGTCTTTACTCCTCTTTGGTCAGACCTCATCTGGAATACCGTGTACAGTTTTGGGCACCACATTTTAAAAAAGACATCGACAAACTGGAGCAAGTTCAGAGAAGAGCGACCAGAATGGTGACTGGTCTGCAAACCATGTCCTATGAGGAACGGTTGCAGGATTTGGGAATGTTTAGCTGCAAAAGAGAAGACTGAGAGGAGACTTAATAGCTGTCTACAAATATGTCAAGGGCTGTCACATTGTAGAAGGATCATCTTTATTCTCATTTGCACAAGGAAAGACTAGAAGCAATGGGATGAAACTAAATGGGAGGAGACACAGATTAGATATTAGAAAAAACTTTTTGACAGTGAGGGTGATCAATGAGTGGAACAGGCGGCCACGAGAGGTGGTGAGTTCCCCTTCAATGGACGTCTTCAAACAGAGGCTGGACAGACATCTGTCTGAGATGATCTAGTGAATCCTGCTTTGAGCCGGGGGTTGGACCAGATGACCCAGGAGGTCCCTTCCAACTCTACCATTCTATGATCAGACACCTCGCTTTTTAATGTTTATTTTTGTTCTTTTATTCTTGGTATCAATAAATATCTAGATTTTATAAATTACTCCAACTGTCACACGGGTCTTTCCATCCTCCTCTATTAGGATAGTTGGAAGGCTATTTTAGATTTCTATGAAGACAAATGTAGATAATTATTAATTACTTTACAGAAAATGACCATTGTTCTGTTCTAAATAATATGTCCTCATTTGTCTTTACAGACTCACAATGGGTCTCTTTTTTTTGAGGATTTAGCATCCTGTGAATCACTAACCTAATATTTAGTTGTATATCACAGTTATTTAGAACTGCTTCACACCTATGTTGCATAGAGTTAACCAACTTATGGCCCCTGTCAGCTGTTATTCCAGCCCAGGACACTTTCACTACATCCCACAATATTTTGACTTTTCCTCAGAAACTCCATTTTTGATGTCACCCCACAAGGGTCCCATCGGATTAAGGTCCGGGGATTGGGCTGGCCGCTCCACAACCTCAATTTTGATGGACTGGAACCAAGATTTTGCTCATTTACTGGTGTGTTTAGGATCGTTGTCTTGTTGAAACATCCATTTCTAGGGCATATCCTCTTCAGAGTAAGGCAACATGACCTCTTCAAGTATTTTAATATATGTAAACTGTTCCATGATTCTTGGTATGCGGTAAATAGGTCCGGCACCATAGTAAGAGAAACATGCCCATATCATGATGCTTCCACCATGCTTCACTGTCTGCAGGGTGTACTGTGGCTGAATGCAGAGTTTGGGGGTCATTGGACTAACTGTCCTCGGCTCTCGGACCCAAAAAGAACAATTTTATTTTCCTCAGTCCACAAAATGTTTCTCCATGTCTCCAGTTGATGGTTTCTTTGGCAAATTGTATCCACTTCAGTACTTGTCTTTTATTTAACAGTGGGACTTTGCGGGGGCTTCTTGGTAAGAGATTAGCTTCACACAGGCGTCTTCTCACTGTCACAGTCCTCACAGGTAACTGGAGACTGTCTGTGATCATCCTGGAGCTGATCCTTGGCTGAGCCTTTGCCATTCTGGCTATTCTTTCATCCATTCGCATCGTAGTCTTCCGTTTTCTTCCACGTCTCTCTGGTTTTGCTTTCCATTATAAAGCATTGGAGATCATTTTAGCTGAACAGCCGATCATTGTCTGCACTTCTTTATAAGTTTTATCCTCTCCAATCACTAATCAGAGTACGCTGCTCTTCTGAACAATGTCTGGAATGACCCATATTTCTCAGGCTTTCAAGGAGAAATGCAGGTACAACATGTGCTGCTTCACCCTTAAAAAATGCCCCCCTGATTCACCCGTTTCCTCAGAATGATTGACCGCACTGATTGACCTCCACACTGATATTATATTGAACACTCGCCGTACAATTATTTATTCCGATAAACAGAGTCAGAAACCTGCAAATGATGAATGCGGAGTCTGGGGGTTTTCTTACAATCTACTGCACCGGCTGGTGAATTATGTGACATGTGGTGATAGAATCTATACCAAAAACAGGGATTAATCTGATCAGTCATATTGGACGGCTGGTATTGTGATCACTACTGTAACTGATAAAGATGGTGTCTCACACTGTCTGATACGGACTCTTCCTATAGTGTTGCAGCAGGTGACATTGAGCCTTTATAGGTCACGTACATGGAGCCTCAGGTCTGGAATCCTGAAGAGCCGCTCAGTTATTCCGGGGAGTGGACATTTATGATCACAGCCTGGACTGTGGACCCAGTCAAATGTAAGGAATGACGTCCGCGGGCGCGCATCAGGAGGGTTTATTACAGGAGCTTGTGTCACGGGCTATACTGCAAACATAAAGCCGGCGCACCGCCAAGCTCCAGCTATACTGCAAACATAAAGCCGGCGCACTGCCAAGCTCCAGCCATACTGCAAACATAAAGCTGCCGCACCACCAAGCTCCAGCTATACTGCAAACATAAAGCCAGCGCACCACCAAGCTCCAGCTATACTGCAAACATAAAGCCAGCGCACCACCAAGCTCCAGCTGGTGCACCGCCAAGCTCCAGCTATACAGCAAACATAAAGCCGGCGCACTGCCAAGCTCCGGCTATACTGCAAACATAAAGCCGGCGCACCGCCAAGCTGCAGCTAAACAGCAAACATAAAGCCGGCGCACCGCCAAGCTCCAGCTATACTGCAAACATAAAGCCAGCGCACCGCCTAGCTCCAGCCATACTGCATACATAAAGCCGGCGCACCGCCAAGCTCCAGCTATACTGCAAACAAAGCCGGCGCACCGCCAAGCTCCAGCTATACAGCAAACATAAAGCCGGCGCACCGCCAAGCTCCAGCTATACTGCAAACATAAAGCCGGCGCACCGCCAAGCTCCAGCTATACAGCAAACATAAAGCCGGCGCACCGCCAAGCTCCAGCTATACTGCAAACATAAAGCCGGCGCACCGCCAAGCTCCAGCTATACTGCAAACATAAAGCCGGCGCACTGCCAAGCTCCAGCCATACTGCAAACATAAAGCCAGCGCACCATCAAGCTCCAGCCAGCGCACCACCAAGCTCCAGCCAGCGCACCACCAAGCTCCAGCCAGCGCACCACCAAGCTCCAGCCAGCGCACCACCAAGCTCCAGCCAGCGCACCACCAAGCTCCAGCCAGCGCACCACCAAGCTCCAGCCAGCGCACCACCAAGCTCCAGCCAGCGCACCACCAAGCGCCAGCCAGCGCACCACCAAGCGCCAGCTATTCTGCAAACATAAAGCCGGCGCACCGCCAAGCTCCAGCCATACTGCATACATAAAGCCAGCGCACTGCCAAGCTCCAGCCATACTGCATACATAAAGCCAGCGCACTGCCAAGCTCCAGCCGGCGTACCGCCTAGCTCCAGCTATACTGCAAACATAAAGCCAGCGCACCACCAAGCTCCAGCTATACTGCAAACATAAAGCCAGCGCACCGCCAAGCTCCAGCTATACTGCAAACATAAAGGCAGCGCACCACCAAGCTCCAGCTGGTACACCGCCAAGCTCCAGCTATACAGCAAACATAAAGCCAGCGCACCGCCAAGCTCCAGCCATACTGCAAACATAAAGCCAGCGCACTGCCAAGCTCCAGCCATACTGCATACATAAAGCCAGCGCACTGCCAAGCTCCAGCCGGCGTACCGCCTAGCTCCAGCTATACTGCAAACATAAAGCCAGCGCACCACCAAGCTCCAGCCATACTGCATACATAAAGCCAGCGCACTGCCAAGCTCCAGCCATACTACATACATAAAGCCAGCGCACTGCCAAGCTCCAGCCGGCGTACCGCCTAGCTCCAGCTATACTGCAAACATAAAGCCAGCGCACCACCAAGCTCCAGCCATACTGCATACATAAAACCAGCGCACTGCCAAGCTCCAGCCGGCGTACCGCCTAGCTCCAGCTATACTGCAAACATAAAGCCAGCGCACCACCAAGCTCCAGCTATACTGCAAACATAAAGGCAGCGCACCACCAAGCTCCAGCTGGTGCACCGCCAAGCTCCAGCTATACAGCAAACATAAAGCCAGCGCACCGCCAAGCTCCAGCCATACTGCATACATAAAGCCAGCGCACTGCCAAGCTCCAGCCGGCGTACCGCCTAGCTCCAGCTATACTGCAAACATAAAGCCAGCGCACCGCCTAGCTCCAGCCATACTGCATACATAAAGCCAGCGCACCGCCAAGCTCCAGCCGGCGTACCGCCTAGCTCCAGCTATACTGCAAACATAAAGCCAGCGCACCGCCAAGCTCCAGCTATACTGCAAACATAAAGCCAGCGCACCACCAAGCTCCAGCCAGCGCACCGCCAAGCTCCAGCTATACAGCAAACATAAAGCCGGCGCACTGCCAAGCTCCGGCTATACTGCAAACATAAAGCCGGCGCACCGCCAAGCTCCAGCTATACTGCAAACATAAAGCCGGCGCACTGCCAAGCTCCAGCCATACTGCAAACATAAAGCCAGCGCACCACCAAGCTCCAGCCAGCGCACCACCAAGCTCCAGCTATTCTGCAAACATAAAGCCGGCGCACTGCCAAGCTCCAGCCATACTGCATACATAAAGCCAGCGCACCACCAAGCTCCAGCTATTCTGCATACATAAAGCCAGCGCACCGCCAAGCTCCAGCCATACTGCATACATAAAGCCAGTGCACCGCCAAGCTCCAGCCATACTGCATACATAAAGCCAGCGCACCGCCAAGCTCCAGCCATACTGCATACATAAAGCCAGCGCACCGCCTAGCTCCGGCTATACTGCAAACATAAAGCCAGCGCACCGCCTAGCTCCAGCCATACTGCAAACATAAAGCCAGCGCACCGCCTAGCTCCGGCTATACTGCAAACATAAAGCCAGCGCACCGCCAAGCTCCAGCCATACTGCATACATAAAGCCAGCGCACCGCCTAGCTCCAGCCATACTGCATACATAAAGCCAGCGCACCGCCAAGCTCCAGCCATACTGCAAACATAAAGCCAGCGCACTGCCAAGCTCCAGCCATACTGCATACATAAAGCCAGCACACCGCCAAGCTCCAGCCATACTGCATACATAAAGCCAGCGCACCGCCAAGCTCCAGCTATACTGCATACATAAAGCCAGCGCACCGCCAAGCTCCAGCTATACTGCATACATAAAGCCAGCGCACTGCCAAGCTCCAGCTATACTGCATACATAAAGCCAGCGCACCGCCAAGCTCCAGCTATACTGCAAACATAAAGCCAGCGCACAGCCAAGCTCCAGCTATACTGCAAACGTAAAGCCGGCGCACCGCCTAGCTCCAGCCATACTGCATACATAAAGCCAGCGCACCGCCTAGCTCCAGCCATACTGCATACATAAAGCCAGCGCACCGCCTAGCTCCAGCCATACTGCATACATAAAGCCAGCGCACTGCCAAGCTCCAGCCGGCGTACCGCCTAGCTCCAGCTATACTGCAAACATAAAGCCAGCGCACCACCAAGCTTCAGCTATACTGCAAACATAAAGCCAGCGCACCATCAAGCTCCAGCCATACTGCAAACATAAAGCCAGCGCACTGCCAAGCTCCAGCTATACTGCATACATAAAGCCAGCACACCGCCAAGCTCCAGCTATACTGCAAACATAAAGCCAGCGCACCACCAAGCTTCAGCTATACTGCAAACATAAAGCCAGCGCACCCCCAAGCTCCAGCCATACTGCAAACATAAAGCCAGCGCACCCCCAAGCTCCAGCCATACTGCAAACATAAAGCCAGCGCACCGCCTAGCTCCAACCATACTGCATACATAAAGCCAGCGCACCACCAAGCTCCAGCCATACTGCAAACATAAAGCCAGCGCACCGCCTAGCTCCAGCCATACTGCATACATAAAGCCAGCGCACCGCCTAGCTCCAGCCATACTGCATACATAAAGCCAGCGCACCGCCAAGCTCCAGCCGGCGTACCGCCTAGCTCCAGCTATACTGCAAACATAAAGCCAGCGCACCACCAAGCTCCAGCTATACTGCATACATAAAGCCAGCGCACCGCCAAGCTCCAGCTATACTGCAAACATAAAGCCAGCGCACCGCCAAGCTCCAGCCGGCGTACCGCCTAGCTCCAGCCATACTGCAAACATAAAGCCAGCGCACCACCAAGCTCCAGCCATACTGCAAACATAAAGCCAGCGCACCGCCTAGCTCCAGCTATACTGCAAACATAAAGCCAGCGCACCGCCAAGCTCCAGCTATACTGCAAACATAAAGCCAGCGCACCACCAAGCTCCAGCCAGCGCACCGCCAAGCTCCAGCTATACAGCAAACAAAGCCGGCGCACTGCCAAGCTCCAGCTATACTGCATACATAAAGCCGGCGCACCGCCAAGCTCCAGCTATACAGCAAACATAAAGCCAGCGCACCGCCAAGCTCCAGCTATACTGCATACATAAAGCCAGCGCACCGCCTAGCTCCAGCTATACTGCAAACATAAAGCCAGCGCACCGCCTAGCTCCAGCCATACTGCATACATAAAGCCAGCGCACCGCCAAGCTCCAGCTGGCGCACCGCCAAGTTCCAGCCGGCGCACCGCCAAGTTCCAGCCATACTGCAAACATAAAGCCAGTGCACCGCCAAGCTCCAACCATACTGCAAACAAAGGCAGGGCATCGCCAAGCTCCAGCCGGCGCACCGCCAAGGTCACCGCTGATCTCCAGCAATACTGCACTTTCTGAGCCTTTACCTTACTTTGAGCTTCTTGGCGACTTCAGTCCGGTCACATTATTATCGCCCTCGGGGACACGTTGCATTCAGAGCTCCGGAGCTGGAATATTTTGCTGTTTGCACAATTTTCTATTTTGTAATTTTTTTGGATGCAATTATGAAATTAAATCTGCAGAAAATGTAAATGTGTCGTTTAATAAGAATGAGAAGTTTCCAGTCCAGGATACAAATAAAAAAAAAAGTTTCTCCTTCGGAGCTGCGCTCAGCTTCTGCCCCAGTGGGAGATGGCGGCCGGATCCACCCTGCTGCCGCCGCGCTCCCCGGTGACAGGATACAGTCCACAGGCGGCGCTCCCGGAGGTCCGCCAGACAAGTCCCCATTGTAGGACGCACCGATCGTCACATCCCCATCACACCTTCTGTATCACCGCAGATTCTGCCGCCTTCTTCCCCTTCATCTTCATCCTGCCCCGGGCATAGACACGGAGGAATAAGGCAAGAAAGACCACAGCCACCCCGACTGCCCCCACCGGGGTGACCGGGTGACCGTACAGCAGGCAGGACAGGAGGATGGCCAGCGCCTGGCGCAGAGTCATGATGATGGTGAAGATGGCCGCACCAAACTTGTTTATGGTGTAGAATATGAAGAGCTGGCCGAACGCCGAGCACACGGACAGGAGAGCCGCGTGGAAGGCGAAGTCCGGGTGTCGCGACATGAAGCGGATGGCGTCCAGCAGAGCCCCCTGTTCCAGCAGAGAGAAGACGGTGAAGAGGCAGGAGAAGAGGTTCACCCCGAACATCATCTGCACGGACGACATCTTGTACTTGAAGAGCGAGTCCTGCCAGTTGGAGGTGAAGCTGTCGAACACGATGTACCCTGCCAAGATGACCACCCCCGAGAAGGTGGTAACCCCCGAAGCGCGGTGACCACCCCCGTTAGACAGTAAGAACATGCTGACGCCCACGGAGATGAGGACGGCGGTGAGATACTCCCAGTACTCGTAGCTCTTGTGGGAGACCACCTTTCCCATCAGCATGACGGGGATGACCTTGGAGGCCTTGGCCAGGACCTGCGTGGGGAAACTGATGAACTTCAGCGCCTCGTACTGACACCAGCTGCTCAGGATGTTGGAGAGGGAAGCAAACGAGTACTTGTACATGGGCGCCCCGTGCCGCGGCTGCTTGGTGAGGGTGCAGTACGTGCCGGCCACCGTCAGAGCCAGGATACGGTTCATGAACACCAAGAACTGAGAGTCTCTGAACTTCTCCCCTGGAGTCCCGGGATCGGAGGAGGAGTACGTCCGGGTCATCACCCGCTCTTGTAAGACACCCCAGGTCAGGTACGAGATCTGTGGAGACACGAGAAGCGAGATGACAAAGGGGCGAGGGAGGAATGATCCCGAAACCGGGGGAGGGGCAACGGGGAAAGGCCGAGCGCGGGAGGGAGGGGCAACGGGGAAATGCCGAGCAGGGAAGGGGCAACGGAGAAAGGCCGAGCGAGCGTGGGGGGGGGGGGGGGGGGGGGGCGACGACGGGGAAAGGACGAGCAGGGGAGGGAGGGGCAACGGGGAAAGGCCGAGCGCGCGCGGGGGAGGGAGGGGCAAGGGGGAAAGGCCGTGCAGGGGAGGGAGGGGCAAGGGGGAAAGGCCGTGCAGGGGAGGGAGGGGCAAGGGGGAAAGGCCGAGCGCGTGCAGGGGAGGGGCAATGAGGAAAGGTTGAGCGAGTCCGGGGTAGGGAAGGGCAACGAGGAAGGCCGAGCGCATGCGTGCGGGGGAGGGAGACAGAGGTGGGAGACTTCCCGGTGATTGATGAGACACAATATGGATCACCATGTCCCACTATCGCCCGGGTATAACAGATGCAGGCCCGGACACTGGTGCGAGAGCAGCATCTACATCCCATCGCCGGTCAGTGTCAGCACCGTCTGGTTCCCCTTTATTTCTCCCATGGACTCTCTTAGAGGACACTTGTGGCGCCTCTTACCTGGAGGCCGGCGGCACAGAAGAGCAGCTTGAAGGCTTGCTGCGTGGTGGAGGGGTCCGCATCTACCCGGGCGCTGGACGGCGGCTCATCTGCTGCCAGCGACTTCGACTCATGTCCAAATACACAAGACTTCACCACGGGAAAACAGATCCCGCGACCTGCGGTGCAACAACGGGAGACATAGGTGAGGCCCTCTGCGGAGGTCAGGACCTGAAAAATGGCGGAAATATGAAGCCACGCCCCATCTGTGGCAGTAATAAGGGGGCGTGGCCTCCCTATAGGACCAGTATCATGTGCCACGGCCCCACGCACACGCGACGACAGCAGCGCCCCGCGGATGCACTCACCCGTCTCCAGGTAGTTGCGCCGTTTGAAGTAGTGTATGAGCAGGAAGCCC
Organism: Phyllobates terribilis; assembly: GCF_046119375.1. Classification (NCBI taxonomy): domain Eukaryota; kingdom Metazoa; phylum Chordata; class Amphibia; order Anura; family Dendrobatidae; genus Phyllobates; species Phyllobates terribilis. Next base: position 644,722,490 of record NW_027362763.1, on the reverse strand, counting down.
GGGATCAGGATCGTGCCGTAACCGGCGATATTCACCATAAACCGCAGCAGCCAGAAGTCTGTCCATATATCCACAGCCGGGGCAGCGGGGGGCGGCTCTTCAGCAGAGACCCCCAGGAGGAAAACCAGGAGGAGCAGAGACCTGGGGAAAGGAGAGGAGGCTACATAAGGTACTACTACCCCCATCATACGAGCTCCTGGGGAAGAGACAGTGACTGCCCCCCAGAGGACGTCCAGGAATTACTGACACATCATGGCCCTGCATGCGCGGACGGGGGTCGCAGAGCAGGGACGCGGCTCACCTAGGGGGATCGCAGAGCACGGGACGCGGCTCATTTGGGGAAACGCAAAGCACGGGAGGCGGCTCACCGGGGGTCCGCAAAGCATGGGACACCGCTCATTGGGGGAGGGGGGCACATCATTATCAGACGTTGTCCTGCAGATAACACGGTGGCCGTTACTGCGACTGATAACATCTTATCTGCAGCCACAAAGCCAAGAGCAAAGTGTCCGAGACGTCCCGATACACAGCACCGACACTACTGCTGACAACCAGCCCCGCGGTGACATCACACGCTAGTATCACCAGCCTCTTCTGTGTGGGATGTGAGGGGTTAATATCCGCTGCTGCAGCGACTGCTCCTTTACCTTCTGCCAAAGTCTCCGACAGACAACAGCGAGGCAGACGATGGCGGCGGCTGCTGGGGGGAACAGACCCCCGGCCACAGGGAAGGAGCGCACTGCTGCGTCCACACAATATGGGGGAATGAGAGGAGGCGTAGTCCTTCCCATTACAACACCTGTCCTGCCCCCCCTCCCACCCCCACATCCTGCTTCACCTCACCAGCGTCCTCCCCCACCCCAGTGTGTCCCGGCCCCCACCCCAGTGTGTCCCGGCCCCTACCCCAGTGTGTCCCGGCCCCTACCCCAGTGTGTCCCGGCCCCTACCCCAGTGTGTCCCGGCCCCTACCCCAGTGTGTCCCGGCCCCTACCCCAGTGTGTCCCGGCCCCTACCCCAGTGTGTCCTGCCCCCATGCCAGTGGTGTCGGGTCAGTTTCATCAGTGATTCTCACATCTGGATAAATGAATGACAAAACTGCTCCAGCATGATCTGCTCAGCTAGCACACAGCCCTGCTCCCCGCAACACCAACCCTCCCCGCCCACACCTCCTCGCCCCTGCCTCCCCGCCGTCCTCCTCCAAACACAACCCCACCCCCGAACACCTCCCTGCCCTCGCCATCCTAACACCTCCACGCCTCCTGCCCCAGCAACACCTCCCCGTCCCCCGCAACACCTCCCCTCTCTGTCCACACCTCCACCGAACACCTCCCCGCCCTCGCAACCCGAACACCTCACCGCCCCCGCAACCCGAACACCTCCCCATCCGCCCCTGCCCTCCTTCCCCAAAAACAACCCGCCCTCGAACACCTCCCAGCCCCCCGCAACCCGAATACCTCCCCGCCCGCAAACCCGCCTTCGCCCACGAACACCTCCCCACCCCCGCAACCCAAACACCTCCCCACCTCTGCACACCTCCCGCACACCTCCCCACCCCTCGAACACCTCCCCTCCCCCAGCCTTTGCCCCACGCACACCTCACCCTTCCCCCACACACCTCCCCGCCCCCCTTCTCATTCTCTATAGGATATAACTACTATAATACTGCTCCCTATGTACAAGAATATAACTACTATAATACTGCTCCCTATGTACAAGAATATAACTACTATAATACTGCTCCCTATGTACAAGAATATAACTACTATAATACTGCCCCTATGTACAAGAATATAACTACTATAATACTGCCCCCTATGTACAAGAATATAACTACTATAATACTGCTCCCTATGTACAAGAATATAACTACTATAATACTGCTCCCTATGTACAAGAATATAACTACTATAATACTGCCCCCTATGTACAAGAATATAACTGCTATAATACTGCCCCCTATGTACAAGAATATAACTGCTATAATACTGCCCCCTATGTACAAGAATATAACTACTATAATACTGCTCCTATGTACAAGAATATATCTACTATAATACTGCCCCCTATCTACAAGAATATAGCTGCTATAATACTGCCTCCTATGTACAAGAATATAACTACTATAATACTGCTCCTATGTACAAGAATATAACTACTATAATACTGCTCCCTATGTACAAGAATATAACTACTATAATACTGCTCCTATGTACAAGAATATAACTACTATAATACTGCCTCTATGTACAAGAATATAACTACTATAATACTGCCTCCTATGTACAAGAATATAACTACTATAATACTGCTCCTATGTACAAGAATATAACTACTATAATACTGTCCTCTATATACAAGAATATAACTACTATAATACTGCTCCCTATGTACAAGAATATAACTACTATAATACTGTTCCCTATGTACAAGAATATAACTACTATAATACTGCCCCTATGTACAAGAATATAACTACTATAACACTGCTCCTATGTACAAGAATATAACTACTATAATACTGCCCCCTATGTACAAGAATATAACTACTATAATACTGCTCCTATGTACAAGAATATAACTACTATAATACTGTCCTCTATATACAAGAATATAACTACTATAATACTGCCCCCTATGTACAAGAATATAACTACTATAATACTGCTCCCTATGTACAAGAATATAACTACTATAATACTGCCCCTATGTACAAGAATATAACTACTATAACACTGCTCCTATGTACAAGAATATAACTACTATAATACTGCCCCTATGTACAAGAATATAACTACTATAATACTGCCCCTATGTACAAGAATATAACTACTATAATACTGCTCCTATGTACAAGAATATAACTACTATAATACTGCTATGTACAAGAATATAACTACTATAATACTGCCCCCTATGTACAAGAATATAACTACTATAATACTGCTCCTATGTACAAGAATATAACTACTATAATACTTCCCCCTATGTACAAGAATATAACTACTATAATACTGCTCCTATGTACAAGAATATAACTACTATAATACTGTCCTCTATATACAATATAACTGCTATAATACTGCCCCCTATGTACAAGAATATAACTGCTATAATACTGCCCCCTATGTACAAGAATATAACTACTATAATACTGCTCCTATGTACAAGAATATATCTACTATAATACTGCTCCTATGTACAAGAATATATCTACTATAATACTGCCCCCTATCTACAAGAATATAGCTGCTATAATACTGCCTCCTATGTACAAGAATATAACTACTATAATACTGCTCCTATGTACAAGAATATAACTACTATAATACTGCTCCCTATGTACAAGAATATAACTACTATAATACTGCTCCTATGTACAAGAATATAACTACTATAATACTGTCCTCTATATACAAGAATATAACTACTATAATACTGCTCCCTATGTACAAGAATATAACTACTATAATACTGTTCCCTATGTACAAGAATATAACTACTATAATACTGCCCCTATGTACAAGAATATAACTACTATAACACTGCTCCTATGTACAAGAATATAACTACTATAACACTGCTCCTATGTACAAGAATATAACTACTATAACACTGCTCCTATGTACAAGAATATAACTACTATAACACTGCTCCTATGTACAAGAATATAACTACTATAATACTGCCCCCTATGTACAAGAATATAACTACTATAATACTGCTCCCATGTACAAGAATATAACTACTATAATACTGTCCTCTATATACAAGAATATAACTACTATAATACTGCCCCCTATGTACAAGAATATAACTACTATAATACTGCTCCCTATGTACAAGAATATAACTACTATAATACTGCCCCTATGTACAAGAATATAACTACTATAATACTGCCCCTATGTACAAGAATATAACTACTATAATACTGCTCCTATGTACAAGAATATAACTACTATAATACTGCTATGTACAAGAATATAACTACTATAATACTGCCCCTATGTACAAGAATATAACTACTATAATACTGCCCCTATGTACAAGAATATAACTACTATAATAATGCTCCTATGTACAAGAATATAACTACTATAATACTTCCCCCTATGTACAAGAATATAACTACTATAATACTGCTCCTATGTACAAGAATATAACTACTATAATACTTCCCCCTATGTACAAGAATATAACTACTATAATACTGCTCCTATGTACAAGAATATAACTACTATAATACTGTCCTCTATATACAAGAATATAACTACTATAATACTGCCCCCTATGTACAAGAATATAACTACTATAATACTGCTCCCTATGTACAAGAATATAACTACTATAATACTGTCCTCTATATACAAGAATATAACTACTATAATACTTCCCCCTATGTACAAGAATATAACTACTATAATACTGCCCCCTATGTACAAGAATATAACTACTATAATACTGCTCCTATGTACAAGAATATAACTACTATAATACTGTCCTCTATATACAAGAATATAACTACTATAATACTTCCCCCTATGTACAAGAATATAACTACTATAATACTGCTCCTATGTACAAGAATATAACTACTATAATACTGTCCTCTATATACAAGAATATAACTACTATAATACTGCCCCCTATGTACAAGAATATAACTACTATAATACTGCTCCCTATGTACAAGAATATAACTACTATAATACTGTCCTCTATATACAAGAATATAACTACTATAATACTTCCCCCTATGTACAAGAATATAACTACTATAATACTGCCCCCTATGTACAAGAATATAACTACTATAATACTGCTCCTATGTACAAGAATATAACTACTATAATACTGTCCTCTATATACAAGAATATAACTACTATAATACTTCCCCCTATGTACAAGAATATAACTACTATAATACTGCTCCTATGTACAAGAATATAACTACTATAATACTGTCCTCTATATACAAGAATATAACTACTATAATACTTCCCCCTATGTACAAGAATATAACTACTATAATACTGCTCCTATGTACAAGAATATAACTACTATAATACTGTCCTCTATATACAAGAATATAACTACTATAACACTGCCCCTATGTACAAGAATATAACTACTATAACACTGCTCCTATGTACAAGAATATAACTACTATAATACTGCTCCTATGTACAAGAATATAACTACTATAATGCTGCCCCTATGTACAAGAATATAACTACTATAATACTGCTCCTATGTACAAGAATATAACTACTATAATACTGCTCCTATGTACAAGAATATAACTACTATAATACTGCTCCTATGTACAAGAATATAACTACTATAATACTGCTCCTATGTACAAGAATATAACTACTATAATACTGCTGCTATGTACAAAAATATAACTACTATAATACTACCCCCTATGTACAAGAATATAGCTACTATAATACTGCTCCTATGTACAAGAATGTAACTACTATAATACTGCCCCCTATGTACAAGAATATAACTACTATAATACTGCCCCCTATGTACAAGAATATAACTACTATAATACTGCTGCTATGTACAAAAATATAACTACTATAATACTACCCCTATATACAAGAATATAACTACTATAATACTGCTCCCTATGTACAAGAATATAACTACTATAATACTGCTCCCTATGTACAAGAATATAACTACTATAATACTGCTGCTATGTACAAAAATATAACTACTATAATACTGCCCCCTATGTACAAGAAAATAACTACTATAATACTGCTCCCTATGTACAAGAGTATAACTACTATAATACTGCCCCCTATGTACAAGAATATAACTACTATAATACTGCTCCCTATGTACAAGAGTATAACTACTATAATACTGCCCCCTATGTACAAGAATATAACTACTATAATACTGCTCCTATGTACAAGAATGTAACTACTATAATACTGCCCCCTATGTACAAGAATATAACTACTATAATACTGCTCCCTATGTACAAGAGTATAACTACTATAATACTGCCCCCTATGTACAAGAATATAACTACTATAATATTGCTCCTATGTACAAGAATATAACTACTAGAATACTGCCCCCTATGTACAAGAATATAACTACTAGAATACTGCTCCCTATGTACAAGAATATAACTACTATAATACTGCCTCTATGTACAAGAATATAACTACTATAATACTGCTATGTACAAGAATATTACTATAATACTGCCCCCTATGTACAAGAATATAACTACTATAATACTGCCCCCTATGTACAAGAATATAACTACTATAATACTTCCCCCTATGTACAAGAATATAACTACTATAATACTGCTCCTATGTACAAGAATATAACTACTATAATACTGTCCTCTATATACAAGAATATAACTACTATAATACTGCCCCCTATGTACAAGAATATAACTACTAGAATACTGCTCCCTATGTACAAGAATATAACTACTATAATACTGTCCTCTATATACAAGAATATAACTACTATAATACTTCCCCCTATGTACAAGTATATAACTACTATAATACTGCTCCCTATGTACAAGAGTATAACTACTATAATACTGCCCCCTATGTACAAGAATATAACTACTATAATATTGCTCCTATGTACAAGAATAAAACTACTATAATACTTCCCCCAATATACAAGAATATAACTACTATAATACTGCCTCTATGTACAAGAATATAACTACTATAATACTGCTATGTACAAGAATATTACTATAATACTGCCCCCTATGTACAAGAATATAACTACTATAATACTGCCCCCTATGTACAAGAATATAACTACTATAATACTTCCCCCTATGTACAAGAATATAACTACTATAATACTGCTCCTATGTACAAGAATATAACTACTATAATACTGTCCTCTATATACAAGAATATAACTACTATAATACTGCCCCCTATGTACAAGAATATAACTACTAGAATACTGCTCCCTATGTACAAGAATATAACTACTATAATACTGTCCTCTATATACAAGAATATAACTACTATAATACTTCCCCCTATGTACAAGTATATAACTACTATAATACTGCCCCCTATGTACAAGAATATAACTACTATAATACTGCTCCTATGTACAAGAATATAACTACTATAATACTGTCCTCTATATACAAGAATATAACTACTATAATACTTCCCCCTATGTACAAGAATATAACTACTATAATACTGCTCCTATGTACAAGAATATAACTACTATAATACTGTCCTCTATATACAAGAATATAACTACTATAATACTTCCCCCTATGTACAAGAATATAACTACTATAATACTGCTCCTATGTACAAGAATATAACTACTATAATACTGTCCTCTATATACAAGAATATAACTACTATAACACTGCCCCTATGTACAAGAATATAACTACTATAACACTGCTCCTATGTACAAGAATATAACTACTATAATACTGCTCCTATGTACAAGAATATAACTACTATAATGCTGCCCCTATGTACAAGAATATAACTACTATAATACTGCTCCTATGTACAAGAATATAACTACTATAATACTGCTCCTATGTACAAGAATATAACTACTATAATACTGCTCCTATGTACAAGAATATAACTACTATAATACTGCTCCTATGTACAAGAATATAACTACTATAATACTGCTGCTATGTACAAAAATATAACTACTATAATACTACCCCCTATGTACAAGAATATAGCTACTATAATACTGCTCCTATGTACAAGAATGTAACTACTATAATACTGCCCCCTATGTACAAGAATATAACTACTATAATACTGCCCCCTATGTACAAGAATATAACTACTATAATACTGCTGCTATGTACAAAAATATAACTACTATAATACTACCCCCTATATACAAGAATATAACTACTATAATACTGCTCCCTATGTACAAGAATATAACTACTATAATACTGCTCCCTATGTACAAGAATATAACTACTATAATACTGCTGCTATGTACAAAAATATAACTACTATAATACTGCCCCCTATGTACAAGAAAATAACTACTATAATACTGCTCCCTATGTACAAGAGTATAACTACTATAATACTGCCCCCTATGTACAAGAATATAACTACTATAATACTGCTCCCTATGTACAAGAGTATAACTACTATAATACTGCCCCCTATGTACAAGAATATAACTACTATAATACTGCTCCTATGTACAAGAATGTAACTACTATAATACTGCCCCCTATGTACAAGAATATAACTACTATAATACTGCTCCCTATGTACAAGAGTATAACTACTATAATACTGCCCCCTATGTACAAGAATATAACTACTATAATATTGCTCCTATGTACAAGAATAAAACTACTATAATACTTCCCCAATATACAATATAACTACTATAATACTGGCTCTATGTACAAGAATATAACTACTATAATACTGCTATGTACAAGAATATTACTATAATACTGCCCCCTATGTACAAGAATATAACTACTATAATACTGCCCCCTATGTACAAGAATATAATATAATACTGCCCATATGTACAAGAATATAACTACTATAATACTGCTCCTATGTACAAGAATATAACTACTATAATACTGCTCCTATGTACAAGAATATAACTACTATAATACTTCCCCCTATGTACAAGAATATAACTACTATAATACTGTCCTCTATATACAAGAATATAACTACTATAATACTTCCCCCTATGTACAAGTATATAACTACTATAATACTGCCCCCTATGTACAAGAATATAACTACTATAATACTGCTCCTATGTACAAGAATATAACTACTATAATACTGTCCTCTATATACAAGAATATAACTACTATAATACTTCCCCCTATGTACAAGAATATAACTACTATAATACTGCTCCTATGTACAAGAATATAACTACTATAATACTGTCCTCTATATACAAGAATATAACTACTATAACACTGCCCCTATGTACAAGAATATAACTACTATAATACTGCTCCTATGTACAAGAATATAACTACTATAATACTGCTCCTATGTACAAGAATATAACTACTATAATGCTGCCCCTATGTACAAGAATATAACTACTATAATACTGCTCCTATGTACAAGAATATAACTACTATAATACTGCTCCTATGTACAAGAATATAACTACTATAATACTGCTCCTATGTACAAGAATATAACTACTATAATACTGCTCCTATGTACAAGAATATAACTACTATAATACTGCTGCTATGTACAAAAATATAACTACTATAATACTACCCCCTATGTACAAGAATATAGCTACTATAATACTGCTCCTATGTACAAGAATGTAACTACTATAATACTGCCCCCTATGTACAAGAATATAACTACTATAATACTGCCCCCTATGTACAAGAATATAACTACTATAATACTGCTGCTATGTACAAAAATATAACTACTATAATACTACCCCCTATATACAAGAATATAACTACTATAATACTGCTCCCTATGTACAAGAATATAACTACTATAATACTGCTCCCTATGTACAAGAATATAACTACTATAATACTGCTGCTATGTACAAAAATATAACTACTATAATACTGCCCCCTATGTACAAGAAAATAACTACTATAATACTGCTCCCTATGTACAAGAGTATAACTACTATAATACTGCCCCCTATGTACAAGAATATAACTACTATAATACTGCTCCCTATGTACAAGAGTATAACTACTATAATACTGCCCCCTATGTACAAGAATATAACTACTATAATACTGCTCCTATGTACAAGAATGTAACTACTATAATACTGCCCCCTATGTACAAGAATATAACTACTATAATACTGCTCCCTATGTACAAGAGTATAACTACTATAATACTGCCCCCTATGTACAAGAATATAACTACTATAATATTGCTCCTATGTACAAGAATAAAACTACTATAATACTTCCCCCAATATACAAGAATATAACTACTATAATACTGCCTCTATGTACAAGAATATAACTACTATAATACTGCTATGTACAAGAATATTACTATAATACTGCCCCCTATGTACAAGAATATAACTACTATAATACTGCCCCCTATGTACAAGAATATAACTAATATAATACTGCCCCTATGTACAAGAATATAACTACTATAATACTGCTCCTATGTACAAGAATATAACTACTATAATACTGCTCCTATGTACAAGAATATAACTACTATAATACTTCCCCCTATGTACAAGAATATAACTACTATAATACTGCTCTCTATGTACAAGAATATAACTACTATAATACTGCTCTCTATGTACAAGAATATAACTACTATAATACTGCCTCTATGTACAAGAATATAACTACTATAATACTGCCTCCTATCTACAAGAATATAACTTCTATAATACTGCTCCCTATGTACAAGAATATAACTACTATAATACTGCCTCTATATATAAGCATATAACTACTATAATACTGCCACTATGTACAAGAATATAACTACTATAATACAGCCCCCTATGTACAAGAATATAACTACTATAATACTGCCACTATGTACAAGAATATAACTACTATAATACTGTCCTCTATATACAAGAATATAACTACTATAATACTGCTCCTATGTACAAGAATATAACTACTATAATACTGCTACTATGTACAAGAATATAACTACTATAATACTGCCCCCTATGTACAAGAATATAACAACTATAATACTGCTCCTATGTACAAGAATATAACTACTATAATACTGTCCTCTATATACAAGAATATAACTACTATAATGCTGCCCCTATGTACAAGAATATAACTACTATAACACTGCTCCTATGTACAAGAATATAACTACTATAATACTGCTGCTATGTACAAAAATATAACTACTATAATACTACCCCCTATGTACAAGAATATAACTACTATAATACTGCTCCTATGTACAAGAATATAACTACTATAATACTGTCCTCTATATACAAGAATATAACTACTATAATACTGCACCCTATGTACAAGAATATAACTACTATAATACTGCACCCTATGTACAAGAATATAACTACTATAATACTGCCCCTATGTACAAGAATATAACTACTATAATACTGCACCTATGTACAAGAATATAACTACTATAATACTGCTCCTATGTACAAGAATATAACTACTATAATACTGCTCCTATGTACAAGAATATAACTACTATAATACTGCCCCCTATGTACAAGAATATAACTACTATAATACTGCTCCTATGTACAAGAATATAACTACTATAATACTGCTCCTATGTACAAGAATATAACTACTATAATACTGCTCCTATGTACAAGAATATAACTACTATAATGCTGCCCCTATGTACAAGAATATAACTACTATAATACTGCCGCTATATACAAGAATATAACTACTATAATACTGCCCCTATGTACAAGAATATAACTACTATAATACTGCCCCTATGTGCAAGAATATAACTACTATAATACTGCCCCCTATGTACAAGAATATAACTACTATAATACTGCCCCTATGTACAAGAATATAACAGCTATAATACTACGTATACAAGTATATAACTACTATGCAGCTGAGGAGGGGCGGTGCGGCACAGTTTGGCCTCAGCACATTGTACCTGGAGACATCACATAAATCAATACCAGGAAGGCGATGGCACAAGGAGAGGCCATAACCCCTGCTCTGCTGGTATAAATTACTCCTGCAGTGAGGATGATGGGAGTAGTGTGCTGGTCAGTGGCATTGCGGGGGTTACAGCCCTCCTGTACAGGCAGCTGCAGGGTCTGTAGGTTTAACCCTTGCTGGGAGTGCACAGGTCACAATGGCTATCTGTGTGCAGGGAACAAGTCAGCACTGGAGGAGAGAAGGGGGAGGAGGACAGGAGAGATCCATCAGCCACTGCCACACTCAGCCCACAACACCCAACAATCACTAACACAGGGGAGGGGACGCCACAGAGGGGGGGGGGGGCACACAGAGGGGGGGGGCACACACAGGAAGGGGGGGCACACACAGGAAGGGGACGCAGGGGAGGGGACGCCACAGAGGGGGGGGGCCACACAGGGGAGGGGACGCCACACAGGGGAGGGGACGCCACACAGGGGAGGGGACACAGGGGAGGGGACACGCAGGGGAGGGGACGCCACAGAGGGGGGGCCCACACAGTGGAGGGGGCGCCACAGAGGGGGGGCCACAGGAGAGGGGACGCCACAGAAGGGAGGAGACGGACGCCACAGAGGGGAGGGGCCACACAGCAGAGGGGGGGCCACAGAGGGGAGGGGACGGACGCCACAGAGGGGAGGGGACGGACGCCACAGAGGGGAGGGGACGGACGCCACAGAGGGGAGGGGCCACACAGCAGAGGGGGGGGCCACAGAAGGGAGGGGACGGACGCCACAGAGGGGAGGGGCCACAGGAGAGGGGAATCCACAGAAGGGAGGGGACGGACGCCACAGAAGGGAGGGGACGGACGCCACAGAAGGGAGGGGACGGACGCCACAGAGGGGAGGGGACGGACGCCACAGAAGGGAGGGGACGGACGCCACAGAGGGGAGGGGCCACACAAGGGAGGGGACGGACGCCACAGAGGGGAGGGGCCACACAAGGGAGGGGACGGACGCCACAGAGGGGAGGGGACGGACGCCACAGAGGGGAGGGGACGGACGCCACAGGGGACGGACGCCACAGAGGGGAGGGGCCACACAGCGGAGGGGAGGGGCCACAAGAGAGGGGACGCCACAGAAGGGAGGGGACGGACGCCACAGAGGGGGGGGGGGGGCACACAGCACGGAGGGGACGCCACAGAGGGGGGGGCCGCCACAGGAGAGGCGACGCCACAGGGGGGGGCCGCCACAGGCGAGGCGACGCCACAGGAGGGGGACACGCACGCGAGGCGACGCCACAGGAGGGGGACACGCACGCGAGGCGACGCCACAGAGGGGGACACGCACGCGGGAGGGGACGCCACAGAGGGGGACACGCACGCGGGAGGGGACGCCACAGAGGGGGACACGCACGCGGGAGGGGACGCCACATACGGGGACACGCACGCGGGAGGGGACGCCACATACGGGGACACGCACGCGGGAGGGGACGCCACATACGGGGACACGCACGCGGGAGGGGACGCCACATACGGGGACACGCACGCGGGAGGGGACGCCACATACGGGGACACGCACGCGGGAGGGGACGCCACATACGGGGACACGCACGCGGGAGGGGACGCCACATACGGGGACACGCACGCGGGAGGGGACGCCACATACGGGGACACGCACGCGGGAGGGGACGCCACATACGGGGACACGCACGCGGGAGGGGACGCCACATACGGGGACACGCACGCGGGAGGGGACGCCACATACGGGGACACGCACGCGGGAGGGGACGCCACATACGGGGACACGCACGCGGGAGGGGACGCCACATACGGGGACACGCACGCGGGAGGGGACGCCACATACGGGGACACGCACGCGGGAGGGGACGCCACATACGGGGACACACACGCGGGAGGGGACGCCACATACGGGGACACACACGCGGGAGGGGACGCCACATACGGGGACACACACGCGGGAGGGGACGCCACATACGGGGACACACACGCGGGAGGGGACGCCACATACGGGGACACACACGCGGGAGGGGACGCCACATACGGGGACACACACGCGGGAGGGGACGCCACATACGGGGACACACACACGGGAGGGGACGCCACATACGGGGACACACACGCGGGAGGGGACGCCACATACGGGGACACACACACGGGAGGGGACGCCACATACGGGGACACACACACGGGAGGGGACGCCACATACGGGGACACACACACGGGAGGGGACGCCACATACGGGGACACACACACGGGAGGGGACGCCACATACGGGGACACACACACGGGAGGGGACGCCACATACGGGGACACACACACGGGAGGGGACGCCACATACGGGGACACACACACGGGAGGGGACGCCACATACGGGGACACACACACGGGAGGGGACGCCACATACGGGGACACACACACGGGAGGGGACGCCACATACGGGGACACACACACGGGAGGGGACGCCACATACGGGGACACACACACGGGAGGGGACGCCACATACGGGGACACACACACGGGAGGGGACGCCACATACGGGGACACACACACGGGAGGGGACGCCACATACGGGGACACACACACGGGAGGGGACGCCACATACGGGGACACACACACGGGAGGGGACGCCACATACGGGGACACACACGGGAGGGGACGCCACATACGGGGACACACACACGGGAGGGGACGCCACATACGGGGACACACACGGGAGGGGACGCCACATACGGGGACACACACGGGAGGGGACGCCACATACGGGGACACACACGGGAGGGGACGCCACATACGGGGACACACACGGGAGGGGACGCCACATAGAGGGACACACACGGGAGGGGACGCCACATAGAGGGACACACACGGGAGGGGACGCCACATAGAGGGACACACACGGGAGGGGACGCCACATAGAGGGACACACACGGGAGGGGACGCCACATAGAGGGACACACACGGGAGGGGACGCCACATAGAGGGACACACACGGGAGGGGACGCCACATAGAGGGACACACACGGGAGGGGACGCCACATAGAGGGACACACACGGGAGGGGACGCCACATAGAGGGACACACACGGGAGGGGACGCTACATAGAGGGACACACACGGGAGGGGACGCTACATAGAGGGACACACACGGGAGGGGACGCTACATAGAGGGACACACACGGGAGGGGACGCTACATAGAGGGACACACACGGGAGGGGACGCTACATAGAGGGACACACACGGGAGGGGACGCTACATAGAGGGACACACACGGGAGGGGACGCTATATACGGGGACACACACGGGAGGGGACGCTATATACGGGGACACACACGGGAGGGGACGCTATATACGGGGACACACACGGGAGGGGACGCTATATACGGGGACACACACGGGAGGGGACGCTATATACGGGGACACACACGGGAGGGGACGCTATATACGGGGACACACACGGGAGGGGACGCTATATACGGGGACACACACGGGAGGGGACGCTATATACGGGGACACACACGGGAGGGGACGCTATATACGGGGACACACACGGGAGGGGACGCTATATGCGGGGACACACACGGGAGGGGACGCTATATGCGGGGACACACACGGGAGGGGACGCTATATGCGGGGACACACACGGGAGGGGACGCTATATGCGGGGACACACACGGGAGGGGACGCTATATGCGGGGACACACACGGGAGGGGACGCTATATGCGGGGACACACACGGGAGGGGACGCTATATGCGGGGACACACACGGGAGGGGACGCTATATGCGGGGACACACACGGGAGGGGACGCTATATGCGGGGACACACACGGGAGGGGACGCTATATGCGGGGACACACACGGGAGGGGACGCTATATGCGGGGACACACACGGGAGGGGACGCTATATGCGGGGACACACACGGGAGGGGACGCTATATGCGGGGACACACACGGGAGGGGACGCTATATGCGGGGACACACACGGGAGGGGACGCTATATGCGGGGACACACACGGGAGGGGACGCTATATGCGGGGACACACACGGGAGGGGACGCTATATGCGGGGACACACACGGGAGGGGACGCTATATGCGGGGACACACACGGGAGGGGACGCTATATGCGGGGACACACACGGGAGGGGACGCTATATGCGGGGACACACACGGGAGGGGACGCTATATGCGGGGACACACACGGGAGGGGACGCTATATGCGGGGACACACACGGGAGGGGACGCTATATGCGGGGACACACACGGGAGGGGACGCTATATGCGGGGACACACACGGGAGGGGACGCTATACAGGGGGACACACACGGGAGGGGACGCTATACAGGGGGACACACACGGGAGGGGACGCTATACAGGGGGACACACACGGGAGGGGACGCTATATAGGGGGACACACACGGGAAGGGACGCTATATAGGGGGACACACACGGGAGGGGACGCTATATAGGGGGACACACACGGGAGCACACACGGGAGGGGACGCTATATAGGGGGACACACACGGGAGGTGACGCTATATAGGGGGACACACACGGGAGGGGACGCTATATAGGGGGACACACACGGGAGGGGACGCCACATAGGGGGACACACACGGGAGGGGACGCCACATAGGGGGACACACACGGGAGGGGACGCCAATAGGGGGACACACACGGGAGGGGACGCACACGGGAGGGGACGCCACATAGGGGGACACACACGGGAGGGGACGCCACATAGGGGGACACACACGGGAGGGGACGCCACATACGGGGACACACACGGGAGGGGACGCCACATACGGGGACACACACGGGAGGGGACGCCACATACGGGGACACACACGGGAGGGGACGCCACATACGGGGACACACACGGGAGGGGACGCCACATACGGGGACACACACGGGAGGGGACGCCACATACGGGGACACACACGGGAGGGGACGCCACATACGGGGACACACACGGGAGGGGACGCCACATACGGGGACACACACGGGAGGGGACGCCACATACGGGGACACACACGGGAGGGGACGCCACATACGGGGACACACACGGGAGGGGACGCCACATACGGGGACACACACGGGAGGGGACGCCACATACGGGGACACACACGGGAGGGGACGCCACATACGGGGACACACACGGGAGGGGACGCCACATACGGGGACACACACGGGAGGGGACGCCACATACGGGGACACACACGGGAGGGGACGCCACATACGGGGACACACACGGGAGGGGACGCCACATACGGGGACACACACGGGAGGGGACGCCACATACGGGGACACACACGGGAGGGGACGCCACATACGGGGACACACACGGGAGGGGACGCCACATACGGGGACACACACGGGAGGGGACGCCACATACGGGGACACACACGGGAGGGGACGCCACATACGGGGACACACACGGGAGGGGACGCCACATACGGGGACACACACGGGAGGGGACGCCACATACGGGGACACACACGGGAGGGGACGCCACATACGGGGACACACACGGGAGGGGACGCCACATACGGGGACACACACGGGAGGGGACGCCACATACGGGGACACACACGGGAGGGGACGCCACATACGGGGACACACACGGGAGGGGACGCCACATACGGGGACACACACGGGAGGGGACGCCACATACGGGGACACACACGGGAGGGGACGCCACATACGGGGACACACACGGGAGGGGACGCCACATACGGGGACACACACGGGAGGGGACGCCACATACGGGGACACACACGGGAGGGGACGCCACATACGGGGACACACACGGGAGGGGACGCCACATACGGGGACACACACGGGAGGGGACGCCACATACGGGGACACACACGGGAGGGGACGCTACATACGGGGACACACACGGGAGGGGACGCTACATACGGGGACACACACGGGAGGGGACGCTACATACGGGGACACACGGGAGGGGACGCTATATAGAGGGACACACACGGGAGGGGACGCTATATAGAGGGACACACACGGGAGGGGACGCTATATAGAGGGACACACACGGGAGGGGACGCTATATAGAGGGACACACACGGGAGGGGACGCTATATACGGGGACACACACGGGAGGGGACGCTATATACGGGGACACACACGGGAGGGGACGCTATATACGGGGACACACACGGGAGGGGACGCTATATGCGGGGACACACACGGGAGGGGACGCTATATGCGGGGACACACACGGGAGGGGACGCTATATGCGGGGACACACACGGGAGGGGACGCTATATGCGGGGACACACACGGGAGGGGACGCTATATGCGGGGACACACACGGGAGGGGACGCTATATGCGGGGACACACACGGGAGGGGACGCTATATGCGGGGACACACACGGGAGGGGACGCTATATGCGGGGACACACACGGGAGGGGACGCTATATGCGGGGACACACACGGGAGGGGACGCTATATGCGGGGACACACACGGGAGGGGACGCTATATGCGGGGACACACACGGGAGGGGACGCTATATGCGGGGACACACACGGGAGGGGACGCTATATGCGGGGACACACACGGGAGGGGACGCTATATGCGGGGACACACACGGGAGGGGACGCTATATGCGGGGACACACACGGGAGGGGACGCTATATGCGGGGACACACACGGGAGGGGACGCTATATGCGGGGACACACACGGGAGGGGACGCTATATGCGGGGACACACACGGGAGGGGACGCTATATGCGGGGACACACACGGGAGGGGACGCTATATGCGGGGACACACACGGGAGGGGACGCTATATGCGGGGACACACACGGGAGGGGACGCTATATGCGGGGACACACACGGGAGGGGACGCTATATGCGGGGACACACACGGGAGGGGACGCTATATGCGGGGACACACACGGGAGGGGACGCTATATGCGGGGACACACACGGGAGGGGACGCTATATGCGGGGACACACACGGGAGGGGACGCTATATGCGGGGACACACACGGGAGGGGACGCTATATGCGGGGACACACACGGGAGGGGACGCTATATGCGGGGACACACACGGGAGGGGACGCTATATGCGGGGACACACACGGGAGGGGACGCTATATGCGGGGACACACACGGGAGGGGACGCTATATGCGGGGACACACACGGGAGGGGACGCTATATGCGGGGACACACACGGGAGGGGACGCTATATGCGGGGACACACACGGGAGGGGACGCTATATACGGGGACACACGGGAGGGGACGCTATACAGGGGGACACACACGGGAGGGGACGCTATACAGGGGGACACACACGGGAGGGGACGCTATACAGGGGGACACACACGGGAGGGGACGCTATACAGGGGGACACACACGGGAGGGGACGCTATACAGGGGGACACACACGGGAGGGGACGCTATATAGGGGGACACACACGGGAAGGGACGCTATATAGGGGGACACACACGGGAGGGGACGCTATATAGGGGGACACACACGGGAGCACACACGGGAGGGGACGCTATATAGGGGGACACACACGGGAGGTGACGCTATATAGGGGGACACACACGGGAGGGGACGCTATATAGGGGGACACACACGGGAGGGGACGCTATATAGGGGGACACACACGGGAGGGGACGCTATATAGGGGGACACACACGGGAGGGGACGCTATATAGGGGGACACACACGGGAGGGGACGCTATATAGGGGGACACACACGGGAGAGGACGCTATAAAGAGGGACACACACTGGAGAGGACGTTAGATACGGGGACACACGGGAGGGGATGTTATATACGGGGACGCTATATAGGGGGACACACGGGAGGGGACGCTATATAGGTGACACACACGGGAGGGGACGCTATTAAGGGGGACACACACGGGAGGGGACGTTATATAGGGGGACACACAGGGGAGGGGACGCTATATACGAGGACACACACGGGAGGGGACGCTATAGCGGGGACACACAGGGGAGAGGATGCTATATAGGGAACACACACGGGAGGGGATGCTATATAGGTGACACACACGGGAGGGGACACTATATAGGGGGACACACAGGGGAGGGGACGCTATATACGAGGACACACACGGGAGGGGACGCTATATAGGGGGACACACATGGGAGGGGACGCTATATAGGGGGACACACGGGGAGGGGACACTATATAGGGGGACACACAGGGGAGGGGACGGGACGCTATATAAGGGGACACACAGGGGAGGGGATGCTATATAGGGGGACACACAGGGGAGGGGACGGTACGATATATAAGGGGACACACCGGGGAGGGGACGCTATATAGGGGGACACATTTGGTGTCGGAGTCTCGGTTCGGGCCCCGGTTCTCTCCTTATACGGCGGTGACGTGGCTGCTCTCTGACGTCACGCCCGCACACATCACTCACCGAATCCGGGCTGCGCTCCTCATCTCTCCGGTCCCCGCTCTATAATGATTCCCGAACACAAGAGTCTCCTGCTGACAGAATACAGCGACCACCCGCCCCGGGGAACAGCGCCACCTGGCGGCGAGGAGGAGCGACGTGACGGGAAATGTGCGCCACCTGCCGACATCTGCGGGAAGTGTCCGGACAACAGCAATAATGTATGGACGCTCCTCTCTCTCCTGTATAATGTATGGACGCTCCTCTCTCTCTCCTCTGTATAATGTATGGACGCTCCTCTCTCTCCTATATAATGTATGGACGCTCCTCTCTCCTCTGTATAATGTATGGACGCTCCTCTCTCTCTCCTGTATAATGTACGGACACTCCTCTCTCTCTCCTGTATAATGTATGGACGCTCCTCTCTCTCCTGTATAATGTATGGACGCTCCTCTCTCTCCTGTATAATGTACGGACACTCCTCTCTCTCTCCTGTATAATGTATGGACGCTCCTCTCTCTCCTGTATAATGTATGGACGCTCCTCTCTCTCCTCTGTATAATGTATGGACGCTCCTCTCTCTCCTCTGTATAATGTATGGACGCTCCTCTCTCTCTCCTGTATAATGTATGGACGCTCCTCTCTCCTCTGTATAATGTATGGACGCTCCTCTCTCCTCTGTATAATGTATGGACGCTCCTCTCTCTCTCCTGTATAATGTATGGACTCTCCTCTCTCCTCTGTATAATGTATGGACGCTCCTCTCTCCTCTGTATAATGTACGGACGCTCCTCTCTCTCCTGTATAATGTATGGACGCTCCTCTCTCTCTCTTGTATAATGTATGGACGCTCCTCTCTCTCCTGTATAATGTATGGACGCTCCTCTCTCTCTCCTGTATAATGTACGGACGCTCCTCTCTCTCTCCTGTATAATGTATGGACGCTCCTCTCTCTCTCCTGTATAATGTATGGACGCTCCTCTCTCCCCTGTATAATGTATGGACGCTCCTCTCTCTCTCCTGAATAATGTATGGACGCTCCTCTCTCTCTCCTGTATAATGTATGGACGCTCCTCTCTCCCCTGTATAATGTATGGACGCTCCTCTCTCTCCTGTATAATGTATGGACGCTCCTCTCTCTCTCCTGTATAATGTATGGACGCTCCTCTCTCTCTCCTCTGTATAATGTATGGACGCTCCTCTCTCTCTCCTGTATAATGTATGGACGCTCCTCTCTCTCTCCTGTATAATGTATGGACGCTCCTCTCTCCCCTGTATAATGTATGGACGCTCCTCTCTCTCTCCTGTATAATGTATGGACGCTCCTCTCTCTCTCCTGTATAATGTATGGACGCTCCTCTCTCTCCTGTATAATGTATGGACGCTCCTCTCTCTCTCCTGTATAATGTATGGACGCTCCTCTCTCTCTCCTCTGTATAATGTATGGACGCTCCTCTCTCTCTCCTGTATAATGTATGGACGCCCCTCTCTCTCTCCTGTATAATGTATGGACGCTCCTCTCTCTCCTCTGTATAATGTATGGACGCTCCTCTCTCTCCTGTATAATGTATGGACGCTCCTCTCTCTCCTGTATAATGTATGGACGCTCCTCTCTCTCCTGTATAATGTATGGACGCTCCTCTCTCTCTCCTGTATAATGTATGGACGCTCCTCTCTCTCCTGTATAATGTATGGACGCTCTTCTCTCTATCCTGTATAATGTACGGACGCTCCTCTCTCTCCCCTGTATAATGTATGGACGCTCCTCTCTCCCCTGTATAATGTATGGACGCTCCTCTCTCTCTCCTGTATAATGGATGGACGCTCCACTCTCTCCTCTGTATAATGTATGGACGCTCCTCTCTCTCTCCTGTATAATGTATGGACGCTCCTCTCTCTCCTGTATAATGTATGGACGCTCCTCTCTCTCCTCTGTATAATGTATGGACGCTCCTCTCTCCCCTGTATAATGTATGGACGCTCCTCTCTCTCTCCTGTATAATGGATGGACGCTCCACTCTCTCCTCTGTATAATGTATGGACGCTCCTCTCTCTCTCCTGTATAATGTATGGACGCTCCTCTCTCTCTCCTGTATAATGTATGGACGCTCCTCTCTCTCCTGTATAATGTATGGACGCTCCTCTCTCTCTCCTGTATAATGGATGGACGCTCCACTCTCTCCTCTGTATAATGTATGGACGCTCCTCTCTCTCTCCTGTATAATGTATGGACGCTCCTCTCTCTCTCCTGTATAATGTATGGACGCTCCTCTCTCTCCTGTATAATGTATGGACGCTCCTCTCTCTCCTGTATAATGTATGGACGCTCCTCTCTCTCTCCTGTATAATGTATGGACGCTCCTCTCTCTCCCCTGTATAATGTATGGACGCTCCTCTCTCTCTCCTGTATAATGTATGGACGCTCCTCTCTCTCCTCTGTATAATGTATGGACGCTCCTCTCTCCTCTGTATAATGTATGGACGCTCCTCTCTCTCTCCTGTATAATGTATGGACGCTCCTCTCTCTCTCCTGTATAATGTATGGACGCTCCTCTCTCTCTCCTGTATAATGTATGGACGCTCCTCTCTCCTCTGTATAATGTATGGACGCTCCTCTCTCTCTCCTGTATAATGTATGGACGCTCCTCTCTCTCCTGTATAATGTATGGACGCTCCTCTCTCTCCTGTATAATGTATGGACGCTCCTCTCTCTCCCCTGTATAATGTATGGACGCTCCTCTCTCCTCTGTATAATGTATGGACGCTCCTCTCTCTCCTGTATAATGTATGGACGCTCCTCTCTCTCTCCTGTATAATGTGTGGACGCTCCTCTCTCCTCTGTATAATGTATGGACGCTCCTCTCTCTCCTGTATAATGTATGGACCTCCTCTCTCCTCTGTATAATGTATGGACGCTCCTCTCTCTCCTGTATAATGTATGGACGCTCCTCTCTCTCTCCTGTATAATGTATGGACGCTCCTCTCTCTCCTGTATAATGTATGGACGCTCCTCTCTCTCTCCTGTATAATGTATGGACGCTCCTCTCTCTCCTCTGTATAATGTATGGACGCTCCTCTCTCTCCTGTATAATGTATGGACCTCCTCTCTCCTCTGTATAATGTATGGACGCTCCTCTCTCTCCTGTATAATGTATGGACGCTCCTCTCTCCTCTGTATAATGTATGGACGCTCCTCTCTCTCCTGTATAATGTATGGACGCTCCTCTCTCTCCTGTATAATGTATGGACGCTCCTCTCTCTCCCCTGTATAATGTATGGACGCTCCTCTCTCCTCTGTATAATGTATGGACGCTCCTCTCTCTCCTGTATAATGTATGGACGCTCCTCTCTCTCTCCTGTATAATGTGTGGACGCTCCTCTCTCCTCTGTATAATGTATGGACGCTCCTCTCTCTCCTGTATAATGTATGGACGCTCCTCTCTCTCTCTCCTGTATAATGTACGGACGCTCCTCTCTCTCTCTCCTGTATAATGTATGGACGCTCCTCTCTCTCTCCTGTATAATGTATGGACGCTCCTCTCTCCTCTGTATAATGTATGGACGCTCCTCTCTCTCCTGTATAATGTATGGACGCTCCTCTCTCTCCTGTATAATGTATGGACGCTCTTCTCTCTCTCCTGTATAATGTATGGACGCTCCTCTCTCTCCTGTATAATGTATGGACGCTCCTCTCTCTCTCCTATATAATGTATGGACGCTCCTCTCTCTCTCCTGTATAATGTATGGACGCTCCTCTCTCCTCTGTATAATGTATGGACGCTCCTCTCTCTCTCCTGTATAATGTATGGATGCTCCTCTCTCTCCTGTATAATGTATGGACGCTCCTCTCTCTCCTGTATAATGTATGGACCTCCTCTCTCCTCTGTATAATGTATGGACGCTCCTCTCTCTCCTGTATAATGTATGGACCTCCTCTCTCCTCTGTATAATGTATGGACGCTCCTCTCTCTCCTGTATAATGTATGGACGCTCCTCTCTCCTCTGTATAATGTATGGACGCTCCTCTCTCTCCTGTATAATGTATGGACGCTCCTCTCTCTCCTGTATAATGTATGGACGCTCCTCTCTCTCCCCTGTATAATGTATGGACGCTCCTCTCTCCTCTGTATAATGTATGGACGCTCCTCTCTCTCCTGTATAATGTATGGACGCTCCTCTCTCTCTCCTGTATAATGTGTGGACGCTCCTCTCTCCTCTGTATAATGTATGGACGCTCCTCTCTCTCCTGTATAATGTATGGACGCTCCTCTCTCTCTCCTGTATAATGTACGGACGCTCCTCTCTCTCTCTCCTGTATAATGTATGGACGCTCCTCTCTCTCTCCTGTATAATGTATGGACGCTCCTCTCTCCTCTGTATAATGTATGGACGCTCCTCTCTCTCCTGTATAATGTATGGACGCTCCTCTCTCTCCTGTATAATGTATGGACGCTCTTCTCTCTCTCCTGTATAATGTATGGACGCTCCTCTCTCTCCTGTATAATGTATGGACGCTCCTCTCTCTCTCCTATATAATGTATGGACGCTCCTCTCTCTCTCCTGTATAATGTATGGACGCTCCTCTCTCCTCTGTATAATGTATGGACGCTCCTCTCTCTCTCCTGTATAATGTATGGATGCTCCTCTCTCTCTCCTGTATAATGTATGGATGCTCCTCTCTCTCTCCTGTATAATGTATGGACGCTCCTCTCTCTCTCCTGTATAATGTATGGACGCTCCTCTCTCCTCTGTATAATGTATGGACGCTCCTCTCTCTCCTGTATAATGTATGGACGCTCCTCTCTCTCTCCTGTATAATGTATGGACGCTCCTCTCTCTCCTGTATAATGTATGGACGCTCCTCTCTCTCCTGTATAATGTATGGACGCTCCTCTCTCTCCCCTGTATAATGTATGGACGCTCCTCTCTCCTGTATAATGTGTGGACGCTCCTCTCTCCTCTGTATAATGTATGGACGCTCCTCTCTCTCCTGTATAATGTATGGACCTCCTCTCTCCTCTGTATAATGTATGGACGCTCCTCTCTCTCTCCTGTATAATGTATGGACGCTCCTCTCTCCTCTGTATAATGTATGGACGCTCCTCTCTCCTCTGTATAATGTATGGACGCTCCTCTCTCTCCTGTATAATGTATGGACCTCCTCTCTCCTCTGTATAATGTATGGACGCTCCTCTCTCTCTCCTGTATAATGTATGGCGCTCCTCTCTCTCTCCTGTATAATGTATGGACGCTCCTCTCTCTCTCCTAAATAATGTATGGACGCTCCTCTCTCTCTCCTGTATAATGTATGGACGCTCTTCTCTCTCCTCTGTATAATTTATGGACGCTCCTCTCTCTCTCCTGTATAATGTATGGACGCTCCTATCTCTCTCCTGTATAATGTATGGACGCTCCTCTCTCTCTCCTAAATAATGTATGGACGCTCCTCTCTCTCTCCTGTATAATGTATGGACGCTCTTCTCTCTCCTCTGTATAATTTATGGACGCTCCTATCTCTCTCCTGTATAATGTATGGACGCTCCTCTCTCTCTACTGTATAATGTATGGACGCTCCTCTCTCTCTCCTGTATAATGTATGGCCGCTCCTCTCTCTCCTCTGTATAATGTATGGCCGCTCCTCTCTCTCCTCTGTATAATGTATGGACGCTCCTCTCTCTCCTGTATAATGTATGGACGCTCCTCTCTCTCTCCTGTATAATGTATGGACGCTCCACTCTCTCCCCTGTATAATGTATGGACGCTCCTCTCTCTCCTCTATAATGTATGGACGCTCCTCTCTCTCCTGTATAATGTATGGACGCTCCTCTCTACTCTGTATAATGTATGGACGCTCCTCTCTCTCTCCTGTATAATGTATGGACGCTCCTCTCTCTCCTGTATAATGTATGGACCCTCCTCTCTCTCCTGTATAATGTATGGACGCTCCTCTCTCTCTCCTGTATAATGTATGGACGCTCCTCTCTCTCTCCTAAATAATGTATGGACGCTCCTCTCTCTCTCCTGTATAATGTATGGACGCTCCTCTCTCTCCTGTATAATGTATGGACGCTCTTCTCTCTCCTCTGTATAATTTATGGACGCTCCTATCTCTCTCCTGTATAATGTATGGACGCTCCTATCTCTCTCCTGTATAATGTATGGACGCTCCTATCTCTCTCCTGTATAATGTATGGGCGTTCCTCTCTCCTCTGTATAATGTATGGACGCTCCTCTCTCTCTCCTGTATAATGTATGGCCGCTCCTCTCTCTCCTCTGTATAATGTATGGCCGCTCCTCTCTCTCCTCTGTATAATGTATGGACGCTCCTCTCTCTCCTGTATAATGTATGGACGCTCCTCTCTCTCCTGTATAATGTATGGACGCTCCTCTCTCTCTCCTGTATAATGTATGGACGCTCCTCTCTCTCCTCTGTATAATGTATGGACGCTCCTCTCTCTCTCCTGTACAATGTATGGACGCTCCTCTCTCTCCTCTGTATAATGTATGGACGCTCCTCTCTCTCTCCTGTATAATGTATGGACGCTCCTCTCTCTCCTCTGTATAATGTATGGACGCTCCTCTCTCTCCTCTGTATAATGTATGGACGCTCCTCTCTCTCTCCTGTACAATGTATGGACGCTCCTCTCTCTCCTCTGTATAATGTATGGACGCTCCACTCTCTCCCCTGTATAATGTATGGACGCTCCTCTCTCTCCTCTATAATGTATGGATGCTCCTCTCTCTCCTGTATAATGTATGGACGCTCCTCTCTCCTCTGTATAATGTATGGACGCTCCTCTCTCTCTCCTGTATAATGTATGGACGCTCCTCTCTCTCCTGTATAATGTATGGACCCTCCTCTCTCTCCTGTATAATGTATGGACGCTCCTCTCTCTCTCCTGTATAATGTATGGACGCTCCTCTCTCTCTCCTGTATAATGTATGGACGCTCCTCTCTCTCTCCTGTATAATGTATGGACGCTCCTCTCTCTCTCCTGTATAATGTATGGACGCTCCTCTCTCTCTCCTGTATAATGTATGGACGCTCCTCTCTCTCTCCTGTATAATGTATGGACGCTCCTCTCTCTCTCCTGTATAATGTATGGACGCTCCTCTCTCTCTCCTGAATAATGTATGGACGCTCCTCTCTCTCCTGTATAATGTATGGACGCTCCTGTCTCTCCTCTGTATAATGTATGTGTGGAACCCCAGGGGTCTGGTTACCACAGTAACAGCAATGTTATGTCTGAGAGCAGGTGGGAGGTCTCTTGGTCAGGAATCCTAAGCATGCCACACCTCCTGCCCAGTCCTGGGAGGGGAAGGACTTCCCCTATATAAACTGGGGCTGAGGTGGGGTTTGAAAAGAACACAGACAGAGACAGAGACACAGTCTGGTCTGGTGAGGAGCAGTTACAGGGAAAATAAGATCAGGAGCTCTGTGGGAGCAGTGATAAAAGGAGTCCGGGACTGGAAGCTGTAGAGCTCGTCCGGACTGGAGAGATCTCACCGGACACGGAGTCCGAGGCTGTGGGGACTGTTCCATACCCAGCAGCAGAAACCGACCGGCAGGGGATTTCAGGTCCTCTGGCCAAGAAACCCGAAGGCACGGTCACACGCAAGGGACCAGCACCGCCGTCGTGGAGCGGAGGCTACCAGAAGGCCCCGAGTCACCGGCCATACGGGTGAGCACCACACGGTACACTCAGGGACGTGGGCTACTTTTACCCGCTTCTAGCAAGGTAGCCAAGAAGAGTACAGTTAGTTGGGGAGGCCTACAACTCCGCCTGGCCAGGGGAGATCCTGTCTGCTCACGGACTGACCAGACCCCGACCGCTAGCCAGTACTCCCGGGAGGGTCTATCTTTGTCACCAGTAAAGACCCTGAACTACACCGCACCGTCTCTGAGTGGTTCCTGGTGCCTGCGTGCAATTCTACCATCCCCATCATTCACGTCCGCTTCCCTGAGGCCTTACCCCTCCCGTTGGGGGTTATACTACCCACGCTGCACAACTGTACCACCGGCCTCAGCGGTCTGCCCTGCAACGGCGGTTTCGTAACCGCATTCAACGGGTGGCGTAGTCGAACAATATCACATCTGCCACTAAAAACATCGCCACTTAGTTTGACACCCTGGGCACGGAACCGGGTCACCGCCACGAGGACTACCACCCCCAACAGATCCGGCTCCGGGTATTCCCCAAACATGGCCCAGGGGGCGCGTCAACTTTTGGCGTAGTCAGCAGGATCTCGTGCCCGCAACCACCGGGTACTGCGTGCCTGAAAAAGACTGTTAAACTTACCTGTGGTGAAGATTCCCGCCATCCGACGCCATCTTTTGCCTTCTTCCCGCCATCCGTGGAGTTTTCCCGCCATCCGACGCCATCTTTTGCCTTCTTCCCGCCATCCGTGGAGTTTTCCCGCCATTGGACGCCATCTCGAGGACGCCGCGCGGGAAGAAGAGGGGCGTGGACTCCGAAAACGCGCGAGAACTGAAGCCCCGCCTCACGTCCGGACGTTGCGTAAGGTCCTGGAAGGAGCCCAGCAGACGCCGACGTCACAGGAGCGCGACGGAAGGTCCTCAACCCTGACGATCCACTGCGGAGCCGCGGCCTACGGAAGAGGATCATCGCAAGGTAGGCCACGGTCCACTAGGGGGGAGGTGGATGTCGGATACGGAGGAGAGCTTCACTGCCTCAACCCCCGCCAGCGCCACCGCTGCTGCAGTCATGCCTTTCACTATGCCCTACATCCCGGGGGCAGCCTGGCTACCCCGGTACTCAGGGGAGTCCCATACCCTAAATGACTTCAGAGAAAGGCTGGATAGCCTCTTCCAGGTGTACCCCCTCACAGAAGAGCAAAAAGTGAGCATCCTGGTGGCTCATTTAACAGGGGCAGCCCAAAGGGAGGTAAAGTCCTGGCCACTTGGGAGGAGGACTGTCGCAGAGATACTAGCCCGGCTGAAGGACACCTTTGATACCCGCACCTCAGCCGAGATCAAGCTTAGATTCTACGGGTGCAAACAGCGAGCACATGAGAATATAAGGGACTATGCACTAAACCTACAAGAGGCCCTGAGAGCCATTAAGCAGGCCGACCCTGACGGCGTGGGAAACGAGGACAAACTGTTGACTGAACAATTTATAGAGGGTCTACATTGTAATGCCCACCGAACCCAGTTGCGAGCCATGGCCTTACAGGACCCTCATCTGGACTTTGCACAGTTCAAGGACAGAGCCATCCGGGTGCTCCGAGAACCGGCACCAGGTGGCGCTGTGACCCACAAACGCCCTGCTACCACTTACCACCAGGAGACGGCGCCCTTGTCGGCAGGGCCTGTGGGAGCTGATGCGCAGGCTTTAAACAATGACCCGGCTACAGACCTGCACCATCAGGTCCAAGAACTAACTAAAAGCGTTGCCGCGCTAACCCGAACTGTGCAGTCTTTACAGGTTTCTACTCCAGGGAAGATCCAGCTGGCATCCGGACCGGAGGATATCCCGTGGCGCCGACCAAGGAGGACCCCACCGGCCAGAGGAAGACCCAGCGACCGATGCAACGAGGACGTACAACCCATCTGCCGCCGCTGCAATCAACCCGGACATATGGCAAGGTACTGTTCTTTAAACTGGCACAACCTGGGGTAGAGGGCCAACCCCTAGGAATAAGATCACCAGGCCCATCGAACTGGCGTGACAAATACGTGGGAGGACGTCCAGTCTTGCCTGTGGTACTGGATGGCATTCCTATGAGTGCCCTACTTGACACCGGGTCACAGGTCACCACCATCCCGTACGTGCTCTTCAAGCAGTACTGGAATGACTCGGATATCACCCGCTACCCAGACGACGACTTGAGTATCATCGCCAGCAATGGCCAGCCCGTGCCACAGATCGGATTTAAAGAGATGACCATTAAAATCGGTAAAGTCGAACTGGCAGCACAGGGACTGATCATTGTGGACATTGACAAGCGCGAGAGTCACCCAAAAATAACTCTAGGAACTAATGTGATTGAAAATTGTCTTGCAGAGGTGATTCTTATTTTACAGCAGGTTGCCAAGAACGCCAGCTCCGGCCAGCAGCGAGTGCTCCAAAAAGAGATCCGGGCACTGATGCGACGGCAACAGGTGGAACTCTCCGGCGGTGAGATTGGTAGCGTGAGAATGTGTGACCCTTTCCCTATTGCCATGCCCCCAAAAAGTGAGATGATGATTTGGTGCCGGGCAGCTATTGGTCTGAGAGGTAGAGATTACCAGGCAATGGTAGAACCAGTCTACTCAGATAGTAGGCCCACCATTTTGACGGCACGGGGGGTGGTTGATGTACGCCATGGGAGGGTGCCCGTTCGCATAATAAATATCGGGAAGAGGGAAGTGTACCTGCCCCGGTATGCTACGCTAGCCAAATTGTATACCATCAACCAAAATTCTGTACAGTCCGTGGAACCCTTGCCTCCATCTCATCCAGAGGAAGGTAACGGCTCTAAGCAACAAATGGAGGACTGGTGTCAGCAACTGCATTTGGGTACTGACTCCACTCCCTCACACCAGAAACAGGGAGTCTATCGGGTGGTTCGAGAGTACGAGAGAGTGTTTAGTAAACACCCGCTAGACTTCGGGCGAGTAAAGGGGGTAGAACACCACATCCCCACGGGAAACCATCCTCCCATAAAGGAGAGATACCGACCCGTACCCCCTGCACACTACCAACACGCCAAGGGGATGCTTAGAGACATGAAGGAGGCTGGGGTAATCAGGGATAGCTGTAGCCCCTGGGCAGCTCCACTAGTCTTGGTTAAAAAGAAAGACAACACTATGAGAATGTGTGTAGACTACAGGAAGGTCAACCGTATCACACACAAAGATGCGTACCCCTTACCAAGGATAGAGGAGTCTTTGGCTGCTTTAAAATCTGCTAACTTCTTCTCCACTTTGGATCTCACTAGCGGGTACTGGCAGGTTCCTGTAGCAGAGGCGGACCGGGAGAAGACTGCATTCACCACCCCGATGGGACTTAGCGAGTTTACCTGCATGCCGTTCGGACTCTGCAACGCACCAGGAACCTTCCAACGATTGATGGAATGCTGTCTGGGACACCGGAACTTTGAGACGGTCCTGCTGTACCTGGACGATGTTATAGTTTATTCCAAAACCTACGAGGACCACCTGAAACACCTGGCGGAAGTGTTTGAAGCCCTGGCAAACTACGGTCTGAAGGTGAAACCGTCGAAGTGTCACCTGCTAAAACCAAAGGTGCAGTACTTGGGACACGTGGTGAGTGCTGACGGAGTGGCTCCCGACCCTGATAAGATCACAGCGATTAAGGAATGGCCAAGACCCTCCAGCGTAAAGGAAGTGCGGCAGTTCCTCGGGTTGGTAGGCTACTACCGAAGGTTCATTCCCGGTTTCACCAAAAAGGCAGCTCCTATGCAGGACCTCCTGATAGGCCAGTCCAGGAAGGCCAAGAACCAGAAGCCGCCCTTCAGATGGGAGAAGTTGGAAGAAGAGTCCTTCCGCCAGCTGAAGATGGCCCTCACGGGGGATGAAATCCTGGCGTACCCGGATTACAGCCAGCCCTTTATCCTCTACACCGACGCAAGTAACATCGGGCTAGGAGCCGTACTGTCCCAGATCCAGCAGGGGAGAGAACGGGTAATTGCTTACGCCAGCCGAAAACTGCGACCCACCGAAAGAAACCCTGAGAATTACAGCTCATTCAAGCTAGAGTTCCTGGCAGTGGTGTGGGCAGTCACCGAACGCTTTAAGCACTACCTCGCCTCTTCCCGGTTCACCGTGTACACGGATAACAACCCGTTGACACACCTGGACACTGCAAGACTCGGTGCCCTGGAGCAGAGATGGATGGCCCGCCTGTCCAACTATGAGTTCACGATCAAATACCGGGCAGGACGCTCCAATACCAACGCGGATGCCTTGTCCAGAATGCCAAACCTACCGGACGTAGGGGAAGATCCAGGGGAACTGGAAGAAGTTGAACTCCCCGCGTTTCACCGTCATGGGACTACCCAGTATTCCCACCGTGTAAGGGGTAAGCAATCCGCTACGTTCAACCCCTTACCTCATTACAACTGGGCAGAAACGCAAGACAGTGACCCCGCCGTCCGACTGGTGAAAGAGATGCTGACTCAGCCAGATGCCCGCCTTGACCCAGACGCTCCGGAGGAGACCAAGCAACTGTGGGCTGAGAAGAGTCGACTGTTCCTTTACAAGGGGAAGTTGTGCCGCAGAATGGTTAACTCCCGGACGCATGAACTGGTCTGGCAAGTAGTGGTGCCAAGAAGAGACGCGACTATGGTACTGGAGGCATACCACGACGGAGCTGGGCACTTCGGATGGAAGAAGCTGGAGTTCCTGCTGCGCGGGCGGTTCCACTGGGTAGGCATGAGGGGAACCATCGAGAGGTGGTGCAGAGACTGTGGCCCATGCAACCTAAGAAGGAAGGACCGTGCCAGCCAGAAGACTCCCCTGCAGTCCATCGTCACCAGGCAGCCGTTGGAACTGGTAGCCTTGGACCATGTAAAACTGACCCCCAGCAGAAGTGGCTACGTCTATGCGTTAACCATCGTGGATCACTACTCCCGGTTCTTGGTTGTCGTCCCCGTCAAGGACTTAACGGCTCAAACAGCAGCTAGAGCCTTCCAGCAGCACTTCTGCCGTCCACACGGATACCCAGAGCAGGTGCTGACGGACCAAGGACCTGCCTTTGAAGCGGAAGTCTTCCAGGAGTTCTGCACTCTGTATGGCTGCCGGAAGATAAGAACAACACACTATCATCCGCAAACCAATGGACTCTGCGAGAAGATGAACCAGGTGGTGATAGACCTTCTGAAAACATTGCCCCTGGAAGAACGCAGTCTGTGGCCTGAGAAACTGCCTGATCTGGTGGACCTATACAACCACATCCCTGTGGGTTCTACCAACTGTACCCCGGCTTACCTAATGAGAGCAAGACCTGGTAAGCTGCCTGTTGATCTGGATATGGGAGTCCTGACACCCGAGGACACTTCACCAGAAGCAGACTGGGACACAGAGAGGCAGCAGCAGTACCGGAAAGTACAGGAGAGCGTTGAGCGAAGTCTCTGTCAAGCAAGAGAAAGACAGGAGAAGACTTACAACCAGTATGCTCCCGCTGTTCCCCTGGTACCTGGAGAGCAGGTCTTGAAGAGGAAAAGACTGATCCACAAGTTGGACGACCAGTGGGAAAAGGACCCGTACACCGTACTGCCATCAAGCCATGAAAACCCGAAAGTCTGTACAATCAGTAAGGATGGAGGAGAAACCACAGCCATTGTCTCCCGAGATCACTTGAAGAAGTGTCCCGAGCAGCTACGAAACCCTGAAGAAGATCAAGAAAACCCTCGACCCGCAGAGGAAAGGGAAGAGATGGTCAGTACTGTACTCGGAGACTTCCCTCGGTCTTGGACACAAGTAAATGGCGCTGTTGTGGTACCCGTCCTCACCTTCCTCCAGCCAACATCCCAAGTGCCTACGGAAAAACAGGTAGAGCTGGAAGAGCAGCCGGTCCAGGAGGCAGAAGACCCCACACAAGCAGACCAGGAGAATCGACCCTCTGCTTATAGTGAGCCTGCCGTGCCCCTAGTGAGCCAAAGAGTCCGTAGACAGTTGCCCAGCTTACCTTTGACAGCTCCTACACCCTGTAGCTCAGGACCAGTTAGTGAGCTCCGTAGGTCTACTAGAACCACTAGAGGCCAGTTGCCCGTACGTTGGAGGATCTAAAGTGTTCAGACTGTTTTATTGGTATTTACCTGTTTACTGTTGCTTGTAAATAATTATGTTTTTCCAGTTATTTTATAGGTGTCTTTTGTGGATTTACTAGAACTCTATCGTATATATGTTTGGAGCGTAACCCAGGAACGGACTAAAGACTGTTAAAGACTCGGGGCAGAACAGACCCCTACCTGGTTACGGCTCCCTGTTCTTTGGTGAAATGGACACCCTTTTTGCTTCAAAAATTGCACCCGGTTGCGGACACGCCGTGACCACTTTAACATGTTTTTCCTTATTGTATTGTTCCTGTTTATACCCTGTTATGTTTTCAAAAAAAATATGTTTAGTCCCGGAGTACTAAATTTTACTAGGGGGAATGTGGAACCCCAGGGGTCTGGTTACCACAGTAATAGCAATATTACGTCTGTGAGCAGGTGGGAGGTCTCCTGGTCAGGAATCCTAAGCATGCCACACCTCCTGCCCAGTCCTGGGAGGGGAAGAACTTCCCCTATATAAACTGGGGCTGAGGTGGGGTTAGAAAAGAACACAGACAGAGACAGAGACACAGTCTGGTCTGGTGAGGAGCAGTTACAGGGAAAATAAGATCAGGAGCTCTGTGGGAGCAGTGATAAAAGGAGTCCGGGACTGGAAGCTGTAGAGCTCGTCCGGACTGGAGAGATCTCACCGGACACGGAGTCCGAGGCTGTGGGGACTGTTCCATACCCAGCAGCAGAAACCGACCGGCAGGGGATTTCAGGTCCTCTGGCCAAGAAACCCGAAGGCACGGTCACACGCAAGGGACCAGCACCGCCGTCGTGGAGCGGAGGCTACCAGAAGGCCCCGAGTCACCGGTCATACGGGTGAGCACCACACGGTACACTCAGGGACGTGGGCTACTTTTACCCGCTTCTAGCAAGGTAGCCAAGAAGAGTACAGTTAGTTGGGGAGGCCTACAACTCCGCCTGGCCAGGGGAGATCCTGTCTGCTCACGGACTGACCAGACCCCGACCGCTAGCCAGTACTCCCGGGAGGGTCTATCTTTGTCACCAGTAAAGACCCTGAACTACACTGCACCGTCTATGAGTGGTTCCTGGTGCCTGCGTGCAATTCTACCATCCCCATCATTCACGTCCGCTGCCCTGAGGCCATACCCCT
Source organism: Phyllobates terribilis (assembly GCF_046119375.1). Classification (NCBI taxonomy): domain Eukaryota; kingdom Metazoa; phylum Chordata; class Amphibia; order Anura; family Dendrobatidae; genus Phyllobates; species Phyllobates terribilis. The sequence goes on along the minus strand of NW_027362763.1, from coordinate 644,687,489 downwards.
CCCGTTGGGGGTTATACTACCCACACTGCACAACTGTACCACCGGCCTCAGCGGTCTGCCCTGCAGCGGCGGTTTCGTAACCGCATTCAACGGGTGGCGTAGTCGAACAATATCACATCTGCCACTAAAAACATCGCCACTTAGTTTGACACCCTGGGCACGGACCGGGTCACCGCCACGAGGACTACCACCCCCAACAGATCCGGCTCCGGGTATTCCCCAAACATGGCCCAGGGGGCGCGTCATATGGACGCTCCTCTCTCTCTCCTGTATAATGTATGGACGCTCCTCTCTCTCCTCTGTATAATGTATGGTCGCTCCTCTCTCTCCTGTATAATGTACGGACGCTCCTCTCTCTCCCCTGTATAATGTATGGACGCTCCTCTCTCTCTCCTGTATAATGTATGGACGCTCCTCTCTCTCCTCTGTATAATGTATGGACGCTCCTCTCTCTCTCCTGTATAATGTATGGACCTCCTCTCTCCTCTGTATAATGTATGGACGCTCCTCTCTCTCCTGTATAATGTATGGACGCTCCTCTCTCTCCTCTGTATAATGTATGGACGCTCCTCTCTCCTCTGTATAATGTATGGACGCTCCTCTCTCTCTCCTGTATAATGTATGGACGCTCCTCTCTCTCCTCTGTATAATGTATGGACGCTCCTCTCTCTCTCCTGTATAATGTATGGACGCTCCTCTCTCTCTCCTGTATAATGTATGGACCTCCTCTCTCCTCTGTATAATGTATGGACGCTCCTCTCTCTCCTGTATAATGTATGGACGCTCCTCTCTCTCCTCTGTATAATGTATGGACGCTCCTCTCTCCTCTGTATAATGTATGGACGCTCCTCTCTCTCTCCTGTATAATGTATGGACGCTCCTCTCTCTCCTCTGTATAATGTATGGACGCTCCTCTCTCTCTCTCCTGTATAATGTATGGACGCTCCTCTCTCTCTCCTGTATAATGTATGGACGCTCCTCTCTCTCTCCTGTATAATGTATGGACGCTCCTCTCTCTCTCCTGTATAATGTATGGACGCTCCTCTCTCTCCTGTATAATATATGGACGCTCCTCTCTCTCCTCTGTATAATGTATGGACGCTCCTCTCTCTCCTCTGTATAATGTATGGACGCTCCTCTCTCTCCTGTATAATGTATGGACGCTCCTCTCTCTCCTGTATAATGTATGGACGCTCCTGTCTCTCCTCTGTATAATGTATGGACGCTCCTGTCTCTCCTCTGTATAATGTATGGACGCTCCTCTCTCTCTCCTGTATAATGTATGGACGCTCCTCTCTCCTCTGTATAATGTATGGACGCTCCTCTCTCTCCTCTGTATAATGTATGGTCGCTCCTCTCTCTCCTGTATAATGTACGGACGCTCCTCTCTCTCCCCTGTATAATGTATGGACGCTCCTCTCTCTCTCCTGTATAATGTATGGACGCTCCTCTCTCTCCTCTGTATAATGTATGGACGCTCCTCTCTCTCTCCTGTATAATGTATGGACGCTCCTCTCTCTCTCCTGTATAATGTATGGACGCTCCTCTCTCTCCTGTATAATGTATGGACGCTCCTCTCTCTCCCCTGTATAATGTATGGACGCTCCTCTCTCTCCCCTGTATAATGTATGGACGCTCCTCTCTCTCTCCTGTATAATGTATGGACGCTCCTCTCTCTCCTCTGTATAATGTATGGACGCTCCTCTCTCTCTCCTGTATAATGTATGGACGCTCCTCTCTCTCTCCTGTATAATGTATGGACGCTCCTCTCTCTCTCCTGTATAATGTATGGACGCTCCTCTCTCTCCTGTATAATATATGGACGCTCCTCTCTCTCCTCTGTATAATGTATGGACGCTCCTCTCTCTCCTGTATAATGTATGGACGCTCCTCTCTCTCCTGTATAATGTATGGACGCTCCTGTCTCTCCTCTGTATAATGTATGGACGCTCCTCTCTCTCTCCTGTATAATGTATGGACGCTCCTCTCTCTCCTGTATAATGTATGGACGCTCCTCTCTCTCTCCTGTATAATGTATGGACGCTCCTCTCTCTCTCCTGTATAATGTATGGACGCTCCTCTCTCCTCTGTATAATGTATGGACGCTCCTGTATAATGTATGGACGCTCCTGTATAATGTATGGACGCTCCTCTCTCTCCTCTGTATAATGTATGGACGCTCCTCTCTCCTCTGTATAATGTATGGACGCTCCTGTATAATGTATGGACGCTCCTCTCTCTCCTGTATAATGTATGGACGCTCCTCTCTTTCTCCTGTATAATGTATGGACGCTCCTCTCTCTCCTGTATAATGTATGGACGCTCCTTTCTCTCCTGTATAATGTATGGACGCTCCTCTCTCTCCTGTATAATGTATGGACGCTCCTCTCTCTCCTGTATAATATATGGACGCTCCTCTCTCTCCTGTATAATGTATGGACGCTCCTCTCTCTCCTCTGTATAATGTATGGACGCTCCTCTCTCTCCTCTGTATAATGTATGGACGCTCCTCTCTTTCTCCTGTATAATGTATGGACGCTCCTCTCTCTCCTGTATAATGTATGGACGCTCCTCTCTCTCCTGTATAATGGATGGACGCTCCTCTCTCTCCTCTGTATAATGTATGGACGCTCCTCTCTCTCCTCTGTATAATGTATGGACGCTCCTCTCTCCTCTGTATAATGTATGGACGCTCCTCTCTCTCTCCTGTATAATGTATGGACGCTCCTCTCTCCTCTGTATAATGTATGGACGCTCCTCTCTCTCCTGTATAATATATGGACGCTCCTCTCTCTCTCCTGTATAATATATGGACGCTCCTCTCTCCTGTATAATATATGGACGCTCCTCTCTCCTGTATAATATATGGACGCTCCTCTCTCTCTCCTGTATAATGTATGGACGCTCCTCTCTCTCCTGTATAATGTATGGACGCTCCTCTCTCTCCTGTATAATGTATGGACGCTCCTCTCTCTCCTGTATAATGTATGGACGCTCCTCTCTCTCTCTTGTATAATGTATGGACGCTCCTCTCTCTCTCCTGTATAATGTATGGACGCTCCTCTCTCTCCTCTGTATAATGTATGGACGCTCCTCTCTCCCATGTATAATGTATGGACGCTCCTCTCTCTCTCCTCTGTATAATGTATGGACGCTCCTCTCTCCCCTCTGTATAATGTATGGACGCTCCTCTCTCCTGTATAATGTATGGACGCTCCTCTCTCTCTCCTGTATAATGTATGGACGCTCCTCTCTCTCTCCTGTATAATGTATGGACGCTCCTCTCTCCTCTGTATAATGTATGGACGCTCCTCTCTCTCTCCTGTATAATGTATGGACGCTCCTCTCTCTCTCCTGTATAATGTATGGACGCTCCTCTCTCTCCTCTGTATAATGTATGGACGCTCCTCTCTCTCCTCTGTATAATGTATGGACGCTCCTCTCTCTCTCCTCTGTATAATGTATGGACGCTCCTCTCTCCTCTGTATAATGTATGGACGCTCCTCTCTCCCCTGTATAATGTATGGACGCTCCTCTCTCTCTCCTGTATAATGTATGGACGCTCCTCTTTCTCCTCTGTATAATGTATGGACGCTCCTCTCTCTCTCCTGTATAATGTATGGACGCTCCTCTCTCCTCTGTATAATGTATGGACGCTCCTCTCTCTCTCCTGTATAATGGATGGACGCTCCTCTCTCTCCTGTATAATGGATGGACGCTCCTCTCTCTCCTGTATAATGGATGGACGCTCCTCTCTCTCCTCTGTATAATGGATGGACGCTCCTCTCTCTCTCCTGTATAATGTATGGACGCTCCTCTCTCTCTCCTGTATAATGTATGGACGCTCCTCTCTCTCCTGTATAATGTATGGACGCCCCTCTCTCTCTCCTGTATAATGTATGGACGCTCCTCTCTCTCCTCTGTATAATGTATGGACGCTCCTCTCTCTCCTCTGTATAATGTATGGACGCTCCTCTCTCTCTCTCCTGTATAATGTATGGATGCTCCTCTCTCTCTCCTGTATAATGTATGGACGCTCCTCTCTCTCTCCTCTGTATAATGTATGGACGCTCCTCTCTCTCCTCTGTATAATGTATGGACGCTCCTCTCTCTCTCTCCTGTATAATGTATGGACGCTCCACTCTCTCCCCTGTATAATGTATGGATGCTCCTCTCTCCTCTGTATAATGTATGGACGCTCCTCTCTCTCCTCTGTATAATGTATGGACGCTCCTCTCTCTCCTGTATAATGTATGGACGCTCCACTCTCTCCCCTGTATAATGTATGGACGCTCCTCTCTCTCCTGTATAATGTATGGACGCTCCACTCTCTCTCCTGTATAATGTATGGACGCTCCTCTCTCTCTCCCCTGTATAATGTATGGACGCTCCTCTCTCTCTCCCCTGTATAATGTATGGACGCTCCTCTCTCTCCTCTGTATAATGTATGGACGCTCCTCTCTCTGCTCTGTATAATGTATGGACGCTCCTCTCTCTCTCCTGTATAATGTATGGTCGATCCTCTCTCTCCTGTATAATGTATGTGTGGCACCCCAGGGGTCTGGTTTCCACAGTAACAAGCAATGTTATGTCTGAGAGCAGGTGGGAGGTCTCTTGGCCAGGGATCCTGTGCATGCCACACCTCCTGCCCAGTCTTGGGAGGGGAAGAACTTCCCCTATATAAACCCGGGGCTGAAGCAGGGTTGGGCAGTCAAGGAGAGTAGAGACAAGAAACAGTCACAGGAAGAAACAGCAGAAGCTCAGTGGGAGCAATACTACTACAAGGAGTCAGGGGCTGGCAGCTGCAGAGCTCGCCCTGACTGAGAAGCTTTCTTACCGGACCCGGCGTCCGAGGCTATGGGGACTAACTCCTACCCAGCAGCAGAAACCGACCGGCAGGGGATTTCAGGTCCTCAAGCCCAGAAACCCGAAGGCACGGTCACACGCATGGGACCAGCACCGCCGTCGTGGAGCGGAAGCTACTAGAAGGCCCCGAGTCACCGGCCATACGGGTGAGCACCACACGGTACACTCAGGGACGTGGGCTACTTATATCCGCTTCTAGCAAGGTAGCCAGAAGAGTACAGTCAGTTTGGGAGGCCTACAACTCCGCCTGGCCAGGGCAGATCCCATCTGCTCAAGGACTGACCAGGCCCCGTTCGCTAGCAAGTACTCCGGGAGGGTCTATCGTTGTTACCAGTAAAGACCCTGAATTACACCGCACCGTCTCTGAGTGGTTCCTGCTACCCCCCATCTTCCACGTCGGCTGCCCTGAGGCCATACCCCTCCCGTTGGGGGTTATACTATCACGCTGCACCATTCTACACCGGCCTCAGCGGTCTGCCCTGCAGCGGCAGCTCCATAGCTGCAAATCAACGGGTGGCGTAGTCATCCAACATCTACTGCTAATAGACTCGCCACTTAGTCTGACTCCCTGGGCACGGACCGGGTCACCGCCACGAGACTACAACCCTCAAGAGATCCGGCTCCGGGTAAGCTCCCGCATGCGCAACGCAGCGCGACACAGGCCCAGGGGCGCGTCAACTTTTGGCGTAGTCGGCAGGATCTCGTGCCCGCAACCACCGGGTACTGCGTGCCTGAAAAAGAGACTTTTCAAACTTACCTGTAGTGAAGATTCCCGCCATCCGGCGCCATCTTCAGCCTTCTTCCCGCCATCGGTGAAGTTTCCCGCCATCCGGCGCCATCTTCTGCCTTCTTCCCGCCATCCGTGGAGTTTTCCCGCCATTGGACGCCATCTTGAGGACGCCGCGCGGGAAGAAGAGGGGCGTGGACTCCGAAAGCGCGCGAGAACTGAAGCCCCGCCTCACGTCCGGACGTTGCGTAAGGTCCTGGAAGGAGCCCAGCAGACGCTGACGTCACAGGAGCGCGACGTAAGGTCCTCAACCATCCACTGCGGAGCCGCGGCCTACGGAAGAGGATCATCGCAAGGTAGGCCACGGTCCACTAGGGGGGAGGAAGATGTCGGATACGGAGGAGAGCTTCACTGCCTCAACCCCCGCCAGCACTACCGCTGCTGCAGTTATGCCCTTCACCATGCCCTATATCCCGGGAGCAGCTTGGCTACCCCAGTACTCAGGGGAGTCACATACCCTGCATGACTTTAGAGAAAAGCTGGATAGCCTCTTCCAGGTGTACCCCCTCACAGAAGAGCAAAAAGTGAGCATCCTGGTGGCCCAACTAACCGGGGCAGCCAAAAGGGAAGTAAAATCCTGGCCACCTGGGAGGAAGACTGTCGCAGGGATACTAACCCGGCTGAAGGACACCTTTGATACCCGTACCTCAGCCGAGATTAAGCTTAGATTCTACGGGTGCAAGCAGCGAGCGCATGAGAGTATAAGGGACTATGCACTAAACCTACAAGAGGCCCTGAGGGCCATTAAGCAGACCGACCCTGATGGAGTGGGAAACGAGGACAGGCTGTTGACCGAACAGTTTATAGAGGGACTATATTGTAATACCCACCGAACCCAGTTGCGGGCAATGGCCTTGCAGGATCCCCATCTGGGATTTGCACAGTTCAAGGACAGAGCCATCCGGGTGCTCCGAGAACCGGCACCAGGTGGCGTTGTGACCCACAGGCGCCCCACTACCACTTACCACCAGGAGGCGGCGCCCTTGTCGGCAGGGCCTGTGGGAGCTGATGCGCAGGCTTTGGACAATGACCCGGCTCCAGACCTACACCATCAGGTCCAAGAGCTAGCTAAAAGCGTTGCTGCGCTAACCCGAACTGTGCAGTCTTTACAGGTTTCCACTCCAGGGAAGATCCAGCTGGCATCCGGACCGGAGGACATCCCGTGGCGTCGACCAAGGAGGACCCCACCGGCCAGAGGAAGACCCAGTGACCGATACAGCGAGGACGGACGACCCATCTGCCGCCGCTGCAATCAACCCGGACATATGGCAAGGTACTGTTCTTTAAACGGGCACAACCTGGGGTAGAGGGCCAACCCCCAGGAAAAAGATCACCAGGCCCATCGAACTGGCGCGACAGATATGTGGGAGGACGTCCAGTCTTGCCTGTGGTACTGGATGGCATTCCCATGAGTGCCCTACTGGACACCGGGTCACAGGTCACCACCATCCCGTACGTGCTCTTTAAGCAATACTGGAATGACTCGGATATTACCCGCTACCCTGACGACGACTTGAGTATCATCGCCAGCAATGGTCAGCCCGTGCCACAGATCGGATTTAAAGAAGTGACCATCAAAATCGGTAGAGTTGAACTGGCAGCACAGGGACTGATCATTGTAGACATTGACAAACACGAGAGTCACCCAAAAATAACTCTAGGAACTAATGTAATTGAAAATTGTCTTGCAGAGGTGATTTTCCTTCTACAGCAGGTTGCCAAGAACGCCAGTTCCGGCGAGCAGCGGGTGCTCCAGAAAGAGATCCGGGCACTGATGCGACGGCAACAGGTGGAACTCTCCGGCGGTGAGATTGGTAGCGTAAGAATGTGTGACCCTTTCCCTATTGCCATGCCCCCGAAAAGTGAGATGATGATTTGGTGCCGGGCAGCTATTGGTCTGAGAGGTAGAGATTACCAGGCAATGGTAGAACCAGTTTACTCAGACAGTAGGCCCACCATCTTGACAGCACGGGGGGTGGTTAATGTACGCCATGGGAGGGTGCCCGTTCGCATAATCAATATCGGGAAGAGGGAAGTGTACCTGCCCCGGTATGCCACGCTAGCCAAATTATATACCATTAGCCAAAATGCTATACAATCTGTGGAACCCTTGCCTCCATCTCACCCGGAGGAAGGTAACGGCTCTAAGAAAGTAATGGAGGATTGGTGTCAGCAACTACACTTGGGAACTGACTCCACTCCCTCCCACCAGAAACAGGGAGTCTACCGGGTGGTTCAAGAGTATGAGAGAGTGTTTAGTAAACACCCGTTAGACTTCGGGCGAGTCAAGGGGGTAGAACACCGCATCCCCACGGGAGATCATCCTCCCATAAAAGAGAGGTATCGACCCGTACCCCCTGCACATTACCAACACGCCAATGGGATGCTTAGAGACATGAAGGAGGCTGGGGTAATCCGGGATAGTTGTAGCCCCTGGGCAGCCCCACTGGTTTTAGTCAAAAAGAAAGACAACACTATGAGGATGTGTGTAGATTACCGGAAAATCAACCGTATCACACACAAGGATGCGTACCCCTTACCAAGGATAGAGGAGTCTTTGGCTGCTTGAAGATCTGCTAACTTCTTCTCTACCTTGGATCTCACTAGCGGGTACTGGCAGGTTCCTGTAGCAGAGGCGGACCGGGAGAAGACCGCATTCACCACCCCGATGGGACTTAGCGAGTTTACCTGTATGCCGTTTGGACTTTGTAACGCACCAGGAACCTTCCAACGATTAATGTAGTGCTGTCTGGGACACAGAAACTTCGAGACGGTCTTGTTGTACCTGGACGATGTCATCGTATATTCCAAGACTTATGAGGACCACCTGAAACATCTGGCGGAAGTGTTCGAAGCCCTGGCAAGTTACGGCCTGAAGGTGAAACCCTCTAAGTGTCACCTCCTGAAGCCAAAGGTGCAGTACCTGGGACACGTGGTGAGCGCTGATGGAGTGGCTCCCGACCCTGATAAGATCACCGCAATTAAGGAATGGCCAAGTCCCTCCAGTGTAAAGGAAGTGCGGCAGTTCCTTGGGTTGGTAGGCTATTACCGCAGATTCATCCCCGGCTTCACCAAAAAGGCAGCTCCTATGCAGGACCTCCTGATAGGCCAGTCCCGGAAGGCCAAGAACCAGAAGCCGCCCTTCAAATGGGAGGAGCTGGAAGAAGAGTCCTTCCGCCAGCTGAAGATGGCCCTCACGGGGGACGAAATCCTGGCATACCCGGATTATAGCCAGCCCTTTATCCTCTACACCGACGCCAGTAACATCGGGCTAGGAGGGCAAGACCTGTCCCAGATTCAGCAAGGGAAAGAACGAGTAATCGCCTACGCAAGCCGAAAACTGCGACCCACCGAAAGGAACCCCGAGAATTACAGCTCATTTAAGTTAGAGTTCCTGGCCGTGGTATGGGCAGTCACCGAGCGCTTTAAGCATTACCTCGCTTCTTCCCGGTTCACCGTGTACACGGATAACAACCCGTTGACACACCTGGACACGGCAAGACTCGGTGCCCTGGAGCAGAGGTGGATGGCCCGTCTGTCCAACTACGAGTTCACAATCAAATACCGGGCAGGACGCTCCAATACCAACGCGGACGCCCTGTCCAGGATGCCCAACCTGCCGGACGGAGGAGAAGATCCGGAGGGACTGGAAGAAGTTGAACTCCCTGCGTTCCACCGTCATGGGACTATCCAGTACTCCCACCGGGTAAGGAGTAAGCAGGCTGCTACGTTGAACCCCTTACCCCACTACAACTGGGCGGAAACGCAAGACAGTGACCCTGCCGTCCGACTGGTGAAGGAGATGCTGACTCGGCCGGAGGCTCGCCTTGAACCAGACGCTCCGGAGGAAGCCAAACAACTATGGGCAGAGAAGAGTCGACTGTTCCTTTACAAAGGGAAGTTGTGCCGCAGAATGGTTAACTCCCGGACACATGAATTACTCTGGCAAGTAGTGGTGCCACGAAGAGACGCAGCCATGGTGATGGAGGCATACCACGACGGAGCTGGACACTTCGGGTGGAAGAAGCTGGAGTTCCTGCTGCGCGAGCGGTTCCACTGGGTAGGCATGAGGGGAACCATTGAGAAGTGGTGCAGAGACTGTGGCCCGTGCAACCTAAGAAGGAGGGACCGTGCCAGCCAGAAGACTCCCCTGCAGTCCATCGTCACCCGGCAGCCGTTGGAACTGGTAGCCTTGGATCATGTAAAACTGACCCCAAGCAGAAGTGGCTACGTCTACGCACTAACCATCGTGGATCACTACTCCCGGTTCTTGGTTGTCGTCCCCGTCAAGGACTTAACAGCTCGAACAGCAGCGAGAGCCTTCCAGCAGCATTTCTGCCGTCCACACGGGTACCCGGACCAAGTGTTGACAGACCAGGGACCTGCCTTTGAAGCGGAGGTCTTCCAAGAATTCTGCACTCTGTATGGCTGCCGGAAGATAAGGACGACACCCTATCATCCGCAAACTAATGGACTTTGTGAGAAAATGAACCAGGTGGTAATGGATCTTCTGAAAACGTTGCCCCTGGAAGAACGCAGTCTGTGGCCTGAGAAGCTGCCCGATCTGGTGGACCTATACAACCACATCCCGGTAGGTTCCACCAACTGTACCCCGGCTTACCTAATGAGGGCAAGACCTGGTAAGTTACCTGTTGACCTGGAAATGGGAGTCCTGACACCCGAGGACACTTCACCAGAAGCAGACTGGGACACAGAGAGGCAGCAGCAGTACCGGAGAGTACAGGAGAGCGTGGAGCGAAGTCTCTGTCAGGCTAGGGAAAGACAAGAGAAAACTTACAACCAGTATGCTCCCGCTGTTCCCCTGGTACCCGGAGAGCAGGTCTTGAAGAGGAAGAGACGGCTCCACAAGTTGGACGACCAGTGGGAGAAGGACCCGTACACCGTACTGCCCTCAAGCCACGAGAACCCGAAGGTCTGCACCATCAGTAAAGACGGAGGGGAAACCACAGCCATTGTATCCCGGGACCACCTGAAGAAGTGTCCCGAACAACTGAGGAACCCTGAAGAGGAACAAGAAGACCATCGACCCGTAGAGGAAAGGGAAGATATGGTTAGTACGGTGCTCGGGGACTTCCCTCGGTCTTGGACTCAAGTCAATGGTGCAGTTGTGGTGCCCGTACTCACCTTCCTCCAACCGTCATCCCAAGCACCTACGGAACAACGGGTAGAGCTGGAAGAACAGCCGGTCCAGGAGGCAGAAGACCCCACACCCGCAGACCAGGAGGATCAATCCTCTGCTTGCAGTGAGCCTGCCATATCCCTAGTGAGTCAGGGAACTCGTAGACAGCTGCCCAGTTTACCCTTGACAGCTCCTACACCCTGTAGTTCGGGGCCAGACAGTCAGCTCCGTAGGTCCACTAGAGCCACTAGAGGCCAGTTACCCGCACGCTGGAGGATTTAAAGTGTATAAATTGTTTTATTTATGTTTACCTGTGTATTGTTGCTTGTGTATAATTTTGTGTTTCTAGTTATTTTTAGGAATCCTTGGTGGATTTACCGGGAATCCTTGTACAATTAGTTGGAGCGTAACCCAGGATGGACTAGAGACTGTTAAGGACTCGGGGTAGGACAGACCCCTACCTGGTTACGTCTCCCTGTTTTGGTGAAATGGACACCTTTGTTTCTTCAAAGACTGCACCCGGTTACGGACATGCCGTGACCACCTTTATGTGTTTCTTTATTGTATTGTTATTGTTATATCTTGTTATGTTTTTCTAAAATATGTTTAGTCCCGGAGTACTAAATTTCACTAGGGGGGAATGTGGCACCCCAGGGGTCTGGTTTCCACAGTAACAAGCAATGTTATGTCTGAGAGCAGGTGGGAGGTCTCTTGGCCAGGGATCCTGTGCATGCCACACCTCCTGCCCAGTCTTGGGAGGGGAAGAACTTCCCCTATATAAACCCGGGGCTGAAGCAGGGTTGGGCAGTCAAGGAGAGTAGAGACAAGAAACAGTCACAGGAAGAAACAGCAGAAGCTCAGTGGGAGCAATACTACTACAAGTCAGGGGCTGGCAGCTGCAGAGCTCGCCCTGACTGAGAAGCTTTCTTACCGGACCCGGCGTCCGAGGCTGTGGGGACTAACTCCTACCCAGCAGCAGAAGCCGACCGGCAGGGGATTTCAGGTCCTCAAGCCCAGAAACCCGAAGGCACGGTCACACGCATGGGACCAGCACCGCCGTCGTGGAGCGGAAGCTACTAGAAGGCCCCGAGTCACCGGCCATACGGGTGAGCACCACACGGTACACTCAGGGACGTGGGCTACTTATATCCGCTTCTAGCAAGGTAGCCAGAAGAGTACAGTCAGTTTGGGAGGCCTACAACTCCGCCTGGCCAGGGGAGATCCCATCTGCTCAAGGACTGACCAGGCCCCGTTCGCTAGCAAGTACTGCGGGAGGGTCTATCGTTGTTACCAGTAAAGACCCTGAATTACACCGCACCGTCTCTGAGTGGTTCCTGCTACCCCCCATCTTCCACGTCGGCTGCCCTGAGGCCATACCCCTCCCGTTGGGGGTTATACTATCACGCTGCACCATTCTACACCGGCCTCAGCGGTCTGCCCTGCAGCGGCAGCTCCATAGCTGCAAATCAACGGGTGGCGTAGTCATCCAACATCTACTGCCAATAGACTCGCCACTTAGTCTGACTCCCTGGGCACGGACCGGGTCACCGCCACGAGACTACAACCCTCAAGAGATCCGGCTCCGGGTAAGCTCCCGCATGCGCAACGCAGCGCGACACAGGCCCAGGGGCGCGTCATATGGACGCTCCTCTCTCTCTCCTGTATAATGTATGGACGCTCCTCTCTCTCTCCTGTATAATGTATGAACGCTCCTCTCTCTCCTCTGTATAATGTATGGACGCTCCTCTCTCTCTCCTGTATAATGTATGGACGCTCCTCTCTCTCCCCTGTATAATGTATGGACGCTCCTCTCTCTCCTGTATAATGTATGGACGCTCCTCTCTCTCCCCGGTATAATGTATGGACGCTCCTCTCTCTCCCCTGTATAATCTATGGACGCTCCTCTCTCTCTCCTGTATAATGTATGGACGCTCCTCTCTCTCCCCTGTATAATGTATGGACGCTCCTCTCTCTCCCCTGTATAATCTATGGACGCTCCTCTCTCTCTCCTGTATAATGTATGGACGCTCCTCTCTCTCTCTCCTGTATAATGTATGGACGCTCCTCTCTCTCTCCTGTATAATGTACGGACGCTCCTCTCTCTCTCCTGTATAATGTATGAACGCTCCTCTCTCTCCTCTGTATAATGTATGGACGCTCCTCTCTCTCTCTCCTGTATAATGTATGGACGCTCCTCTCTCTCTCCTGTATAATGTGTGGACGCTCCTCTCTCTCCTGTATAATGTATGGACGCTCCTCTCTCTCTCCTGTATAATGTATGGACTCTCCTCTCTCTCCTCTGTATAATGTATGGACGCTCCTCTCTCTCCTCTGTATAATGTATGGACGCTCCTCTCTCTCCTCTGTATAATGTATGGACGCTCCTCTCTCTCCTCTGTATAATGTATGGACGCTTCTCTCTCTCCTCTGTATAATGTATGGACGCTCCTCTCTCTCCTCTGTATAATGTATGGACGCTCCTCTCTCTCCTCTGTATAATGTATGGACGCTCCTCTCTCTCCTCTGTATAATGTATGGACGCTCCTCTCTCTCTCCTCTGTATAATGTATGGACGCTCCTCTCTCTCCTCTGTATAATGTATGGACTCTCCTCTCTCTCTCCTGTATAATGGATGGACGCTCCTCTCTCTCCTGTATAATGGATGGACGCTCCTCTCTCTCCTGTATAATGGATGGACGCTCCTCTCTCTCTCCTGTATAATGTATGGACGCTCCTCTCTCTCTCCTGTATAATGTATGGACGCTCCTCTCTCTCCTGTATAATGTATGGACGCCCCTCTCTCTCTCCTATATAATGTATGGACGCTCCTCTCTCTCCTCTGTATAATGTATGGACGCTCCTCTCTCTCCTCTGTATAATGTATGGACGCTCCTCTCTCTCTCTCCTGTATAATGTATGGATGCTCCTCTCTCTCTCCTGTATAATGTTTGGACGCTCCTCTCTCTCTCCTCTGTATAATGTATGGACGCTCCTCTCTCTCTCTCCTGTATAATGTATGGACGCTCCACTCTCTCCCCTGTATAATGTATGGATGCTCCTCTCTCTCTCCTGTATAATGTATGGACGCTCCACTCTCTCCCCTGTATAATGTATGGATGCTCCTCTCTCTCTCCTGTATAATGTATGGACGCTCCTCTCTCTCTCCCCTGTATAATGTATGGACGCTCCTCTCTCTCCTCTGTATAATGTATGGACGCTCCTCTCTCTCCTCTGTATAATGTATGGACGCTCCTCTCTCTCTCCTGTATAATGTATGGACGCTCCTCTCTCTCTCTCCTGTATAATGTATGGATGCTCCTCTCTCTCCTGTATAATGTTTGGACGCTCCTCTCTCTCTCCTCTGTATAATGTATGGACGCTCCTCTCTCTCCTCTGTATAATGTATGGACGCTCCTCTCTCTCTCTCCTGTATAATGTATGGACGCTCCACTCTCTCCCCTGTATAATGTATGGATGCTCCTCTCTCTCTCCTGTATAATGTATGGACGCTCCACTCTCTCCCCTGTATAATGTATGGATGCTCCTCTCTCTCTCCTGTATAATGTATGGACGCTCCTCTCTCTCTCCCCTGTATAATGTATGGACGCTCCTCTCTCTCCTCTGTATAATGTATGGACGCTCCTCTCTCTCCTCTGTATAATGTATGGACGCTCCTCTCTCTCTCCTGTATAATGTATGTGTGGCACCCCAGGGGTCTGGTTTCCACAGTAACAAGCAATGTTATGTCTGAGAGCAGGTGGGAGGTCTCTTGGCCAGGGATCCTGTGCATGCCACACCTCCTGCCCAGTCTTGGGAGGGGAAGAACTTCCCCTATATAAACCCGGGGCTGAAGCAGGGTTGGGCAGTCAAGGAGAGTAGAGACAAGAAACAGTCACAGGAAGAAACAGCAGAAGCTCAGTGGGAGCAATACTACTACAAGGAGTCAGGGGCTGGCAGCTGCAGAGCTCGCCCTGACTGAGAAGCTTTCTTACCGGACCCGGCGTCCGAGGCTATGGGGACTAACTCCTACCCAGCAGCAGAAGCCGACCGGCAGGGGATTTCAGGTCCTCAAGCCCAGAAACCCGAAGGCACGGTCACACGCATGGGACCAGCACCGCCGTCGTGGAGCGGAAGCTACTAGAAGGCCCCGAGTCACCGGCCATACGGGTGAGCACCACACGGTACACTCAGGGACGTGGGCTACTTATATCCGCTTCTAGCAAGGTAGCCAGAAGAGTACAGTCAGTTTGGGAGGCCTACAACTCCGACTGGCCAGGGGAGATCCCATCTGCTCAAGGACTGACCAGGCCCCGTTCGCTAGCAAGTACTCCGGGAGGGTCTATCGTTGTTACCAGTAAAGACCCTGAATTACACCGCACCGTCTCTGAGTGGTTCCTGCTACCCCCCATCTTCCACGTCGGCTGCCCTGAGGCCATACCCCTCCCGTTGGGGGTTATACTATCACGCTGCACCATTCTACACCGGCCTCAGCGGTCTGCCCTGCAGCGGCAGCTCCATAGCTGCAAATCAACGGGTGGCGTAGTCATCCAACATCTACTACTAATAGACTCGCCACTTAGTCTGACTCCCTGGGCACGGACCGGGTCACCGCCACGAGACTACAACCCTCAAGAGATCCGGCTCCGGGTAAGCTCCCGCATGCGCAACGCAGCGCGACACAGGCCCAGGGGCGCGTCATATGGACGCTCCTCTCTCTCTCCTGTATAATGTATGGACGCTCCTCTCTCTCTCCTGTATAATGTATGAACGCTCCTCTCTCTCTCCTGTATAATGTATGGACGCTCCTCTCTCTCTCCTGTATAATGTATGGACGCTCCTCTCTCTCCTGTATAATGTGTGGACGCTCCTCTCTCTCCTGTATAATGTATGGACGCTCCTCTCTCTCTCCTGTATAATGTATGAACGCTCCTCTCTCTCCTCTGTATAATGTATGGACGCTCCTCTCTCTCTCCTGTATAATGTATGGACGCTCCTCTCTCTCTCCTGTATAATGTGTGGACGCTCCTCTCTCTCCTGTATAATGTATGGACGCTCCTCTCTCTCTCCTGTATAATGTATGGACGCTCCTCTCTCTCCTCTGTATAATGTATGGACGCTCCTCTCTCTCCTCTGTATAATGTATGGACGCTCCTCTCTCTCCTCTGTATAATGTATGGACGCTCCTCTCTCTCCTCTGTATAATGTATGGACGCTCCTCTCTCTCCTCTGTATAATGTATGGACACTCCTCTCTCTCTCCTGTATAATGGATGGACGCTCCTCTCTCTCCTGTATAATGGATGGACGCTCCTTTCTCTCTCCTGTATAATGTATGGACGCTCCTCTCTCTCCTGTATAATGGATGGACGCTCCTCTCTCTCCTCTGTATAATGGATGGACGCTCCTCTCTCTCTCCTGTATAATGTATGGACGCTCCTCTCTCTCTCCTGTATAATGTATGGACGCTCCTCTCTCTCTCCTGTATAATGTATGGACGCTCCTCTCTCTCCTGTATAATGTATGGACGCCCCTCTCTCTCTCCTGTATAATGTATGGACGCTCCTCTCTCTGCTCTGTATAATGTATGGACGCTCCTCTCTCCCCTGTATAATGTATGGACGCTCCTCTCTCTCCTGTATAATGTATGGACGCTCCTCTCTCTCTCTCCTGTATAATGTATGGACGCTCCACTCTCTCCCCTGTATAATGTATGGATGCTCCTCTCTCTCTCCTGTATAATGTATGGACGCTCCTCTCTCTCTCCCCTGTATAATGTATGGACGCTCCTCTCTCTCCTCTGTATAATGTATGGACGCTCCTCTCTCTCCTCTGTATAATGTATGGACGCTCCTCTCTCTCCTCTGTATAATGTATGGACGCTCCTCTCTCTCTCCTGTATAATGTATGGACGCTCCTCTCTCTCCTGTATAATGTATGGACGCTCCTCTCTCTCCTGTATAATGTATGGACGCTCCTCTCTCTCTCCTGTATAATGTATGGTCGATCCTCTCTCTCCTGTATAATGTATGGACGCTCCTCTCTCTCTCCTGTATAATGTATGGACTCTCCTCTCTCTCCTGTATAATGTATGGACGCTCCTCTCTCTCCCCTGTATAATGTATGGACGCTCCTCTCTCCTCTGTATAATGTATGGACGCTCCTCTCTCTCTCCTGTATAATGTATGGACGCTCCTCTCTCTCCTGTATAATGTATGGACGCTCCTCTCTCTCTCTCCTGTATAATGTACGGACGCTCCTCTCTCTCTCCTGTATAATGTATGGACGCTCCTCTCTCTCTCCTGTATAATGTATGGGCGCTCCTCTCTCTCCTGTATAATGTATGGACGCTCCTCTCTCTCCTCTATAATGTATGGATGCTCCTCTCTCTCTCCTGTATAATGTATGGACGCTTCTCTCTCTCTCCTGTATAATGTATGGACGCTCCTCTCTCTCTCCTGTATAATGTATGGACGCTCCTCTCTCTCTCCCCTGTATAATGTATGGATGCTCCTCTCTCTCCTGTATAATGTATGGATGCTCCTCTCTCTCTCCTGTATAATGTACGGACTCTCCTCTCTCTCTCCTGTATAATGTACGGACGCTCCTCTCTCTCTCCTGTATAATGTATGGACGCTCCTCTCTCTCTCTCCTGTATAATGTACGGACGCTCCTCTCTCTCTCCTGTATAATGTATGGACGCTCCTCTCTCTCCTGTATAATGTATGGACACTCCTCTCTCTCTCCTCTGTATAATGTATGGTCGATCCTCTCTCTCCTGTATAATGTATGGACGCTCCTCTCTCTCTCTCCTGTATAATGTATGGATGCTCCTCTCTCTCTCCTGTATAATGTACGGACTCTCCTCTCTCTCTCCTGTATAATGTACGGATGCTCCTCTCTCTCCTGTATAATGTACGGACGCTCCTCTCTCTCTCCTCTGTATAATGTATGGACGCTCCTCTCTCTCCTCTATAATGTATGGACGCTCCTCTCTCTCCCCTGTATAATGTATGGACGCTCCTCTCTCTCCTCTGTATAATGTATGGACGCTCCTCTCTCTCCTCTGTATAATGTATGGACGCTCCTCTCTCTCCTGTATAATGTATGGACGCTCCTCTCTCTCTCTCCTGTATAATGTACGGACGCTCCTCTCTCTCTCCTGTATAATGTATGGGCGCTCCTCTCTCTCCTGTATAATGTATGGACGCTCCTCTCTCTCCTCTATAATGTATGGATGCTCCTCTCTCTCCTGTATAATGTATGGACGCTCCTCTCTCTCTCTCCTGTATAATGTATGGACGCTAATCTCTCTCCTGTATAATGTATGGACGCTCCTCTCTCTCCTGTATAATGTATGGACGCTCCTCTCTCCCCTGTATAATCTATGGATGCTCCTCTCTCCCCTGTATAATGTATGGACGCTCCTCTCTCTCTCCTCTGTATAATGTATGGACGCTCCTCTCTCTCTCCTCTGTATAATGTATGGACGCTCCTCTCTCTCTCTCCTGTATAAGGTATGGACGCTCCTCTCTCTCCTGTATAATGTATGGACGCTCCTCTCTCCCCTGTATAATGTATGGACGCTCCTCTCTCTCCCTTGTATAATGTATGGACGCTCCTCTCTCTCTCCTGTATAATGTACGGACGCTCCTCTCTCTCTCCTCTGTATAATGTATGGACGCTCCTCTCTCTCTCCTGTATAATGTATGGACGCTCCTCTCTCTCTCCTGTATAATGTATGGACGCTCCTCTCTCTCCTCTGTATAATGTATGGACGCTCCTCTCTCTCCTCTGTATAATGTATGGACGCTCCTCTCTCTCTCCTGTATAATGTATGGACGCGTCTCTCTCTCTCTTGTATAATGTATGGACGCTCCTCTCTCTCCTCTGTATAATATATGGACGCTCCTCTCTCTCTCTTGTATAATGTATGGACGCGCCTCTCTCTCTCTTGTATAATGTATGGATGCGCCTCTCTCTCTCTCCTGTATAATGTATGGACGCTCCTCTCTGCCCTGTATAATGTATGGACGCTCCTCTCTCTCCTGTATAATGTACGGATGCTCCTCTCTCCCCTGTATAATGTATGGACGCTCCTCTCTCTCTCCTGTATAATGTATGGACGCTCCTCTCTCTCTCCTGTATAATGTATGGACGCTCCTCTCTCTCTCCTCTGTATAATGTATGGACGCTCCTCTCTCCCCTCTGTATAATGTATGGACGCTCCTCTCTCTCTCCTGTATAATGTATGGACGCTCCTCTCTCTCTCCTGTATAATGTATGGACGCTCCTCTCTCCTCTGTATAATGTATGGACGCTCCTCTCTCCCCTGTATAATGTATGGACGCTCCTCTCTCCTCTGTATAATGTATGGACGCTCCTCTCTCTCCTGTATAATGTATGGACGCTCCTCTCTCTCTCCTGTATAATGTATGGACGCTCCTCTCACTCCCCTGTATAATGTATGGACGCTCCTCTCTCTCCTGTATAATGTATGGACGCTCCTCTCTCTCCTGTATAATGTATGGACGCTCCTCTCTGCCCTGTATAATGTATGGACACTCCTCTGTCTCTTCTGTATAATGTATGGACCCTCCTCTCTCTCCTGTATAATGTATGGATGCTCCTCTCTCCCCTGTATAATGTATGGACGCTCCTCTCTCTCTCCTGTATAATGTATGGACGCTCCTCTCTCTCTCCTGTATAATGTATGGACGCTCCTCTCTCTCTCTCCTCTGTATAATGTATGGACGCTCCTCTCTCTCCTCTGTATAATGTATGGACACTCCTCTCTCTCTCCTGTATAATGGATGGACGCTCCTCTCTCTCCTGTATAATGGATGGACGCTCCTCTCTCTCCTGTATAATGGATGGACGCTCCTCTCTCTCTCCTGTATAATGGATGGACGCTCCTCTCTCTCCTGTATAATGGATGGACGCTCCTCTCTCTCCTCTGTATAATGGATGGACGCTCCTCTCTCTCTCCTGTATAATGTATGGACGCTCCTCTCTCCTGTATAATGTATGGACGCTCCTCTCTCTCTCCTGTATAATGTATGGACGCTCCTCTCTCTCTCCTGTATAATGTATGGACGCTCCTCTCTCTCCTGTATAATGTATGGACGCCCCTCTCTCTCTCCTGTATAATGTATGGACGCTCCTCTCTCTGCTCTGTATAATGTATGGACGCTCCTCTCTCCCCTGTATAATGTATGGACGCTCCTCTCTCTCTCCTGTATAATGTATGGACGCTCCTCTCTCTCTTTCCTGTATAATGTATGGACGCTCCACTCTCTCCTGTATAATGTATGGACGCCCCTCTCTCTCTCCTGTATAATGTATGGACGCTCCTCTCTCTCCTGTATAATGTATGGACGCTCCTCTCTCTGCTCTATATAATGTATGGACGCTCCTCTCTCTCTCTCCTGTATAATGTATGGACGCTCCTCTCTCTCCTGTATAATGTATGGACGCCCCTCTCTCTCTCCTGTATAATGTATGGACGCTCCTCTCTCTGCTCTGTATAATGTATGGACGCTCCTCTCTCTCTCCTGTATAATGTATGGACGCTCCTCTCTCTCTCTCCTGTATAATGTATGGACGCTCCACTCTCTCCTGTATAATGTATGGACGCTCCTCTCTCTGCTCTGTATAATGTATGGACGCTCCTCTCTCTCTCTCCTGTATAATGTATGGACGCTCCTCTCTCTCCTGTATAATGTATGGACGCCCCTCTCTCTCTCCTGTATAATGTATGGACGCTCCTCTCTCTCCTCTGTATAATGTATGGACGCTCCTCTCTCTCTCCTGTATAATGTATGGACGCTCCTCTCTCTCCTGTATAATGTATGGACGCTCCTCTCTCTCTCTCCTGTATAATGTATGGACGCTCCACTCTCTCCCCTGTATAATGTATGGATGCTCCTCTCTCTCTCCTGTATAATGTATGGACGCTCCTCTCTCTCTCCCCTGTATAATGTATGGACGCTCCTCTCTCTCCTCTGTATAATGTATGGACGCTCCTCTCTCTCCTCTGTATAATGTATGGACGCTCCTCTCTCTCCTGTATAATGTATGGACGCTCCTCTCTCTCCTGTATAATGTATGGACGCTCCTCTCTCTCCTCTGTATAATGTATGGACGCTCCTCTCTCTCCTGTATAATGTATGGACGCTCCTCTCTCTCCTCTGTATAATGTATGGACGCTCCTCTCTCTCCTGTATAATGTATGGACGCTCCTCTCTCTCCTGTATAATGTATGGACGCTCCTCTCTCTCTCCTGTATAATGTATGGACTCTCCTCTCTCTCCTGTATAATGTATGGACGCTCCTCTCTCTCCCCTGTATAATGTATGGACGCTCCTCTCTCTCCTCTGTATAATGTATGGACGCTCCTCTCTCTCTCCTGTATAATGTATGGACGCTCCTCTCTCTCCTGTATAATGTATGGACGCTCCTCTCTCTCTCTCCTGTATAATGTACGGACGCTCCTCTCTCTCTCCTGTATAATGTACGGACGCTCCTCTCTCTCCTGTATAATGTATGGACGCTCCTCTCTCTCTCCTGTATAATGTATGGGCGCTCCTCTCTCTCCTGTATAATGTATGGACGCTCCTCTCTCTCCTCTATAATGTATGGATGCTCCTCTCTCTCTCCTGTATAATGTATGGACGCTCCTCTCTCTCCTCTGTATAATGTATGGACGCTCCTCTCTCTCCTCTGTATAATGTATGGACGCTCCTCTCTCTCCTCTGTATAATGTATGGACGCTCCTCTCTCTCCTCTGTATAATGTATGGACGCTCCTCTCTCTCTCCTCTGTATAATGTATGGACGCGCCTCTCTCTCTCTTGTATAATGTATGGACGCTCCTCTCTCTCCTCTGTATAATATATGGACGCTCCTCTCTCTCTCTTGTATAATGTATGGACGCTTCTCTCTCTCTCCTGTATAATGTATGGACGCTCCTCTCTCTCTCCTGTATAATGTACGGACGCTCCTCTCTCTCTCCCCTGTATAATGTATGGATGCTCCTCTCTCTCCTGTATAATGTATGGACGCTCCTCTCTCTCTCCTGTATAATGTACGGACTCTCCTCTCTCTCTCCTGTATAATGTATGGATGCTCCTCTCTCTCCTGTATAATGTACGGACTCTCCTCTCTCTCCTCTGTATAATGTATGGACGCTCCTCTCTCCTCTGTATAATGTACGGACTCTCCTCTCTCTCTCCTGTATAATGTATGGACGCTCCTCTCTCCTCTGTATAATGTATGGATGCTCCTCTCTCCCCTGTATAATGTATGGACGCTCCTCTCTCTCCTCTGTATAATGTATGGATGCTCCTCTCTCCCCTGTATAATGTATGGACGCTCCTCTCTCTCTCCTGTATAATGTATGGACTCTCCTCTCTCTCTCCTCTGTATAATGTATGGACGCTCCTCTCTCTCCTGTATAATGTATGGACGCTCCTCTCTCTCTCCTGTATAATGTATGGACGCTCCTCTCTCTCTCTCCTGTATAATGTATGGACGCTCCTCTCTCTCCTGTATAATGTATGGTCGATCCTCTCTCTCCTGTATAATGTATGGACGCTCCTCTCTCTCTCCTGTATAATGTATGGACTCTCCTCTCTCTCTCCTCTGTATAATGTATGGACGCTCCTCTCTCTCCTCTGTATAATGTATGGACGCTCCTCTCCCCTGTATAATGTATGGACTCTCCTCTCTCTCTCCTGTATAATGTATGGACGTTCCTCTCTCCTCTGTATAATGTATGGACGCTCCTCTCTCTCTCCTGTATAATGTATGGACGCTCCTCTCTCTCCTGTATAATGTATGGACGCTCCTCTCTCTCTCTCCTGTATAATGTACGGACGCTCCTCTCTCTCTCCTGTATAATGTATGGACGCTCCTCTCTCTCCTGTATAATGTATGGACGCTCCTCTCTCTCTCTCCTGTATAATGTACGGACGCTCCTCTCTCTCTCCTGTATAATGTATGGGCGCTCCTCTCTCTCCTGTATAATGTATGGATGCTCCTCTCTCTCTCCTGTATAATGTATGGACGCTCCTCTCTCTCTCCTGTATAATGTATGGACGCTCCTCTCTCTCTCTCCTGTATAATGTACGGACGCTCCTCTCTCTCTCCTGTATAATGTATGGACGCTCCTCTCTCTCTCCTGTATAATGTATGGACTCTCCTCTCTCTCCCCTGTATAATGTATGGACGCTCCTCTCTCTCCTCTGTATAATGTATGGACGCTCCTCTCTCTCCTCTGTATAATGTATGGACGCTCCTCTCCCCTGTATAATGTATGGACTCTCCTCTCTCTCTCCTGTATAATGTATGGACGTTCCTCTCTCCTCTGTATAATGTATGGACGCTCCTCTCTCTCTCCTGTATAATGTATGGACGCTCCTCTCTCTCCTGTATAATGTATGGACGCTCCTCTCTCCTCTGTATAATGTATGGACGCTCCTCTCTCTCCTGTATAATGTATGGACGCTCCTCTCTCTCTCTCCTGTATAATGTATGGACGCTCCTCTCTCTCTCCTGTATAATGTATGGATGCTCCTCTCTCTCTCCTGTATAATGTATGGACGCTCCTCTCTCTCTCCTGTATAATGTATGGACGCTCCTCTCTCTCTCTCCTGTATAATGTATGGACGCTCCTCTCTCTCTCCTGTATAATGTATGGACTCTCCTCTCTCTCTCCTGTATAATGTATGGACGCTCCTCTCTCTCTCCTGTATAATGTATGGACGCTCCTCTCTCTCTCCTGTATAATGTATGGACGCTCCTCTCTCTCCTGTATAATGTATGGACGCTCCTCTCTCTCTCTCCTGTATAATGTATGGACGCTCCTCTCTCTCTCCTGTATAATGTATGGATGCTCCTCTCTCTCCTGTATAATGTATGGACGCTCCTCTCTCTCTCCTCTGTATAATGTATGGACGCTCCTCTCTCTCTCCTGTATAATGTATGGACGCTCCTCTCTCTCCCCTGTATAATGTATGGACGCTCCTCTCTCTCCTCTGTATAATATATGGACGCTCCTCTCTCTCCTCTGTATAATATATGGATGCTCCTCTCTCTCCTCTGTATAATGTATGGACGCTCCTCTCTCTCTCCTGTAAAATGTATGGACGCTCCTCTCTCTCTCCTGTATAATGTATGGACGCTCCTCTCTCTCCTCTGTATAATATATGGACGCTCCTCTCTCTCCTCTGTATAATGTATGGACGCTCCTCTCTCCCCTGTATAATGTATGGACGCTCCTCTCTCTCTCTCCTCTGTATAATGTATGGACGCTCCTCTCTCCCCTCTGTATAATGTATGGACGCTCCTCTCTCCTGTATAATGTATGGACGCTCCTCTCTCCTCTGTATAATGTATGGACGCTCCTCCCTCTCTCCTGTATAATGTATGGACGCTCCTCTCTCTCCTCTGTATAATGTATGGACGCTCCTCTCTCCCCTGTATAATGTATGGATGCTCCTCTCTCTCTCCTGTATAATGTATGGACGCTCCTCTCTCTCTCTCTCCTGTATAATGTATGGACGCTCCTCTCTCTCTCCTGTATAATGTATGGACGCTCCTCTCTCTCTCCTGTATAATGTATGGACGCTCCTCTCTCTCCTGTATAATGTATGGACGCTCCTCTCTCTCTCCTGTATAATGTATGGGCGTTCCTCTCTCCTCTGTATAATGTATGGACGCTCCTCTCTCTCTCCTGTATAATGTATGGACGCTCCTCTCTCCTCTGTATAATGTATGGACGCTCCTCTCTCTCTCCTGTATAATGTATGGACGCTCCTTTCTCTCTCCTGTATAATGTATGGA
This sequence comes from Phyllobates terribilis, assembly GCF_046119375.1. NCBI lineage: Eukaryota > Metazoa > Chordata > Amphibia > Anura > Dendrobatidae > Phyllobates > Phyllobates terribilis. The sequence continues at coordinate 644,662,856 of NW_027362763.1, read as the reverse complement.
CGCTCCTCTCTCCTCTGTATAATGTATGGACGCTCCTCTCTCTCTCCTGTATAATGTATGGACGCTCCTCTCTCTCTCCTGTATAATGTATGGACGCTCCTCTCTCTCCTGTATAATGTATGGACGCTCCTCTCTCTCTCCTGTATAATGTATGGACTCTCCTCTCTCTCTCCTGTATAATGTATGGACGCTCCTCTCTCTCCTGTATAATGTATGGACGCTCCTCTCTCTCTCTCCTCTGTATAATGTATGGACGCTCCTCTCTCCCCTCTGTATAATGTATGGACGCTCCTCTCTCCTGTATAATGTATGGACGCTCCTCTCTCCTCTGTATAATGTATGGACGCTCCTCCCTCTCTCCTGTATAATGTATGGACGCTCCTCTCTCTCCTCTGTATAATGTATGGACGCTCCTCTCTCCCCTGTATAATGTATGGACGCTCCTCTCTCTCTCCTGTATAATGTATGGACGCTCCTCTCTCTCTCTCTCCTGTATAATGTATGGACGTTCCTCTCTCCTCTGTATAATGTATGGACCCTCCTCTCTCCTCTGTATAATGTATGGACGCTCCTCTCTCTCTCCTGTATAATGTATGGACGCTCCTCTCTCTCTCCTGTATAATGTATGGACGCTCCTCTCTCCTGTATAATGTATGGACGCTCCTCTCTCCTGTATAATGTATGGACGCTCCTCTCTCTCTCCTGTATAATGTATGGACGCTCCTCTCTCTCTCTCCTCTGTATAATGTATGGACGCTCCTCTCTCCCCTCTGTATAATGTATGGACGCTCCTCTCTCCTGTATAATGTATGGACGCTCCTCTCTCCTCTGTATAATGTATGGACGCTCCTCTCTCCTGTATAATGTATGGACGCTCCTCTCTCCTCTGTATAATGTATGGACGCTCCTCCCTCTCTCCTGTATAATGTATGGACGCTCCTCTCTCTCCTCTGTATAATGTATGGATGCTCCTCTCTCCCCTGTATAATGTATGGACGCTCCTCTCTCTCTCCTGTATAATGTATGGACGCTCCTCTCTCTCTCTCCTGTATAATGTATGGACGCTCCTCTCTCTCTCCTGTATAATGTATGGACGCTCCTCTCTCTCTCCTGTATAATGTATGGACGCTCCTTTCTCTCTCCTGTATAATGTATGGACGCTCCTCTCTCCTCTGTATAATGTATGGACGCTCCTCTCTCTCTCCTGTATAATGTATGGACGCTCCTCTCTCTCCTGTATAATGTATGGACGCTCCTCTCTCCTGTATAATGTATGGACGCTCCTCTCTCTCTCCTGTATAATGAATGGACGCTCCTCTCTCTCTCCTGTATAATGTATGGACGCTCCTCTCTCCCCTGTATAATGTATGGACGCTCCTCTCTCTCTCCTGTATAATGTATGGACTCTCCTCTCTCTCTCCTGTATAATGTATGGACGCTCCTCTCTCTCCTCTGTATAATATATGGACGCTCCTCTCTCTCTCCTGTATAATGTATGGACGCTCCTCTTTCTCCTGTATAATGTATGGACGCTCCTCTCTCTCTCCTGTATAATGTATGGACGCTCCTCTCTCTCCTCTGTATAATGTATGGACGCTCCTCTCTCTCCTCTGTATAATGTATGGACGCTCCTCTCTCTCTCCTGTATAATGTATGGACGCTCCTCTCTCCCCTGTATAATGTATGGACGCTCCTCTCTCTCTCCTGTATAATGTATGGACTCTCCTCTCTCTCTCCTGTATAATATATGGACGCTCCTCTCTCTCCTCTGTATAATATATGGACGCTCCTCTCTCTCTCCTGTATAATGTATGGACGCTCCTCTTTCTCCTATATAATGTATGGACGCTCCTCTCTCTCTCCTGTATAATGTATGGACGCTCCTCTCTCCCCTGTATAATGTATGGACGCTCCTCTCTCTCTCCTGTATAATGTATGGACGCTCCTCTCTCCCCTGTATAATGTATGGACGCTCCTCTCTCTCTCCTGTATAATGTATGGACGCTCCTCTCTCTCCTCTGTATCATGTATGGACGCTCCTCTCTCTCTCCTGTATAATGTATGTGACGTGCCCCCTGGGCCTGTGTTGTGCAGGGGAACCCGGAACCGGGCCTGTTGTAGAATGCTGGGGGTTGTAGTCTCCGTGTGGCGGTGACCCGGTCCGTGCCCAGGGAGTCAAACTAAGTGGCAGTCTATGGCAGTAGATGTTAACTTGATCGACTACGCCACCCGTTGAGTGCGGCTTTGAAGCCGCCGCTGCAGAACAGTCCACTGAGGCCAGGTGTATAAGGATGTGCAGCGTGGTGGTATAACCCCCAACGGGAGGGGTATGGCCTCAGGGCAGCAGGTGTAGATGATGGGGGTTGTGATGATGCAGGAAGGAGAGGCAGAGACGTGAGATGCAGTTTCAGGGTTTTTACTCACTGATGTTGCTTTAGTCACTCTGGCCTTGAGTGACCACCCGAGCCGTGCTGCGTCCACCAGGTGCGGGACTCGGCCAACCCCCAGGCAGTTCCGGAGCGTGGTCCTGAGCTTCCCTCTCACTCTCTGTCTCTGGCAATTCCCACCAGGGATCCACCTTTGGCCGGCTCCCTCGGGTCTCTTAGTGGTCAAACCTCCTCTGGGTTCCCTGACCCTATGCTTGGTGTGCCTTTCTGGTGGATTTGGTGAGGGTCGTGGCAAATCTTGACCACGACCTCCGGTTCCTGGCTGAGGATAAGTGGCCTCCACCAGTTCGGGTTCCGGTACCCGTGTCCGCCAACCCTTCACCCTTTTTGGTCTGATTCTGGGTTCTTAGGGTTCCTTCTGACTCTGCTTCTCTGGGCCTTTCTTCCTCCTCTCTCTTCACTGCAGGCTTGGCCCTGGAGCTGGGCCCAGCCGGAGCCACAGCTCCCTGTCAGCCCTCCTGGCTGAGCTCCTCTGCTAAAAAGACCCTGTCCTAAGATGGTGCCCACCATATATACTCCCTCTATGTGTGAGCCCAGGTGACTAGCACCCAATGAGCTCCTAGCTTTACCCAGAGTACTCCCCCTATCTGCCCCTACACTACTGGGATGTTCCACCCCCCTCCCACTCCAGCCAGGGACAGACGCTGTCGTACCTGCACATATACTTGGTGGGAGTACCGTAGTTCTGTCCCCCGGAAATGGGATGTATGTAGTGCATGCAGCCTACTGAGCTCAGTTCCACACTCCATCCTTACCCGGGAGTGGAATACCACACCTCTGGGTCGAGGTGCAATACCCCTGTAGCAGCCGAGTCCTCAGGGTGCTACATTCCCCCCTGGTAAATCACAGCACGTCCTCGGGCTGTAAAAGAATAAAATATCCAAAAACATACAATTTTTTTTTTTTTTTTAAAACATCATAAACATATAAAACACTATATATATTATCAGCAGCATAATACTCTTCATATAAAACTTTTCATTATAAACATTCTTGTTCCTCCGGCCACGGTGCAACTTGTGACCGGGTAAAGTGCAACAGTCTCTTCTGGAAAAAACACAGTTCCTTATAAAACCAGTAGGGGGCGCCTTAGAAAGCGCAACTATATACAAGGGGAGGTGGCCGCTCTCAGTCCTCGGCCAGTGGGATTAGGGAAGAATGACCGCTCTCAGTCCTCGGCCAGTGGGATTAAGGGACATACGGGTAACAGTTTAATTTGCTGGTCCCAACGGGGACTATAATGGTAACAGTTCCTGTACCCTAACGGGTAACTATTTTACAGTTCCATTTACCGTACTTTAGTAGCGGCGTCCTCCTGCTCCTTCCTCCGTGTACCCTTCAGACCCGTCCGGGTCCTCTTGCTCCTCCTGACACCTCAGCTCTTCCTCTGTCAGTCGGTGTACATGAAGGGCATAGGGTCCTTTGGCACATTGGTGCCGGGTAAAGGTGACCTCATCACCCAGGTAAAGGTCACGACCTCTGTGTCCCTCCGGTAGGTGGGACTCGACATCTCTTCTGGTCACGAAGACGTCGCCGGGGGTGTGATGATCTCTGATGAAGCCCCAACCGTGCTGCAGTTGGAATTTGATTACAGTCCCGGTGGCACGGGGACCGTGAGCTGCACGGGGGTTCCGTCGGGTCCGGCTTTTCTGTTCTGCACTCTTTACTTGCAGCCGCTCCTCGCGGACCCGTCTCTCTCTCCGTTCTCGCTCAAAGACTTCCAACTGCTGGCGGCAGCACTCCGCACGCTCAGTTGCGGCCGCCCGGGTCTCCTGAGTGAACCCGATGAGGTCTCCTCCTGCGGGGTCCCACTCAAACTGCGCCTCCTCCAACGAGAGCGGGGTCATCTTGACGGGCGCCGGAGCCGGGATTAGGGGCTCATCCAGGGGTCTTTCCTTCCGGAGTCGGGGATGGTGGTACTCCGGTGGCCACACAAAGGGCTGCCCATCCGGGCAAGTGTGCTGGGCAAACAAGTCCTCACCCAGGTGCGGCACAGTGGAAGTTGAGGGCGCGGTGGTGGCAGCGGCGCCCGGGATCACTAGGCCTTGCGACCAGGCTTGGGGTACCCTGAAGGTAAAGGGCACCGTGAAGACGGCGGCGCCCGGGGGTACTTGACTTTGCGACCAGGCCGGTGGCTCAGTAGAGGGCGCTGTTGGTACTGCGGCGCCCGGGGGCACTCGGCCCTGCGACCAGGCCGGTGGCGTCTCCTGCTTGGCCGCGCTCAGGGTTGAGGCGCGTGATGTCACAGGGGGCGTGGTCGCGGCTCCTGCTTGGGGCCTAGTCTGGAGCGGTAGCGGTGCGGCAACGGGCACGATCGGTGGGATTTCGGGCTCTGCGACGGGGAGCGGGGGTAGGCTTACGGTGGCTGGGCTTGGGGTAGGAACGTCCCCTTTACTTGCCTCCGTCCCTTCAGCTCCCTCTGCGGCGTCGTCTCCGGCCTCCGTCCCTTCTGCATCCTCTTCAGGGGCAGGCGTGCTCCTCGTTGCGGGTGGTGTGCTCCACTGGCGGGTTCCAGCCTGCTGGGCCATCTCCCTGCTCCATTCCGTCAGCGTTTCTCGCTGCACCTGGGCCATCCTCCGTGCGAGGCCCTCCAGCGCGGTCTGTGCACGCTCCCGGTCTCGGGGGAGCTGTGCCAGGATCTCCACCAGGTCTTGTGGGGTGGTGGCTTGCATCAGGCTCCTGACCACAGGGTCGGTGCTGCCTGCCTCTCCCTCCATCTCCGGGTACGGCTCCTCCAGACTCCTCCAGGCTGCACCCATCTTCGCTCTTTTGTTCTGTATCCGCCCACACTGAGGGCGGTCCTGGGGCAACTTGGTGATTGTCAGTTCCAGGGGCAGACCCCCCACGCTGACGGACATCTCAATCATTGCAGTCTCTGCTGGTGGGGGCGGTCTTCGTTTTTGGCGCCATTCTTGGTCCTGGCCCACGATGGGAGGTGGCCTCTTGCCACCCTCTGGCACGCCCATAATGGCGTCCGCTCTGCCAGGGCGGGAAACTGTCCAAGATGGCAGGAATCGCCTCCCAGTGGCGGGAAACTCTGTGGATGGCGGGAAAAAGCTGCAGATGGCGGGCAACCGGCGGGAAACGACCCGCGATGGCGTCCGATGGCGGGGACCCTCCGGAATTGGCGGGAGACTTCTTTTTGAGGTAAATGTGAACTTTTCTTCAGGCACGCAGTACCCGGTGGTTGCGGGCACGTGATCCTGCCAACTACGCCAAAGCTGACGCGCCCCCTGGGCCTGTGTTGTGCAGGGGAACCCGGAACCGGGCCTGTTGTAGAATGCTGGGGGTTGTAGTCTCCGTGTGGCGGTGACCCGGTCCGTGCCCAGGGAGTCAAACTAAGTGGCAGTCTATGGCAGTAGATGTTAACTTGATCGACTACGCCACCCGTTGAGTGCGGCTTTGAAGCCGCCGCTGCAGAACAGTCCACTGAGGCCGGTGGTATATGTGCAGCAGTGATGGTATAACCCCCAACGGGAGGGGTATGGCCTCAGGGCAGCAGGTGTAGATGATGGGGGTTGTGATGATGCAGGAAGGAGAGGCAGAGACGTGAGATGCAGTTTCAGGGTTTTTACTCACTGATGTTGCTTTAGTCACTCTGGCCTTGAGTGACCACCCGAGCCGTGCTGCGTCCACCAGGTGCGGGACTCGGCTAACCCCCAGGCAGTTCCGGAGCGTGGTCCTGAGCTTCCCTCTCACTCTCTGTCTCTGGCCATTCCCACCAGGGATCCACCTTTGGCCGGCTCCCTCGGGTCTCTTAGTGGTCAAACCTCCTCTGGGTTCCCTGACCCTATGCTTGGTGTGCCTTTCTAGTGGATTTGGTGAGGGTCGTGGCAAATCTTGACCACGACCTCCGGTTCCTGGCTGAGGATAAGTGGCCTCCACCAGTTCGGGTTCCGGTACCCGTGTCCGCCAACCCTTCACCCTTTTTGGTCTGATTCTGGGTTCTTAGGGTTCCTTCTGACTCTGCTTCTCTGGGCCTTTCTTCCTCCTCTCTCTTCACTGCAGGCTTGGCCCTGGAGCTGGGCCCAGCCGGAGCCACAGCTCCCTGTCAGCCCTCCTGGCTGAGCTCCTCTGCTAAAAAGACCCTGTCCTAAGATGGTGCCCACCATATATACTCCCTCTATGTGTGAGCCCAGGTGACTAGCACCCAATGAGCTCCTAGCTTTACCCAGAGTACTCCCCCTATCTGCCCCTACACTACTGGGATGTTCCACCCCCCTCCCACTCCAGCCAGGGACAGACACTGTCGTACCTGCACATATACTTGGTGGGAGTACCGTAGTTCTGTCCCCCGGAAATGGGATGTATGTAGTGCATGCAGCCTACTGAGCTCAGTCCCACACTCCATCCTTACCCGGGAGTGGAATACCACACCTCTGGAGTGAGGTGCAATACCCCTGTAGCAGCTGAGTCCTCAGGGTGCTACATATGGACGCTCCTCTCTCCTCTGTATGATGTATGGATGCTCCTCTCTCTCTCTCCTGTATAATGTATGGACACTCCTCTCTCCCCTGTATGATGTATGGACGCTCCTCTCTCTCTCCTGTATAATGTATGGACGCTCCTCTCTCCTCTGTATAATGTATGGACGCTCCTCTCTCTACTGTATAATGTATGGACGCTCCTCTCTCTCCTGTATAATGTATGGACGCTCCTCTGTCTCTCCTGTATAATGTATGGACGCTCCTCTCTCTCCTGTATAATGTATGGGCGCTCTTCTCTCTCTCCTGTATAATGTATGGACGCTCCTCTCTCTGCTCTGTATAATGTATGGACGCTCCTCTCTCTCCTGTATTATGTATGGACGCTCCTCTCTCTCTCCTGTATAATGTATGGACGCTCCTCTCTCTCCTGTATAATGTATGGACGCTCCTCTCTCTCTCCTGTATAATGTATGGACGCTCCTCTCTCCCCTGTATAGTGTATGGACGCTCCTCTCTCCTCTGTATAATGTATGGACGCTCCTCTCTCTCCTGTATAATGTATGGACGCTCCTCTCTCTCTCCCCTGTATAATGTATGGATGCTTCTCTCTCTCCTGTATAATGTATGGACGCTCCTCTCTCTCTCCTGTATAATGTATGGACGCTCCTCTCTCCCCTGTATAATGTATGGACGCTCCTCTCTCTCTCCTGTATAATGTATGGACGCTCCTCTCTCTCTCCTGTATAATGTATGGACGCTCCTCTCTCCTCTGTATAATGTATGGACGCTCCTCTCTCTCTCCTGTATAATGTATGGACGCTCCTCTCTCCTCTGTATAATGTATGGACGCTCCTCTCTCTCTCCTGTATAATGTATGGACGCTCCTCTCTTTCTCCTGTATAATGTATGGACGCTCCTCTCTCTCTCCTGTATAATGTATGGACGCTACTCTCTCTCTCCTGTATAATGTATGGACGCTCCTCTCTCTCCTCTGTATAATGTATGGACGCTCCTCTCTCTCCTGTATAATGTATGGACGCTCCTCTCTCTCTCCTGTATAATGTATGGACGCTCCTCTCCTTTATAATGTACGGACGCTCCTCTCTCTCTCCTGTATAATGTATGGACGCTCCTCTCTCTCCTGTATAATGTATGGACGCTCCTCTCTCTCCTGTATAATGTATGGACGCTCCTCTCTCTCCTCTGTATAATGTATGGACGCTCCTCTCCTGTATAATGTATGGATGCTCCTCTCTCTCTCCTGTATAATGTATGGACGCTCCTCTCTCTCCTGTATAATGTATGGACGCTCCTCTCTCTCTCCTGTATAATGTATGGACGCTCCTCTCTCTCCTCTGTATAATGTATGGACGCTCCTCTCTCTCCTGTATAATGTATGGACGCTCCTCTCTCTCTCCTGTATAATGTATGGACGCTCCTCTCCTTTATAATGTACGGACGCTCCTCTCTCTCTCCTGTATAATGTATGGACGCTCCTCTCTCTCCTGTATAATGTATGGACGCTCCTCTCTCTCCTGTATAATGTATGGACGCTCCTCTCTCTCCTCTGTATAATGTATGGACGCTCCTCTCCTGTATAATGTATGGATGCTCCTCTCTCTCTCCTGTATAATGTATGGACGCTCCTCTCCCCTGTATAATGTATGGACGCTCCTCTCTTTCTCCTGTATAATGTATGGACGCTCCTCTCTCTCTCCTGTATAATGTATGGACGCTCCTCTCTCCTCTGTATAATGTATGGACGCTCCTCTCTCCCCTGTATAATGTATGGACTCTCCTCTCTCTCTCCTGTATAATGTATGGACGCTCCTCTCTCCCCTGTATAATGTATGGACGCTCCTCTCTCTCTCCTGTATAATGTATGGACGCTCCTCTCTCTCCTGTATAATGTATGGACGCTCCTCTCCCCTGTATAATGTATGGACGCTTCTCTCTCTCTCCTATATAATGTATGGACGCTCCTCTCCTGTATAATGTATGGACGCTCCTCTCTCTACTGTATAATGTATGGACGCTCCTCTCTCTACTGTATAATGTATGGACGCTCCTCTCTCTCCTGTATAATGTATGGACGCTCCTCTCTCTCTCCTGTATAATGTATGGACGCTCCTCTCTCTCCTGTATAATGTATGGACGCTCCTCTCTCTCTCTCCTGTATAATATATGGACGCTCCTCTCTCTCCTGTATAATGTATGGACGCTCCTCTCTCTCCTGTATAATGTATGGACGCTCCTCTCTCTCCTGTATAATGTATGGACGCTCCTCTCTCTCCTATATAATGTACGGACGCTCCTCTCTCTCCTCTGTATAATGTATGGACGCTCCTCTCTCTCCTCTGTATAATGTATGGACGCTCCTCTCTCTCTCCTGTATAATGTATGGACGCTCCTCTCTCCTCTGTATAATGTATGGACGCTCCTCTCTCTCTCCTGTATAATGTATGGACCTCCTCTCTCCTCTGTATAATGTATGGACGCTCCTCTCTCTCTCCTGTATAATGTATGGACGCTCCTCTCTCTCTCCTGTATAATGTATGGACGCTCCTCTCTCTCCTGTATAATGTATGGACGCTCCTCTCTCTCCTGTATAATGTATGGACGCTCCTCTCTCCCCTGTATAATGTATGGACGCTCCTCTCTCTCCTGTATAATGTATGGACGCTCCTCTCTCTCTCCTGTATAATGTACGGACACTCCTCTCTCCTCTATATAATGTATGGACGCTCCTCTCTCTCTCCTGTATAATGTATGAACGCTCCTCTCTCCTCTGTATAATGTATGGACGCTCCTCTCTCTCTCCTGTATAATGTATGGACGCTCCTCTCTCTCCTGTATAATGTACGGACGCTCCTCTCTCTCCTGTATAATGTATGGACGCTCCTCTCTCTCCCCTGTATAATGTATGGACGCTCCTCTCTCTCCCCTGTATAATGTATGGACGCTCCTCTCTCTCCTGTATAATGTATGGACGCTCCTCTCTCTCCTCTGTATAATGTATGGACGCTCCTCTCTCTCTCCTGTATAATGTATGGACGCTCCTCTCTCTCCTGTATAATGTATGGACGCTCCCCTCTCTCCTCTGTATAATGTATGGACGCTCCTCTCTCTCTCCTGTATAATGTATGGACGCTCCTCTCTCTCTCCTGTATAATGTATGGACGCTCCTCTCTCTCCTGTATAATGTATGGACGCTCCTCTCTCTCCTGTATAATGTATGGACGCTCCTCTCTCCCCTGTATAATGTATGGACGCTCCTCTCTCTCCTGTATAATGTATGGACGCTCCTCTCTCTCTCCTGTATAATGTACGGACACTCCTCTCTCCTCTATATAATGTATGGACGCTCCTCTCTCTCTCCTGTATAATGTATGAACGCTCCTCTCTCCTCTGTATAATGTATGGACGCTCCTCTCTCCCCTGTATAATGTATGGACGCTCCTCTCTCTCCTGTATAATGTATGGACGCTCCTCTCTCTCCTCTGTATAATGTATGGACGCTCCTCTCTCTCTCCTGTATAATGTATGGACGCTCCTCTCTCTCCTGTATAATGTATGGACGCTCCTCTCTCTCCTCTGTATAATGTATGGACGCTCCTCTCTCTCCTGTATAATGTATGGACACTCCTCTCTCTCTCCTGTATAATGTATGGACGCTCCTCTCTCTCTCCTGTATAATGTATGGACGCTCCTCTCTCTCCTCTGTATAATGTATGGACGCTCCTGTCTCTCCTGTATAATGTACGGACGCTCCTCTCTCTCCTCTGTATAATGTATGGACGCTCCTCTCTCTCCTGTATAATGTATGGACGCTCCTCTCTCTCTCCTGTAAAATGTATGGACGCTCCTCTCTCTCCTGTATAATGTATGGACGCTCCTCTCTCTCTCCTCTGTATAATGTATGGACGCTCCTCTCTCCCCTCTGTATAATGTATGGACGCTCCTCTCTCCTGTATAATGTATGGACGCTCCTCTCTGCCCTGTATAATGTATGGACGCTCCTCTCTCTCCTCTGTATAATGTATGGACGCTCCTCTCTCTCTCCTGTATAATGTATGGACGCTCCTCTCTCTCTCCTGTATAATGTATGGACGCTCCTCTCTCTCTCCTGTATAATGTATGGACGCTCCTCTCTCCCCTGTATATTGTATGGACGCTCTTCTCTCTCTCCTGTATAATGTATGGACGCTCCTCTATCCTGTATAATGTATGGACGCTCCTCTCTCTCTCCTGTATAATGTATGGACGCTCCTCTCTCCTCTGTATAATGTATGGACGCTCCTCTCTCTCTCCTGTATAATGTATGGACGCTCCTGTCTCTCCTGTATAATGTACGGACGCTCCTCTCTCTCCTGTATAATGTATGGACGCTCCTCTCTCTCCTGTATAATGTATGGACGCTCCTCTCTCTCTCCTGTATAATGTATGGACGCTCCTCTCTCTGCTCTGTATAATGTATGGACGCTCCTCTCTCTCCTGTATAATGTATGGACGCTCCTCTCTCTCTCCTGTATAATGTACGGACGCTCCTCTCTCTCCTGTATAATGTATGGACGCTCCTCTCTCTCTCCTGTATAATGTATGGACGCTCCTCTCTCTCTCCTGTATAATGTACGGACGCTCCTCTCTCTCCTGTATAATGTATGGACGCTCCTCTCTCTCCTGTATAATGTATGGACGCTCCTCTCTCTCTCCTGTATAATGTATGGACGCTCCTCTCTCTCCTGTATAATGTATGGACGCTCCTCTCTCTCCCCTGTATAATGTATGGACGCTCCTCTCTCTCCCCTGTATAATGTATGGACGCTCCTCTCTCTCTCCTGTATAATGTACGGACGCTCCTCTCTCTCCTGTATAATGTATGGACGCTCCTCTCTCTCTCCTGTATAATGTATGGACGCTCCTCTCTCTCTCCTGTATAATGTATGGACGCTCCTCTCTCTCCTGTATAATGTATGGACGCTCCTCTCTCTCTCCTGTATAATGTATGGACGCTCCTCTCTCTCCTGTATAATGTATGGACGCTCCTCTCTCTCCTCTGTATAATGTATGGACGCTCCTCTCTCTCTCCTGTATAATGTATGGACGCTCCTCTCTCTCCTCTGTATAATGTATGGACGCTCCTCTCTCTCCTGTATAATGTATGGACGCTCCTCTCTCTCCTCTGTATAATGTATGGACGCTCCTCTCTCTCTCCTGTATAATGTATGGACGCTCCTCTCTCTCCTGTATAATGTATGGACGCTCCTCTCTCTCCTGTATAATGTATGGACGCTCCTCTCTCTCCTCTGTATAATGTATGGACGCTCCTCTCTCTCTCCTGTATAATGTATGGACGCTCCTCTCTCTCCTGTATAATGTATGGACGCTCCTCTCTCTCCTGTATAATGTATGGACGCTCCTCTCTCTCCTCTGTATAATGTATGGACGCTCTTCTCTCTCTCCTGTATAATGTATGGACGCACCTCTCTCTCTCCTGTATAATGTATGGACGCTCCTCTGTATAATGTATGGACGCTCTTCTCTCTCTCCTGTATAATGTATGGACGCTCCTCTCTCTCTCCTGTATAATGTATGGACGCTCCTCTCTCTCCTCTGTATAATGTATGGACGCTCCTCTCTCTCTCTCCTGTATAATGTATGGACGCTCCTGTCTCTCCTGTATAATGTACGGACGCTCCTCTCTCTCCTGTATAATGTATGGACGCTCCTCTCTCTGCTCTGTATAATGTATGGACGCTCCTCTCTCTCCTGTATAATGTATGGACGCTCCTCTCTCTCTCCTGTATAATGTATGGACGCTCCTCTCTCTCCTCTGTATAATGTATGGACGCTCCTCTCTCTCCCCTGTATAATGTATGGACGCTCCTCTCTCTCCTGTATAATGTATGGACGCTCCTCTCTCTCCTGTATAATGTATGGACGCTCCTCTCTCTCCTCTGTATAATGTATGGACGCTCCTCTCTCTCTCCTGTATAATGTATGGACGCTCCTCTCTCTCCTGTATAATGTATGGACGCTCCTCTCTCTCCTCTGTATAATGTATGGACGCTCCTCTCTCTCCTGTATAATGTATGGACGCTCCTCTCTCTCCTCTGTATAATGTATGGACGCTCTTCTCTCTCTCCTGTATAATGTATGGACGCTCCTCTCTCTGCTCTGTATAATGTATGGACGCTCCTCTCTCTCCTGTATAATGTATGGACGCTCCTCTCTCTCCTCTGTATAATGTATGGACGCTCCTCTCTCTCCTGTATAATGTATGGACGCTCCTCTCTCTCTCTTGTATAATGTATGGACGCTCCTCTCTCTCCTCTGTATAATGTATGGACGCTCCTCTCTCTCCTGTATAATGTATGGACGCTCCTCTCTCTCCTCTGTATAATGTATGGACGCTCCTCTCTCTCCTCTGTATAATGTATGGACGCTCCTCTCTCTCTCTTGTATAATGTATGGACGCTCCTCTCTCTCCTCTGTATAATGTATGGACGCTCCTCTCTCTCCTGTATAATGTATGGACGCTCCTCTCTCTCCTCTGTATAATGTATGGACGCTCCTCTCTCTCCTCTGTATAATGTATGGACGCTCCTCTCTCTCTCCCCTGTATAATGTATAGACGCTCCTCTCTCTCTCCTGTATAATGTATGGACGCTCCTCTCTCTCTCCTGTATAATGTATGGACGCTCCTCTCTCTCCTCTGTATAATATATGGACGCTCCTCTCTATCTCCTGTATAATGTATGGACGCTCCTCTCTCTCCTCTGTATAATGTATGGACGCTCCTCTCTCTCCTCTGTATAATGTATGGACGCTCCTCTCTCTCCTCTGTATAATGTATGGACGCTCCTCTCTCTCCTGTATAATGTATGGACGCTCCTCTCTCTCTCCTGTATAATGTATGGACGCTCCTCTCTCTCTCCTGTATAATGTATGGACGCTCCTCTCTCTCTCCTGTATAATGTATGGACGCTCCTCTCTCTACTGTATAATGTATGGACGCTCCTCTCTCTCCTCTGTATAATGTATGGACGCTCCTCTCTCTCTCCTCTGTATAATGTATGGACGCTCCTCTCTCTCCTGTATAATGTATGGACGCTCCTCTCTCTCTCCTGTATAATGTATGGACGCTCCTCTCTCTCCTCTGTATAATGTATGAACGCTCCTCTCTCTCCTGTATAATGTATGGACGCTCCTCTCTCTCTCCTGTATAATGTATGGACGCTCCTCTCTCTCTCCTGTATAATGTATGGACGCTCCTCTCCTGTATAATATATGGACGCTCCTCTCTCTCTCCTGTATAATGTATGGACCTCCTCTCTCTCTCCTGTATAATGTATGGACGCTCCTCTCTCTCCTGTATAAAGTATGGACGCTCCTCTCTCTCTCCTGTATAATGTATGGACGCTCCTCTCTCTCTCCTGTATAATGTATGGACGCTCCTCTCTCTCTCCTGTATAATGTATGGACGCTCCTCTCTCTCCTGTATAATGTATGGACCTCCTCTCTCTCTCCTGTATAATGGATGGACGCTCCTCTCTCTCTCCTGTATAATGGATGGACGCTCCTCTCTCTCTCCTGTATAATGTATGGACGCTCCTCTCTCTCCTGTATAAAGTATGGACGCTCCTCTCTCTCTCCTGTATAATGTATGGACGCTCCTCTCTCTCCTGTATAATGTATGGACGCTCCTCTCTCTCTCCTGTATAATGTATGGACGCTCCTCTCTCTCCTCTGTATAATGTATGGACGCTCCTCTCTCTCCTGTATAATGTATGGACGCTCCTCTCTCTCCTGTATAATGTATGGACGCTCCTCTCTCTCTCCTGTATAATGTATGGACGCTCCTCTCTCTCTCCTGTATAATGTATGGACGCTCCTCTCCTATATAATGTACGGACGCTCCTCTCTCTCTCCTGTATAATGTATGGACGCTCCTCTCTCTCCTGTATAATGTATGGACGCTCCTCTCTCTCCTGTATAATGTATGGACGCTCCTCTCTCTCCTGTATAATGTATGGACGCTCCTCTCCTGTATAATGTATGGATGCTCCTCTCTCTCTCCTGTATAATGTATGGACGCTCCTCTCTCTCTCCTGTATAATGTATGGACGCTCCTCTCTCTCTCCTGTATAATGTATGGACGCTCCTCTCCCCTGTATAATGTATGGACGCTCCTCTCTCTCTCCTGTATAATGTATGGACGCTCCTCTCACCTGTATAATGTATGGACGCTCCTCTCCCCTGTATAATGTATGGACGCTCCTCTCTCTCTCCTGTATAATGTATGGACGCTCCTCTCCCCTGTATAATGTATGGACACTCCTCTCTCTCTCCTCTGTATAATGTATGGACGCTCCTCTCTCCCCTGTATAATGTATGGACGCTACTCTCTCTCTCCTGTATAATGTATGGACGCTCCTCTCTCTCTCCTGTATAATGTATGGACGCTCCTCTCTCCCCTGTATAATGTATGGACGCTCCTCTCTCTCTCCTGTATAATGTATGGACGCTCCTCTCTCTCTCCTGTATAATGTATGGATGCTCCTCTCTCCTCTGTATAATGTATGGACGCTCCTCTCTCTCTCCTGTATAATGTATGGACGCTCCTCTCTCTCCTGTATAATGTATGGACGCTCCTCTCCCCTGTATAATGTATGGACGCTCCTCTCTCTCTCCTGTATAATGTATGGACGCTCCTCTCTCTCCTGTATAATGTATGGATGCTCCTCTCCCCTGTATAATGTATGGACGCTTCTCTCTCTCTCCTGTATAATGTATGGACGCTCCTCTCCCCTGTATAATGTATGGACGCTTCTCTCTCTCTCCTGTATAATGTATGGACGCTCCTCTCTCTCTCCTGTATAATGTATGGACGCTCCTCTCCTATATAATGTACGGACGCTCCTCTCTCTCTCCTGTATAATGTATGGACGCTCCTCTCTCTCCTGTATAATGTATGGACGCTCCTCTCTCTCCTGTATAATGTATGGACGCTCCTCTCTCTCCTCTGTATAATGTATGGACGCTCCTCTCCTGTATAATGTATGGATGCTCCTCTCTCTCTCCTGTATAATGTATGGACGCTCCTCTCTCTCTCCTGTATAATGTATGGACGCTCCTCTCTCTCTCCTGTATAATGTATGGACGCTCCTCTCCCCTGTATAATGTATGGACGCTCCTCTCTCTCTCCTGTATAATGTATGGACGCTCCTCTCACCTGTATAATGTATGGACGCTCCTCTCCCCTGTATAATGTATGGACGCTCCTCTCTCTCTCCTGTATAATGTATGGACGCTCCTCTCCCCTGTATAATGTATGGACACTCCTCTCTCTCTCCTCTGTATAATGTATGGACGCTCCTCTCTCCCCTGTATAATGTATGGACGCTACTCTCTCTCTCCTGTATAATGTATGGACGCTCCTCTCTCTCTCCTGTATAATGTATGGACGCTCCTCTCTCCCCTGTATAATGTATGGACGCTCCTCTCTCTCTCCTGTATAATGTATGGACGCTCCTCTCTCTCTCCTGTATAATGTATGGACGCTCCTCTCTCCTCTGTATAATGTATGGACGCTCCTCTCTCTCTCCTGTATAATGTATGGACGCTCCTCTCTCTCCTGTATAATGTATGGACGCTCCTCTCCCCTGTATAATGTATGGACGCTCCTCTCTCTCTCCTGTATAATGTATGGACGCTCCTCTCTCTCCTGTATAATGTATGGATGCTCCTCTCCCCTGTATAATGTATGGACGCTTCTCTCTCTCCCCTGTATAATGTATGGACGCTTCTCTCTCTCCCCTGTATAATGTATGGACGCTCCTCTCTCTCTCCTGTATAATGTATGGACGCTCCTCTCTCTCTCCTGTATAATGTATGGACGCTCCTCTCTCCTCTGTATAATGTATGGACGCTCCTCTCTCTCTCCTGTATAATGTATGGACGCTCCTCTCTCTCCTGTATAATGTATGGACGCTCCTCTCCCCTGTATAATGTATGGACGCTCCTCTCTCTCTCCTGTATAATGTATGGACGCTCCTCTCTCTCCTGTATAATGTATGGATGCTCCTCTCCCCTGTATAATGTATGGACGCTTCTCTCTCTCTCCTGTATAATGTATGGATGCTCCTCTCCCCTGTATAATGTATGGACGCTTCTCTCTCTCTCCTGTATAATGTATGGATGCTCCTCTCTCTACTGTATAATGTATGGACGCTCCTCTCTCTACTGTATAATGTATGGACGCTCCTCTCTCTCCTGTATAATGTATGGACGCTCCTCTCTCTCTCCTGTATAATGTATGGACGCTCCTCTCTCTCCTGTATAATGTATGGACGCTCCTCTCTCTCCTGTATAATGTATGGACGCTCCTCTCTCTCTCCTGTATAATGTATGGATGCTCCTCTTTCCCCTGTATAATGTACGGACGCTCCTCTCTCTCCTCTGTATAATGTATGGACGCTCCTCTCTCTCCTGTATAATGTATGGACGCTCCTCTCTCTCTCCTGTATAATGTATGGACACTCCTCTCTCTCTCCTGTATAATGTATGGACGCTCCTCTCTCTCTCCTGTATAATGTATGGACACTCCTCTCTCTCTCCTGTATAATGTATGGACGCTCCTCTCTCTCTCCTGTATAATGTATGGACGCTCCTCTCTCTCCTCTGTATAATGTATGGACGCTCCTCTCTCTCTCCTGTATAATGTATGGACGCTCCTCTCTCTCCTCTGTATAATGTATGGACGCTCCTCTCTCTCCTGTATAATGTATGGACGCTCCTCTCTCTCTCCTGTATAATGTATGGACGCTCCTCTCTCTCTCCTGTATAATGTATGGACGCTCCTCTCTCTCTCCTGTAAAATGTATGGACGCTCCTCTCTCTCCTGTATAATGTATGGACGCTCCTCTCTCTCTCCTGTAAAATGTATGGACGCTCCTCTCTCTCCTGTATAATGGATGGACGCTCCTCTCTCTCCTCTGTATAATGTATGGACGCTCCTCTCTCTGTCCTGTATAATGTATGGACGCTCCTCTCCTGTATAATGTATGGACGCTCCTCTCTCCTCTGTATAATGTATGGACGCTCCTCTCTCTCCTGTATAATGTATGGACGCTCCTCTCTCTCTCCTGTATAATGTATGGACGCTCCTCTCCTGTATAATGTATGGACGCTCCTCTCTCCTCTGTATAATGTATGGACGCTCCTCTCTCCTCTGTATAATGTATGGACGCTCCTCTCTCTCCTGTATAATGTATGGACGCTCCTCTCTCTCTCCTGTATAATGTATGGACGCTCCTCTCTCTCCTGTATAAAGTATGGACGCTCCTCTCTCTCTCCTGTATAATGTATGGACGCTCCTCTCTCTCCTGTATAATGTATGGACGCTCCTCTCTCTCTCCTGTATAATGTATGGACGCTCCTCTCTCTCCTCTGTATAATGTATGGACGCTCCTCTCTCTCCTGTATAATGTATGGACGCTCCTCTCTCTCCTGTATAATGTATGTGTGACACCCCAGGGGTCTGGTTGCCACAGTGATAGAGATGTTATGTCTGAGAGCAGGTGGGAGGTCTCTTGGTCAGGGATCCTGTGCAGGCCACACCTCCTGCCCAGTCTTGGGAGGGGAAGAACTTCCCCTATATAAACCCGGGGCTGAAGCAGGGTTGGGCAGTCAAGGAGAGTAGAGACAAGAAACAGTCACAGGAAGAAACAGCAGAAGCTCAGTGGGAGCAATACTACTACAAGGAGTCAGGGGCTGGCAGCTGCAGAGCTCGCCCTGACTGAGAAGCTTTCTTACCGGACCCGGCGTCCGAGGCTGTGGGGACTAACTCTTACCCAGCAGCAGAAGCCGACCGGCAGGGGATTTCAGGTCCTCAGGCCCAGAAACCCAAAGGCACGGTCACACGTGTGGGACCAGCACCGCCATCGTGGAGCGGAAGCCAATAGAAGGCCCCGAGTCACCGGCCATACGGGTGAGCACCACACGGTACACTCAGGGACGTGGGCTACTTATATCCGCTTCTAGCAAGGTAGCCAGAAGAGTACAGTCAGTTTGGGAGGCCTACAACTCCGCCTGGCCAGGGGAGATCCCATCTGCTCAAGGACTGACCAGGCCCCGTTCGCTAGCAAGTACTCCGGGAGGGTCTATCGTTGTTACCAGTAAAGACCCTGAATTACACCGCACCGTCTCTGAGTGGTTCCTGCTACCCCCATCTTCCACGTCGGCTGCCCTGAGGCCATACCCCTCCCGTTGGGGGTTATACTATCACGCTGCACAATTCTACACCGGCCTCAGCGGTCTGCCCTGCAGCGGCAGCTCCATAGCTGCAAATCAACGGGTGGCGTAGTCGACACTCAAATAACATCTATCAAGACTGCCACACACTGAGTCTGACCCCCTGGGCACGGACCGGGTCCCCGCCACTCGGAGACTACAACCCTCATCTGATCCGGTTCCGGGTAAGCCCCCGTGCGCGAGACGCTGCGCGACACAGCAGGCCCAGGGGCGCTTCAACTTTGGCGTAGTCGGCAGGATTTCGTGCCCACAACCACCGGGTACTGCGTGCCTGAAAAGCAAAGACTGTTCAAACTTACCAGTGGTGAGGTTTCCCGCCATCCGGCGCCATCTTCTGCCTTCTTCCCGCCATCCGCGAAGTTTTCCCGCCATCCGGCGCCATCTTCGGCTTTCTTCCCGCCATCCGTGGAGTTTTCCCGCCGTTGGACGCCATCTTGAGGACGCCGCGCGGGAAGAAGAGGGGCGTGGACTTCGAAAGCGCGCGAGAACTGAAGCCCCGCCTCACGTCCGGACGTTGCGTAAGGTCCTGGAAGGAGCCCAGCAGACGCCGACGTCACCGGAGCGCGACGGAAGGTCCTCAACCCTGACGATCTACTGCGGAGCCGCGGCCTACGGAACAGGATCATCGCAAGGTAGGCCACGGTCCACTAGGGGGGAGGAAGATGTCGGATACGGAGGAGAGCTTCACTGCCTCAACCCCCGCCAGCGCCACCGCTGCTGCAGTTATGCCCTTCACCATGCCCTATATCCCGGGGGCAGCCTGGCTACCCCAGTACTCAGGGGAGTCACATACCCTGCATGACTTTAGAGAAAAGCTGGATAGCCTCTTCCAGGTGTACCCCCTCACAGAAGAGCAAAAAGTGAGCATCCTGGTGGCCCAACTAACCGGGGCAGCTAAAAGGGAAGTAAAATCCTGGCCACCTGGGAGGAAGACTGTCGCAGGGATACTAACCCGGCTGAAGGATACCTTTGATACCCGCACCTCAGCCGAGATTAAGCTTAGATTCTACGGGTGCAAGCAGCGAGCACACGAGAGTATAAGGGACTATGCACTAAACCTACAAGAGGCCCTGAGGGCCATTAAGCAGACCGACCCTGATGGAGTGGGAAACGAGGACAGGCTGTTGACTGAACAATTTATAGAGGGACTGTATTGTAATGCCCACCGAACCCAGTTGCGGGCGATGGCCTTACAGGATCCCCATCTGGGCTTTGCACAGTTCAAGGACAGAGCCATCCGGGTGCTCCGAGAACCGGCACCGGGTGGCGTTATGACCCACAGGCGCCCAGCTATTACTTACCACCAGGAGGCGGCGCCCTTGTCGGCAGGGCCTGTGGGAGCTGATGCGCAGGCTTTGGACAATGACCCGGCTCCAGACCTACACCATCAGGTCCAAGAGCTAGCTAAGAGCGTTGCTGCGCTAACCCGAACTGTGCAGTCTTTACAGGTTTCCACCCCAGGGAAGATCCAGCTGGCATCCGGACCGGAGGACATCCCGTGGCGTCGACCAAGGAGGACCCCACCGGCCAGAGGAAGACCCAGTGACCGATACAGCGAGGACGGACGACCCATCTGCCGCCGCTGCAATCAACCCGGACATATGGCAAGGTACTGTTCTTTAAACGGGCACAACCTGGGGTAGAGGGCCAACCCCCAGGAAAAAGATCACCAGGCCCATCGAACTGGCGCGACAGATATATGGGAGGACGTCCAGTCTTGCCGGTGGTACTGGATGGCATTCCCATGAGTGCCCTACTGGACACCGGGTCGCAGGTCACCACCATCCCGTACGTGCTCTTTAAGCAGTACTGGAATGACTCGGATATTACCCGCTACCCTGACGACGACTTGAGTATCATCGCCAGCAATGGCCAGCCCGTGCCACAGATCGGATTTAAAGAGGTGACCATCAAAATCGGTAGAGTCGAACTGGCAGCACAGGGACTGATCAT
Source organism: Phyllobates terribilis (assembly GCF_046119375.1). Lineage (NCBI taxonomy): Eukaryota > Metazoa > Chordata > Amphibia > Anura > Dendrobatidae > Phyllobates > Phyllobates terribilis. The sequence goes on along the minus strand of NW_027362763.1, from coordinate 644,641,714 downwards.
TGTAGACATTGACAAGCGCGAGAGTCACCCAAAGATAACTCTAGGAACTAATGTAATTGAAAATTGTCTTGCAGAGGTGATTTTCCTTTTACAGCAGGTTGCCAAGAACGCCAGCTCCGGCGAGCAGCGGGTGCTCCAGAAAGAGATCCGGGCACTGATGCGACGGCAACAGGTGGAACTCTCCGGCGGTGAGATTGGTAGCGTAAGAATGTGTGACCCTTTTCCTATTGCCATGCCCCCAAAAAGTGAAATGATGATTTGGTGCCGGGCAGCTATTGGTCTGAGAGGTAGGGATTACCAGGCAATGGTAGAACCAGTTTACTCAGACAGTAGGCCCACCATTTTGACAGCACGGGGGGTGGTTGATGTACGCCATGGGAGGGTGCCCGTTCGCATAATAAATATCGGGGAGAGGGAAGTGTACCTGCCCCGGTATGCCACGCTAGCCAAATTATATACCATTAACCAAAATTCTATACAATCTGTGGAACCCTTGCCTCCATCTCACCCGGAGGAAGGTAACGGCTCTAAGAAAAACATGGAGGACTGGTGTCAGCAACTACATCTGGGTACTGACTCCACTCCCTCACACCAGAAACAAGGAGTCTATCGGGTGGTTCAGGAGTACGAGAGAGTGTTCAGTAAACACCCGTTAGACTTCGGGCGAGTCAAGGGGGTAGAACACCACATCCCCACGGGAGACCATCCTCCTATAAAAGAGAGGTATCGACCCGTACCCCCTGCCCACTACCAACACGCCAAGGGGATGCTTAGAGACATGAAGGAGGCTGGGGTGATCAGGGATAGCTGTAGCCCCTGGGCAGCTCCACTAGTCTTAGTCAGAAAAAAAGACAACACCATGAGGATGTGTGTAGATTACCGGAAAATCAACCGTATCACACACAAGGATGCGTACCCCTTACCAAGGATAGAGGAGTCATTGGCTGCTTTAAGATCTGCTAACTTCTTCTCTACCTTGGATCTCACTAGCGGGTACTGGCAGGTTCCTGTAGCAGAGGCGGACCGGGAGAAGACCGCATTCACCACCCCGATGGGACTTAGCGAGTTCACCTGCATGCCGTTCGGACTCTGCAATGCACCAGGAACCTTCCAACGACTAATGGAGTGTTGTCTGGGCCACAGAAACTTCGAGACGGTCTTGTTGTACCTGGACGATGTCATCGTATATTCCAAGACGTATGAGGACCACCTGAAACACCTGGCGGAAGTGTTCGAAGCTCTGGCGAGTTACGGCCTAAAGGTGAAACCCTCCAAGTGTCACCTCTTGAAACCAAAGGTGCAGTACCTGGGACACGTGGTGAGCGCTGACGGAGTGGCTCCCGACCCTGATAAGATCACCGCAATTAAGGAATGGCCAAGCCCCTCCAGCGTAAAAGAAGTGCGGCAGTTCCTCGGGTTGGTAGGCTACTACCGAAGGTTTATTCCCGGTTTCACCAAAAAGGCAGCACCTATGCAGGACCTCCTGATAGGCCAGTCCCGGAAGGCCAAGAACCAGAAGCCGCCCTTCAAATGGGAGGAGTTGGAAGAAGAGTCCTTCCGCCAGCTGAAGATGGCCCTCACGGGGGACGAAATCCTGGCGTACCCGGATTATAGCCAGCCCTTTATCCTCTACACCGACGCCAGTAACATCGGGCTAGGAGCCGTACTGTCCCAGATCCAGCAGGGGAAGGAACGAGTAATCGCCTACGCCAGCCGAAAACTGCGACCCACCGAAAGGAACCCCGAGAATTACAGCTCATTTAAGCTAGAGTTCCTGGCCGTAGTATGGGCAGTCACCGAGCGCTTTAAGCATTACCTCGCTTCTTCCCGGTTCACCGTGTACACGGATAACAACCCGTTGACACACCTGGACACGGCAAGACTCGGTGCCCTGGAGCAGAGGTGGATGGCCCGTCTGTCCAACTACGAGTTCACAATCAAATACCGGGCCGGACGCTCCAATACCAACGCGGATGCCCTGTCCAGGATGCCCAACCTGCCGGACGAAGGAGAAGATCCCGAGGGACTGGAAGAAGTTGAACTCCCTGCGTTCCACCGTCATGGGACTATCCAGTATTCCCACCGGGTAAGGAGTAAGCAGGCTGCTACGTTGAACCCCTTACCTCACTACAACTGGGCGGAAACGCAAGACAGTGACCCTGCCGTCCGACTGGTGAAGGAGATGCTGACTCGCCCGGAGGCTTGCCTTGAACCAGACGCTCCGGAGGAAGCCAAACAACTATGGGCAGAGAAGAGTCGACTGTTCCTTTACAAGGGGAAGTTGTGCCGCAGAATGGTTAACTCCCGGACGCATGAACTACTCTGGCAAGTAGTGGTGCCACGAAGAGACGCAGCCATGGTGATGGAGGCATACCACGACGGAGCTGGACACTTCGGGTGGAAGAAGCTGGAGTTCCTGCTGCGCGAGCGATTCCACTGGGTAGGCATGAGGGGAACCATTGAGAAGTGGTGCAGAGACTGTGGCCCGTGCAACCTGAGAAGGAAGGACCGTGCCAGCCAGAAGACTCCCCTGCAGTCCATCGTCACCCGGCAACCTTGGAACTGGTAGCCTTGGATCATGTAAAACTGACCCCAAGCAGAAGTGGCTACGTCTACGCGTTAACCATCGTGGATCATTACTCCCGGTTCTTGGTTGTCGTCCCCGTCAAGGACTTAACGGCTCAAACAGCAGCTAGAGCCTTCCAGCAGCACTTTTGCCGTCCACACGGGTACCCGGACCAAGTGCTGACGGACCAGGGACCTGCCTTTGAAGCGGAGGTCTTCCAGGAATTCTGCAATCTGTATGGCTGCCGGAAGATAAGGACGACACCCTACCATCCACAAACTAATGGACTTTGTGAGAAAATGAACCAGGTGGTAATGGATCTTTTAAAAACGTTGCCCCTGGAAGAACGCAGTCTGTGGCCTGAGAAGTTGCCCGATCTGGTGGACCTATACAACCACATCCCGGTAGGTTCCACCAACTGTACCCCGGCTTACCTAATGAGGGCAAGACCTGGTAAGTTACCTGTTGACTTGGAAATGGGAGTCCTGACACCCGAGGACACTTCACCAGAAACAGACTGGGACACAGAGAGGCAGCAGCAGTACCGGAGAGTACAGGAGAGCGTGGAGCGAAGTCTCTGTCAGGCTAGGGAAAGACAAGAGAAAACTTACAACCAGTATGCTCCCGCTGTTCCCCTGGTACCCGGAGAGCAGGTCTTGAAGAGGAAGAGACGGCTCCACAAGTTGGACGACCAGTGGGAAAAGGACCCGTACACCGTACTGCCCTCAAGCCACGAGAACCCGAAGGTTTGTACCATCAGTAAAGACGGAGGGGAAACCACAGCTATTGTATCCCGGGACCACCTGAAGAAGTGTCCCGAACAACTCAGGAACCCTGAAGAGGAACAAGAAGACCATCGACCCGTAGAGGAAAGGGAAGATATGGTTAGTACTGTGCTCGGGGACTTCCCTCGGTCTTGGACTCAAGTCAATGGTGCAGTTGTGGTACCCGTACTCACCTTCCTCCAACCAGCATCCCAAGCACCTACGGAGCAACAGGTAGAGCTGGAAGAACAGCCGGTCCAGGAGGCAGAAGACCCCACACCCGCAGACCAGGAGGATCAACCCTCTGCTTGCAGTGAGCCTGCCATATCCCTAGTGAGCCAAAGAGCCGGTAGACAGCTGCCCAGTTTACCCTTGACAGCTCCTACACCCTGTAGTTCAGGGCTAGGCAGTCAGCTCCGTAGGTCCACTAGGGCCACTAGAGGCCACTTACCCGCACGGTGGAGGATTTGAAGTGTATAAATTGTTTTATTTATGTTTACCTGTGTATTGTTGCTTGTGTATAATTTTGTGTTTCTAGTTATTTGTAGGAGTCCTTGGTGGATTTACCGGGAATCCTTGTACATAGTTGGAGCGTAACCCAGGACGGACTAAAGACTGTTAAGGACTCGGGGTAGGACAAACCCCTACCTGGTTACGTCTCCCTGTTTTGGTGAAATGGACACCTTGCTTTTCTTCAAAGACTGCACCCGGTTACGGACATGCCGTAACCATCTTTATATGTTTTTCTTATTGTATTATTATTGTTTTTATCTTGTTATGTTTTTCTAAAATATGTTTAGTCCCGGAGTACTAAATTTCACTAGGGGGGAATGTGACACCCCAGGGGTCTGGTTGCCACAGTGATAGAGATGTTATGTCTGAGAGCAGGTGGGAGGTCCTTTGGTCAGGGATCCTGTGCAGGCCACACCTCCTGCCCAGTCTTGGGAGGGGAAGAACTTCCCCTATATAAACCCGGGGCTGAAGCAGGGTTAGGAGTCAAGGAGAGTAGAGACAAGAGACAGTCATAGGAAGAAACAGCTGGAGCTCAGTGGGAGCAATACTACTACGAGTCAGGGGCTGGCAGCTGCAGAGCTCGCCCTGACTGAGAAGCTTTCTTACCGGACCCGGCGTCCGAGGCTGTGGGGACTAACTCTTACCCAGCAGCAGAAGCCGACCGGCAGGGGATTTCAGGTCCTCAGGCCCAGAAACCCAAAGGCACGGTCACACGTGTGGGACCAGCACCGCCATCGTGGAGCGGAAGCCAATAGAAGGCCCCGAGTCACCGGCCATACGGGTGAGCACCACACGGTACACTCAGGGACGTGGGCTACTTATATCCGCTTCTAGCAAGGTAGCCAGAAGAGTACAGTCAGTTTGGGAGGCCTACAACTCCGCCTGGCCAGGGGAGATCCCATCTGCTCAAGGACTGACCAGGCCCCGTTCGCTAGCAAGTACTCCGGGAGGGTCTATCGTTGTTACCAGTAAAGACCCTGAATTACACCGCACCGTCTCTGAGTGGTTCCTGCTACCCCCATCTTCCACGTCGGCTGCCCTGAGGCCATACCCCTCCCGTTGGGGGTTATACTATCACGCTGCACAATTCTACACCGGCCTCAGCGGTCTGCCCTGCAGCGGCAGCTCCATAGCTGCAAATCAACGGGTGGCGTAGTCGACACTCAAATAACATCTATCAAGACTGCCACACACTGAGTCTGACCCCCTGGGCACGGACCGGGTCCCCGCCACTCGGAGACTACAACCCTCATCTGATCCGGTTCCGGGTAAGCCCCCGTGCGCGAGACGCTGCGCGACACAGCAGGCCCAGGGGCGCGTCATATGGACGCTCCTCTCTCTCTCCTGTATAATGTATGGACGCTCCTCTCTCTCTCCTGTATAATGTATGGACGCTCCTCTCCTATATAATGTACGGACGCTCCTCTCTCTCTCCTGTATAATGTATGGACGCTCCTCTCTCTCCTGTATAATGGATGGACGCTCCTCTCTCTCCTCTGTATAATGTATGGACGCTCCTCTCCTGTATAATGTATGGATGCTCCTCTCTCTCTCCTGTATAATGTATGGACGCTCCTCTCTCTCTCCTGTATAATGTATGGACTCTCCTCTCTCTCTCCTGTATAATGTATGGACGCTCCTCTCCCCTGTATAATGTATGGACGCTCCTCTCTCTCTCCTGTATAATGTATGGACGCTGCTCTCCCCTGTATAATGTATGGACCCTCCTCTCTCTCTCCTGTATAATGTATGGACGTTCCTCTCTCCTCTGTATAATGTATGGACGCTACTCTCTCTCTCCTGTATAATGTATGGACGCTCCTCTCTCTCTCCTGTATAATGTATGGACGCTCCTCTCTCCTCTGTATAATGTATGGACGCTCCTCTCTCCCCTGTATAATGTATGGACGCTACTCTCTCTCTCCTGTATAATGTATGGATGCTCCTCTCTCTCTCCTGTATAATGTTTGGACGCTCCTCTCTCTCTCCTGTATAATGTATGGACGCTCCTCTCTCTCCTCTGTATAATGTATGGACGCTCCTCTCTCTCCTGTATAATGTACGGACGCTCCTCTCTCCCCTGTATAATGTATGGACGCTCCTCTCTCTCCTGTATAATGTATGGACGCTCCTCTCCCCTGTATAATGTATGGACGCTCCTCTCTCTCTCCTGTATAATGTATGGACGCTCCTCTCTCTCCTCTGTATAATGTATAGACGCTCCTCTCTCTCCTCTGTATAATGTATGGACGCTCCTCTCTCTCCTGTATAATGTATGGACGCTCCTCTCTCCTCTGTATAATGTATGGACGCTCCTCTCTCTCTCCTGTATAATGTATGGACGCTCCTCTCTCTCTCCTGTATAATGTATGGACGCGCCTCTCTCTCCTCTGTATAATGCATGGACGCTCCTCTCTCTCCTGTATAATGTATGGACGCTCCTCTTTCCCCTGTATAATGTACGGACGCTCCTCTCTCTCCTCTGTATAATGCATGGACGCTCCTCTCTCTCCTGTATAATGTATGGACGCTCCTCTCTCTCTCCTGTATAATGTATGGACACTCCTCTCTCTCTCCTGTATAATGTACGGACGCTCCTCTCTCTCCTCTGTATAATGTATGGACGCTCCTCTCTCTCTCCTGTATAATGTATGGACGCTCCTCTCTCTCCTCTGTATAATGTATGGACGCTCCTCTCTCTCTCCTGTATAATGTATGGACGCTCCTCTCTCTCTCCTCTATAATGTATGGACGCTCCTCTCTCTCTCCTCTATAATGTATGGACGCTCCTCTCTCTCTCCTCTATAATGTATGGACGCTCCTCTCTCTCCTGTATAATGTATGGACGCTCCTCTCTCCCCTGTATAATGTATGGACGCTCCTCTCTCTCCTGTATAATGTATGGACGCTCCTCTCTCTCCTGTATAATGTATGGACGCTCCTCTCTCTCCTGTATAATGTACGGACGCTCCTCTCTCTCCTCTGTATAATGTATGGACGCTCCTCTCTCTCTCCTGTATAATGTATGGACGCTCCTCTCTCTCTCCTGTATAATGTATGGACGCTCCTCTCTCTCCTGTATAATGTATGGACGCTCCTCTCTCTCCTGTATAATGTATGGACGCTCCTCTCTCTCCTGTATAATGTATGGACGCTCCTCTCTCCCCTGTATAATGTATGGACGCTCCTCTCTCTCCTGTATAATGTATGGACGCTCCTCTCTCTCCTGTATAATGTATGGACGCTCCTCTCTCTCCTGTATAATGTATGGACGCTCCTCTCTCTCTCCTGTATAATGTATGGACGCTCCTCTCTCTCCTGTATAATGTATGGACGCTCCTCTCTCTCTCCTGTATAATGTATGGACGCTCCTCTCTCTCCTGTATAATGTATGGACGCTCCTCTCTCTCCTGTATAATGTATGGACGCTCCTCTCTCTCTCCTGTATAATGTTTGGACGCGCCTCTCTCTCCCCTGTATAATGTATGGACGCTCCTCTCTCTCTCCTGTATAATGTATGGACTCTCCTCTCTCCTCTGTATAATGTATGGACGCTTCTCTCTCTCCTGTATAATGTATGGACGCTCCTCTCTCTCTCCTGTATAATGTATGGACGCTCCTCTCTCTCCTCTGTATAATGTATGGACGCTCCTCTCTCTCCTGTATAATGTATGGACGCTCCTCTCTCTCCTGTATAATGTATGGACGCTCCTCTCTCTCCTGTATAATGTATGGACGCTCCTCTCTCTCTCCTGTATAATGTATGGACGCTCCTCTCTCTCTCCTGTATAATGTATGGACGCTCCTCTCTCTCCTGTATAATGTATGGACGCTCCTCTCTCTCTCTTGTATAATGTATGGACGCTCCTCTCTCTCTCCTGTATAATGTATGGACGCTCCTCTCTCTCCTGTATAATGTATGGACGCTCCTCTCTCTCTCCTGTATAATGTATGGACGCTCCTCTCTCTCCCCTGTATAATGTATGGACGCTCCTCTCTCTCTCCTGTATAATGTATGGACGCTCCTCTCTCTCCTCTGTATAATGTATGGACGCTCCTCTCTTTCCTCTGTATAATGTATGGACGCTCCTCTCTCTCCTGTATAATGTATGGACGCTCCTCTCTCTCCTGTATAATGTATGGACGCTCCTCTCTCTCTCCTGTATAATGTATGGATGCTCCTCTTCCCTGTATAATGTATGGACGCTCCTCTCTCCCCTGTATAATGTATGGACGCTCCTCTCTCTCCTCTGTATAATGTATGGACGCTCCTCTCTCTCTCCTGTATAATGTATGGACGCTCCTCTCTCTCTCCTGTATAATGTATGGACGCTCCTCTCTCTCCTCTGTATAATGTTTGGACGCTCCTCTCTCTCTCCTCTGTATAATGTATGGACGCTCCTCTCTCTCTCCTCTGTATAATGTATGGACGCTCCTCTCTCTCTCCTGTATAATGTATGGACGCTCCTCTCTCTCTCCTGTATAATGTATGGACGCTCCTCTCTCTCTCCTGTATAATGTATGGACGCTCCTCTCTCTCTCCTGTATAATGTATGGACGCTCCTCTCTCTCCTCTGTATAATGTTTGGACGCTCCTCTCTCTCTCCTCTGTATAATGTATGGACGCTCCTCTCTCTCTCCTGTATAATGTATGGACGCTCCTCTCTCTCTCCTGTATAATGTATGGACGCTCCTCTCTCTCCTCTGTATAATGTATGGACGCTCCTCTCTCTCCTCTGTATAATGTTTGGACGCTCCTCTCTCTCTCCTGTATAATGTATGGACGCTCCTCTCTCTCCTCTGTATAATGTATGGACGCTCCTCTCTCTCTCCTCTGTATAATGTATGGACGCTCCTCTCTCTCTCCTGTATAATGTATGGACGCTCCTCTCTCTCTCCTGTATAATGTATGGACGCTCCTCTCTCTCCCTTGTATAATGTATGGACGCTCCTCTCTCTCTCCTGTATAATGTATGGACGCTCCTTTCTCTCTCCTGTATAATGTATGGACGCTCCTCTCTCTCTCCTGTATAATGTATGGACGCTCCTCTCTCTCTCCTGTATAATGTATGGACGCTCCTCTCTCTCCTCTGTATAATGTATGGACGCTCCTCTCTCTCCTGTATAATGTATGGACGCTCCTCTCTCTCCTGTATAATGTATGGACGCTCCTCTCTCTCTCCTCTGTATAATGTATGGACGCTCCTCTCTCTCTCCTGTATAATGTATGGACGCTCCTCTCTCTCTCCTGTATAATGTATGGACGCTCCTCTCTCTCCTGTATAATGTATGGACGCTCCTCTCTCTCCTGTATAATGTATGGACGCTCCTCTCTCCTCTGTATAATGTATGGACGCTCCTCTCTCTCCTCTGTATAATGTTTGGACGCTCCTCTCTCTCTCCTCTGTATAATGTATGGACGCTCCTCTCTCTCTCCTGTATAATGTATGGACGCTCCTCTCTCTCTCCTGTATAATGTATGGGCGCTCTTCTCTCTCTCCTGTATAATGTATGGACGCTCCTCTCTCTCCTGTATAATGTATGGACGCTCCTCTCTCTCCTCTGTATAATGTGTGGACGCTTCTCTCTCTCCTGTATAATGTATGGACGCTCCTCTCTCTCCTGTATAATGTATGGACGCTCCTCTCTCTCCTCTGTATAATGTATGGACGCTCCTCTCTCCTCTGTATAATGTATGGACGCTCCTCTCTCTCCTCTGTATAATGTATGGACGCTCCTCTCTCTCTCCTCTGTATAATGTATGGACGCTCTTCTCTCTCTCCTGTATAATGTATGGACGCTCCTCTCTCTCCTGTATAATGTATGGACGCTCCTCTCTCTCCTCTGTATAATGTATGGACGCTCCTCTCTCCTCTGTATAATGTATGGACGCTCCTCTCTCTCCTCTGTATAATGTATGGACGCTCCTCTCTCTCTCCTCTGTATAATGTATGGACGCTCCTCTCTCCCCTGTATAATGTATGGACGCTCCTCTCTCCTGTATAATGTATGGACGCTCCTCTCTCTCCTCTGTATAATGTGTGGACGCTTCTCTCTCTCCTGTATAATGTATGGACGCTCCTCTCTCTCCTCTGTATAATGTATGGACGCTCCTCTCTCTCCTCTGTATAATGTATGGACGCTCCTCTCTCTCTCCCCTGTATAATGTATGGACGCTCCTCTCTCCCCTGTATAATGTATGGACGCTCCTCTCTCCCCTGTATAATGTATGGACGCTCCTCTCTCCTGTATAATGTATGGACGCTCCTCTCTCTCCTGTATAATGTATGGACGCTCCTCTCTCTCCTCTGTATAATGTGTGGACGCTTCTCTCTCTCCTGTATAATGTATGGACGCTCCTCTCTCTCCTGTATAATGTATGGACGCTCCTCTCTCTCTCCTCTGTATAATGTATGGACGCTCCTCTCTCTCCTGTATAATGTATGGACGCTCCTCTGTCTCTCCTGTATAATGTTTGGACGCTCCTCTCTCTCCAGTATAATGTATGGACGCTCCTCTCTCTCTCCTGTATAATGTATGGACTCTCCTCTCTCTCTCCTGTATAATGTATGGACGCTCCTCTCTCCCCTGTATAATGTATGGACGCTCCTCTCTCTCTCTCCTGTATAATGTATGGACGCTCCTCTCTCTCCTCTGTATAATGTATGGACGCTCCTCTCTCTCCTCTGTATAATGTGTGGACGCTCCTCTCTCCCCTGTATCATGTATGGACGCTCCTCTCTCTCTCCTGTATAATGTATAGACGCTCCTCTCTCTCCTGTATAATGTATGGACGCTCCTCTCCCCTGTATAATGTATGGATGCTCCTCTCTCTCCTGTATAATGTATGGACGCTCCTCTCTCTCCTGTATAATGTATGGACGCTCCTCTCTCCTCTGTATAATGTATGGACGCTCCTCTCTCCTCTGTATAATGTATGGACGCTCCTCTCTCTCTCCTGTATAATGTATGGACGCTCCTCTCTCTCCTCTGTATAATGTTTGGACGCTCCTCTCTCTCCTGTATAATGTATGGACGCTCCTCTCTCTCTCCTGTATAATGTATGGACGCTCCTCTCTCTCTCCTGTATAATGTATGGACGCTCCTCTCTCTCTCCTGTATAATGTATGGACGCTCCTCTCTCTCCTGTATAATGTATGGACGTTCCTCTCTCTCCTGTATAATGTATGGACGCTCCTCTCTCTCTCCTGTATAATGTATGGACGCTCCTCTCTCTCTCCTGTATAATGTATGGACGCTCCTCTCTCTCCTGTATAATGTATGGACGCTCCTCTCTCTCCTCTGTATAATGTACGGACGCTCCTCTCTCTCCTCTGTATAATGTATGGACGCTCCTCTCTCTCCTGTATAATGTATGGACGCTCCTCTCTCTCCTGTATAATGTATGGACGCTCCTCTCTCTCCTGTATAATGTATGGACGCTCCTCTCTCTCTCCTGTATAATGTATGGACGCTCCTCTCTCTCTCTCCTGTATAATGTATGGACGCTCCTCTCTCTCCTGTATAATGTATGGACGCTCCTCTCTCTCCTGTATAATGTATGGACGCTCCTCTCTCTCCTGTATAATGTATGGACTCTCCTCTCTCCTGTATAATGTATGGACGCTCCTCTCTCTCCTCTGTATAATGTATGGACGCTCCTCTCTCTCTCCTGTATAATGTATGTACGCTCCTCTCTCTCCTGTATAATGTATGGACGCTCCTCTCTCCTCTGTATAATGTTTGGACGCTCCTCTCTCTCCTGTATAATGTATGGACGCTCCTCTCTCTCCTGTATAATGTATGGACGCTCCTCTCTCTCTCCTGTATAATGTATGGACGCTCCTCTCTCTCTCTCTCATGTATAATGTATGGACGCTCCTCTCTCTCTCCTGTATAATGTATGGACGCTCCTCTCTCTCTCCTGTATAATGTATGGACGCTCCTCTCTCTCTCCTGTATAATGTATGGACGCTCCTCTCTCCTCTGTATAATGTTTGGACGCGCCTCTCTCTCTCCTGTATAATTGTTGGACTCTCCTCTCTCTCTCCTGTATAATGTATGGACTCTCCTCTCTCCTGTATAATGTATGGACGCTCCTCTCTCTCTCCTGTATAATGTATGGACGCTCCTCTCTCTCTCCTGTATAATGTATGGACGCTCCTCTCTCTCCTGTATAATGTATGGACGCTCCTCTCTCCCCTGTATAATGTTTGGATGCTCCTCTCTCCCCTGTATAATGTATGGACGCTCCTCTCTCCCCTGTATAATGTATGGACGCTCCTCTCTCCCCTGTATAATGTATGGACGCTCCTCTCTCTCTCCTGTATAATGTATGGACGCTCCTCTCTCTCTCCTGTATAATGTATGGACGCTCCTCTCTCTCCTGTATAATGTATGGACGCTCCTCTCTCTCCTGTATAATGTATGGACGCTCCTCTCTCTCTCCTGTATAATGTATGGACGCTCCTCTCTCTCCTCTGTATAATGTATGGACGCTCCTCTCTCTCCTCTGTATAATGTATGGACGCTCCTCTCTCTCTCCTGTATAATGTATGGACGCTCTTCTCTCTCCCCTGTATAATGTATGGATGCTCCTCTCTCTCTCCTGTATAATGTATGGACGCTCCTCTCTCTCCTCTGTATAATGTATGGACGCTCCTCTCTCTCCTCTGTATAATGTATGGACGCTCCTCTCTCTCTCCTGTATAATGTATGGACGCTCCTCTCTCTCTCCTGTATAATGTATGGACGCTCCTCTCTCTCTCCTGTATAATGTATGGATGTCAGGCAAAATGTATTTTTTTCCTAGTTTTAAAAATGAGAGATGTCTTAACTCTTCGCCCACTGCTCATTTGGAAGAGGCTACATAGAACTCACTCTTGCTTTCCCCCTAACAAGTAATTTTTATTACCGCCACAAAACGTCAACAAGCATACTGGTATACCCTGGATTTTCCCTCCAAAATCCTATTGTCTAACTGTACAAACTTTTAATTCGATTTTAATAATGCCCATGACTGTCACAAACACAGGGACCACATTTTTGAGATGTTCACCTTTTTCCAATTGTGATGGTGTGGTTTTTGTGGCTGGAAGACCACCAGGAACCTGGGAAATGGGTTCTGAGCTTCTGAGCGTCATAGAGATATCATATTTGATATCCATCTTCATGAATAGTGGGACCCCCCATACCAAGATATGAAATCTGAAGGATTTTTATGTCTTATGCAGCTGGGTGGGTACACAAAACCGAGCCCCCATGTGATGTAAACAACATGGGTGTCTCCTAGAGTTTTGGCCCCTTACTAAAAACAAGAACGGCCATTTTACTTCATTCTTACCCGGGACGTCAGACGCATGCACTCCTCGCTGCATGGAAGAATCACATTTCATTTCCCGGGAGCCGTCCCCCCACAGAATCTGTGACCATCACCTTGTGGCGCTGGTTTTGCTATTATTTACCCCTTTTATTTTAATAACTGTTTTATGCATATATGTAAATTGTCTCTTTTATAATATCTTGTATATATTTTGTAAACACTGCCCCCCTTTCAGGAGTAAATCATTATTATTTACCAGCTTCGTTCTTCTTGTCCTATGTCGAGCAAACACGTTCCTCACCCGCTAATTCACGTTACCTAACGGGTACCCGATCCACCTGTTAAGCGATCGGTGGTGGCAGTATACCAGTATTTATGTGATATTGTAGTTTGAGAGTGGCTGGACGGAGGTATATATACGTTCCTCGAAGGAACTGGTGGTATATATACGTCCTGTCACATCAGGTGCCACAATAGTCGACATAAATTAGAGCAGCTGCGCCCGTGCTTATCCTTGGTCCATACCGTGTTTGACCAGCAGGATAAGGGGGCGCCAGAGGGTTGCAAGATCTGACCAAGTGTTTTTCCTGACAATGGATGCTCCTCTCTCTCTCCTGTATAATGTATGGACACTCCTCTCTCTCTCCTGTATAATGTATGGACGCTCCTCTCTCTCTCCTGTATAATGTATGGACGCTCCTCTCTCTCTCCTCTGTATAATGTATGGTCGCTCCTCTCTCTCTCCTCTGTATAATGTATGGACGCTCCTCTCTCTCCTGTATAATGTACGGACGCTCCTCTCTCTCTCCTGTATAATGTATGGACGCTCCTCTCTCTCTCCTGTATAATGGATGGACGCTCCTCTCTCCCCTGTATAATGTATGGATGCTCCTCTCTCTCTCCTGTATAATGTATGGACGCTCCTCTCTCTCTCCTGTATAATGTATGGACGCTCCTCTCCTGTATAATGTACGGACGCTCCTCTCTCTCCTCTGTATAATGTATGGACGCTCCTCTCTCCTCTGTATAATGTATGGACGCTCCTCTCTCTCTCCTGTATAATGTATGGACGCTCCTCTCTCTCCTGTATAATGTATGGACGCCTCTCTCTCTCCTGTATAATGTATGGACGCTCCTCTCTCTCCTGTATAATGTATGGACGCTCCTCTCTCTCCTGTATAATGTATGGACGCTCCTCTCTCTCTCCTGTATAATGTATGGACGCTCCTCTCTCTCCTCTGTATAATGTATGGACTCTCCTCTCTCTCTCCTGTATAATGTATGGACGCTCCTCTCTCTCTCCTTTATAATGTATGGACGCTCCTCTCTCTCTCTTTTTTAATGTATGGACGCTCCTCTCTCTCTCCTGTATAATGTATGGACGCTCCTCTCTCCTCTGTATAATGTATGGACGCTCCTCTCTCTCTCCTGTATAATGTATGGACGCTCCTCTCTCTCTCCTTTATAATGTATGGACGCTCCTCTCTCTCTCTCCTGTATAATGTATGGACGCTCCTCTCTCTCTCCTTTATAATGTATGGACGCTCCTCTCTCTCTCCTGTATAATGTATGGACGCTCCTCTCTCTCCTGTATAATGTATGGACGCTCCTCTCTCTCTCCTGTATAATGTATGGACGCTCCTCTCTCTCTCTCCTGTATAATGTATGAACGCTCCTCTCTCTCTCCTGTATAATGTATGGACGCTCCTCTCTCTCTCCTGTATAATGTATGGACGCTCCTCTCTCTCTCCTGTATAATGTATGGACGCTCCTCTCTCTCTCCTGTATAATGTATGGACGCTCCTCTCTCTCTCCTGTATAATGTATGGACGCTCCTCTCTCTCTCCTGTATAATGTATGGACGCTCCTCTCTCTCCTCTGTATAATGTATGGACGCTCCGCTCTCTCTCCTGTATAATGTATGGACGCTCCTCTCTCTCCCCTGTATAATGTATGGACGCTCCTCTCTCTCTCCTCTGTATAATGTATGGACGCTCCTCTCTCCCCTGTATAGTGTATGGACGCTCCTCTCTCTCCTGTATAATGTATGGACGCTCCTCTCCCCTGTATAATGTATGGACGCTTCTCTCTCTCTCCTATATAATGTATGGACGCTCCTCTCCTGTATAATGTATGGACGCTCCTCTCTCTACTGTATAATGTATGGACGCTCCTCTCTCTACTGTATAATGTGTGGACGCTCCTCTCTCTCCTGTATAATGTATGGACGCTCCTCTCTCTCTCCTGTATAATGTATGGACGCTCCTCTCCCCTTCTATCAGGTGGAAACATGACGTCTCATCGCATTACGACGTACCGTCATAGTCACCGCCCTGTTGATCAGTATATGGAGTCTATATGTATTGAATGAAAAAATGTTCACTTTGCATAAATATCCAGTGAGTGCGGCTGATTTCAAGAGTTAATTTGTCACTAAAGGGTTGTTAGAAAGCTAACCGTGAGCGTATGGTATATACCCCTCCGGATTCCAACGCATGGAATGTGTGTGTATATACACTCCAGGATAGCCCCAGACTACTCGCTGCCCCCACCGGTCGGGTTTTATAATACAGGCCTGGCCGGACACCTGCTTTCTGGTAGCGTATATGGCTTCGGGGAAGGGAACGATTACTGAACTAAAGAAACAGAACTATTAAATTTTATATTTAATCCAAAAGGGAGGCAGTGTTTAGGAAAAATATATACAGTATAGACCAAAAGTTTGGACACACCTTCTCATTTAAAGATTTTTCTGTATTTTCATGACTATGAAAATTGTACATTCACACTGAAGGCATCAAAACTATGAATTACCACATGTGGAATTATATACTTAACAAAAAAGTGTGAAACCACTGAAAATATGTCTTATATTCTAGGTTCTTCACAGTAGCCACCTTTTGCTTTGATGACTGCTTTGCACACTCTTGGCATTCTCTTGATGAGCTTCAAGAGGTAGTCACCGGAAATGGTCTTCCAACAATCTTGAAGGAGTTCCCAGAGATGCTTAGCACTTGTTGGCCCTTTTGCCTTCACTCTGCGGTCCAGCTCACCCCAAACCATCTCGATTGGGTTCAGGTCTGGTGACTGTGGAGGCCAGGTCATCTGGCGTAGCCCCCCATCACTCTCCCTCTTGGTTAAATAGTCCTTACACAGCCTGGAGGTGTTTGGGGTCATCGTCCTGTTAAAAAATAAATGATGGTCCAACTAAACGCAAACCGGATGGAATAGCATGCCGCTGCAAGATGCTGTGGTAGCCATGCTGGTTCAGTATGCCTTCAATTTTGAATAAATCCCCAACAGTGTCACCAGCAAAGCCCCCCCACACCATCACACCTCCTCCTCCATGCTTCACGGTGGGAACCAGGCATGTAGAGTCCATCCGTTCACCTTTTCTGTCGCACAAAGACACGGTGGTTGGAACCAAAGATCTCAAATTTGGACTCATCAGACCAAAGCACAGGTTTCCACTGGTCTAATGTCCATTCCTTGTGTTCTTTAGCCCAAACAAGTCTCTTCTGCTTGCTGCCTGTCCTCAGCAGTGGTTTCCTAGCAGCTATTTTACCATGAAGGCCTGCTGCACAAAGTCTCCTCTTAACAGTTGTTGTAGAGATGTGTCTGCTGCTAGAACTCTGTGTGGCATTGACCTGGTCTCTAATCTGAGCTGCTGTTAACCTGCGATTTCTGAGGCTGGTGACTCGGATAAACTTATCCTCAGAAGCAGAGGTGACTCTTGGTCTTCCTTTCCTGGGGCGGTCCTCATGTGAGCCAGTTTCTTTGTAGCGCTTGATGGTTTTTGCAACTGCACTTGGGGACACTTTCAAAGTTTTCCCAATTTTTCGGACTGACTGACCTTCATTTCTTAAAGTAATGATGGCCACTCGTTTTTCTTTACTTAGCTGCTTTTTTCTTGCCGTAATACAAATTCTAACAGTCTATTCAGTAGGACTATCAGCTGTGTATCCACCAGACTTCTGCACAACACAACTGATGGTCCCAACCCCATTTATAAGGCAAGAAATCCCACTTATTAAATCTGACAGGGCACACCTGTGAAGTGAAAACCATTTCCGGTGACTACCTCTTGAAGCTCATCAAGAGAATGCCAAGAGTGTGCAAAGCAGTCATCAAAGCAAAAGGTGGCTACTGTGAAGAACCTAGAATATAAGACATATTTTCAGGTGTTTCACACTTTTTTGTTAAGTATATAATTCCACATGTGGTAATTCATAGTTTTGATGCCTTCAGTGTGAATGTACAATTTTCATAGTCAAGAAAATACAGAAAAATCTTTAAATGAGAAGGTGTGTCCAAACTTTTGGTCTGTACTGTACAAGGATGTTACACAGGAGACATTACAGTACAGAATATACAGTCACAGTATATACAGTATATGGTCATTCTTTGTGAACTGATGCAAATCTGAATATTTTTTTTACCCGGTGTCTTCGGATTTCTTTTTTCTTTGTTTTTTTTTGAAGTGTTACCGTATTTTTCGGACTATAAGACACACCCCAAATTTTGGGGTGGAAAATAGGAAAGAAAATATTTTTTTTCCCAAGATTCGTCTTATAGTCTGAATATAGTCACAGGAGGCAGGGTCCTTCAGTGGAGGAATGCTATGGACCCTGGATCCAAGAAGTCGGTGCTCCAGCAGCAGGGAGTTGCGGTGGTGGTGAAGCAGGACCCTCCGTTCTCTCCCTCAGGAACCCGGCGGCTGCAGCAGAAGAGGTGAGATGCTGCAGGGCCGGGGCCTGGCACTGGTACCTGGGGCCTGGCGCTGGCACCTGGGGGCCTGGTTCCAGTGCCTGGTGCTGGGGGCCTGGTACCTGGGGCTGGGGGCCTGGTGCTGGTACCTGGGGTCCTGGTTCCAGTGCCTGGTGCTGGGGGCCTGGTACCTGGGGCTGGGGGCCTGGTATCTGGGGCCTGGCGCTGGTACCTGGTGCTGTGGTCTGGGGCCTGGTACGTGGGGGGCCTCATGCTGGTATCTGGGGTCTGGTACCTGGGGGCCTGGTGCTGGTACCTGGTGCTGTGGTCTGGGGCCTTGGCACTAGTACCTCGGGGCTTGGTACCTGGGGGGCCTCGTGCTGGTACCTGGTTCTGGGGCCTGGCACTGGTACCTGGGGCTGGGTTCTGGTACCTGGTGCTGGTACCTGGGGCCTGTACCTGTGGGCCTGGTACCTGGAGGCCTCGTGCTGGTTTCTGGCGCTGGGAGCCTGGTGCTGGGGCCAGTGCCTTGCTGTGAGCGGCTTCCGGTGCCCGCGGCCATCTTTCTGAAGCTGTGATCTACAGGAAAATGGCTGCCGGCGTGGCAGAGTTCGTCTTATGGTCCGAAAAATACTGTACTTTATAAATCTATAAAAAAATGACCTAATGAAGATAAAAATGCAAAACTTTTTTTTTTTTGTAATTCACTAAAGTTTTGAAAGTCTGAGTTTTGGGCTTGTGTGATGTTACATCTTTTATCACATCTCGGGTCAGAAATAAGATCTAGAGGTGGAGTGGCGCCGTTGTGTTTAGATCGGTTCAGGCTTTAATTGTCACAAGATTATATTTGTTTATATTTCGTTTTTGAGGAGTCAAATTCAAAATTTTGATGCGCAATTTTGAAAAAACTGTTCTAAAATTTTCAAAAAAAGGCAAATGTGTCACTGGAGATCTCGGTTACATTTGTAGAAGGATTCAGGTCGGGGCTCCTCGGGATCAATATTTAGAAAATCAGGAGATTTCATCACAATCTTACTAACAATGGCCGTGTCCTTGTGTCAGTCTGTCTGGCTGTTATGGGGTTAATATCGGACTTTTATAACGTCTGGTTTTCTTAGATGGACAAAGTGATGGACCAGAAGGTGCAGAGAACTCACTTGTACTTCTTCACTATCTCTGGAGAGTCCATTAGCCGGCGGTGCCGATCACACTCGCAGGTCCCATCACCAGTTCTGTCTTCCATCGCCGATCTTCTGCCGTCTTCAGTCTCTTCATGGTCTTCAGTCGTCGCTGAGTGAATAAACTCTTGTTGTTACTTCTGTCTCGCTCCATGGAACGACCTGTGTAGGATCTGCTCAGGTTGTCCGTTGCTGGGCAGGTCCAGGAGATGGTGGAGCCGTCTGAGCGGAGGCTCTGAGTGTGTATAAAGCTCATCTCACATCCGTCATCTGTCCGTCGTGTGAAGAAGTCGAATCCCTCCACCCTCCCAATAGCTAACGAACCAGGGGTCTTTTATTTGGAAACCACAGACCCTGCACTTATAGACCACGGCATGAACAGATCTGAATTCAAGATTCGCATTGACACAGTTTATATAGTGTAAGGTAGCGCTAATGATCACGTGGAGGGGCACTCACTTCACCGGGTCAATTAAAGCACACTGAAATATTCTAGAGCCTTTTCAGTGGCCACTATGCCCGCTTGGCTCAGCAAGGTAACCATATCAATGTTCATATAACGCACCGCTTTTACCTTTGCCGGGTCTTAGCTGCTTCTTTCAATCCGTTCTGCCAAAGCTGTGGTTTAAGGCTCACCAGACGTGGTCTCCAGGCCACGTGCCTTCCAGGGCTAATGGTGTCCCAGACACAGGGATCAGGTCTCTTGCCTTCCAGGGCTAATGGTGTCCCAGACACAGGGATCAGGCCTCTTGCCTTCCTGTGTTTCACAGCCACCCGGATATATATATCCTTCTGTGCGCACAGGACCTGTGATGATGTCACAATCATGTGATCAGTCACCTGAAGGGGAGGTACGTGGTCAGCTAGAACACACCCCCTCAGACATTTTGGCAATGCAGCAAGCCGCTGCATTACATATCCCCCCCTCTTGTTCAAGCCCATGGTATTGAACACATGATATACACAATCACATTATAACCCACAGTTCACACAGAGACCATGTACTTGACGTTTGCGCTGCTCAGCCCCTGGAACATTAGTCATCAACATTAGACCATTCCTTAGGGACCTACCATCCGTCATTGTCACTAACTTCGTCAAGTCACATTTCCGAGTCGTAACCTTGTCAGACCTCCCCCGCTCCCAGCGGTCAATACAGCAGTGCGACTCACTTGCGCTTGTATCTAAGGTCCGGTCCGACTCCGTACTGTCCCGTACTCTATTGGGACGTTTGTATGGGCCTTTCAGACCTGAGTTACTGGAGGTCTCACTACCTCTAAACCCACACCCATTATCCTCAGGACATCCTGAAAGGTCTCTAACTTTTGCTGTAGCCGTTCTATTATTTGAAGGGACCTTTCTCTGTCTGGTCTCACAATTTCTAGACGGCTGCCATCTTCTGCTGCTCAGATGATGCTGCCTTTCCATTTGCAGTCTGGCGAGATTCAACTGTTCTACCTCTCGCAGGTAGGTCACTCGGTATTCCATCAGCATGCGTATATATGCAAGACTTTCTTCCATTCCTACAGCGGAGAATGACACCATTCTGTCTTCATCTGGTATCTAGTCCTGTCGATCACGTGGACTGCTTACTTTCATCACACCAGACTTCTTGACCATCATCTGCATGGTTCGGCCATTTCTCCCAATGAGCTTTCTCACCAGAACATGAGGCACCTGGATGACTTCTTCCCGCAGACTTTGAGCTTTTCTCATAAGCTCCAGTTGTCTAATGGCTTGTTCCGTCTTCAACCGGACAAACCGCTTCGTGCGAACACATCGCCAGTGCATGTCACTTAGGACAGCCACCTTCTTCACTATGACTTCGGTTGCGGACAGGACCACCAATTGTTTAGCTTCTGAGGTAGAGTACACCTTACAGGCTCCCACGGCCTTCTTAAACTCTTCATGCACAGACTCTCTGGTGCATTCTTCTCTCAAATCCTCGGGTACATCTATGAGGCACTTGTACCAAGAGGTTTCTGTCTCACCAGTGGTCTCCAAATGATCATCTGGCTCAGGTTTCAGGGGCAACTGACTTTCAGCTTCTTCACCCTATATGCTTCCCCTGAGCTGACTCACAGCTATGAACTTAAGAATTCTCGACTTGACAACTTTCATTTCATACTTATCTTCTTTTAACACTCTCTGAGCTCTCCTCAGGTCCACCTTCTCATGGTATAAAGGATTAAGCGCAACTTGTTTGCCCTTTTCCTTCTCCAAGGAGGCCTCGTTCACTGATTGGTACTTTGCCAGGCGACCCTTGAGCTTGAAAACTTCTTCCTCTAGCTCATCTACTCACCTCTTAGCAGCCCATCTCTGAAGCTCTTCCTGCTTCAACTGCTCCTTTATCAGCAGGGTTCTCTCAGACCTCTCTGTCTCCAATGCGCCCACTCTCTACAGCCAGTCTCTCAAGCTTCTCTTGCTTCAAATGGGCTTGTAACGTCTCCTTGAGCTCCTTGATCTCGGCTCTTACATCCACCGTATCATCCAAGCTCGCATTATTCGAGGTGGTATTTACTTCATACCTCCCTTCTCCAGTGGCCAACTCCTGACCCAGGTCTGTGTCTTCTCCGATAGACTCCTCCATCTTTTTCCGCTCAGCTTCCATCCTGCCGATTCTATCCTTAAGGCACGGCTCTGCCCTCTGGAGATCATCACAGAACGTCTTCAGCTCCTTCACCTGAGCTTCCAGACCTAGGGTCTTTCTGCGGAGATCATCATTTACATCACGGGTGTCCTGCAGAGTGGTCTCAACCACTTGGCGCATGTGCTCTGCATCCGCCTTACCCTCCTCTAGTTTTTTCTTAACCTTGAGGAGATCCTCATAGTCTCTCTTGGTTTGTTGCAGTTCCCTACTGCGTTCACCATACTCCTTCTTGGATTCACGGAGCTCCCGGTTGAACTGTTCGCGCAGTTGTTCTAGGTCTTGATCGCGTCCAGAAACTTCGTCCTGCAGCGCACCTTTTAAGGCAGACAGCTCCCTATCCCTCTGGTGTAGACCCTCGTCCAGCCTTTGCTTTCCTGCATCAGCTCTGACTGCACCAGGGAGAAACGATTTTTCATCTCATTCATCTCATCTTTAGACTCCTCTTTCTCAAGCTTCAACTGCAAAACTTCCTCCTTGGTTCTGCGGAGGTCTTCTTTACTTTTCTGGAACATTTCCTTCCATTGGTTGATTTCCTCGCTGCTTTCCTCCAGTTCTTGCTGCAAGTTCCTCACAACCTGGTTTATTTTCTGCCTTTCAGACTCCAGGTTCAGCTGGTCCTGGGACACGTTCTCCATGTTTTCCCATAGTTGCTGCACGTCACTCTGATACTGCTGCCTGATAGGCTCCAGCTCTTGGTAATGATTGGCCACCTCCATTTCCCTCCTGATCTCCTCTGTTTCTAAAGGAGGATCCACACTCGGAATAACGGCACACAGCCTTGCATTTTCTTTATCTGCCCTTTCATCAAAGGCTACAGGAGCAACTTTTTTGTGGCCCTTGCGCCTTCGACGACGAGAGGGGGACTTTCTCACCTCATCTAGCTCCTCCTGACAGAACTCCTTCTACTTTCATAGTGTCACCGTCAGCTGTGGGGTCTGTCACTCCCCATGGTGTTGTGAACCATCAAGTCACCTCCCATTTTGATGTCAACCCCTTCTACTGGAGCTACCCCATTATCAACGGTCGAATTGTCATTTTTAGGCGGTACCAACACACGACCAGTAACCAATTCTGGTTTTGTATGCTCCACCCCCTTTTGAGACTCCGCCCCCTTTTGGACAACCACACCTGTAGGGGCTACTCTAAAAAAAAAAAACCCGCAAAAGTCTTAGGACCCAGTTCACAACATCTTTTACTACCTCCCTGCGCGCCACAGGAGAATTCAAGGAATGGTCCGCTGCCGCCATTCTGTAAGGGGCCAACCGCTTCTGCCGTTCCTGTACCATGTCCTGTTGTCGTTTCTCAAATACCTGCTGTTGTTTCTCAAATACCTGCTGCTGCAATTTTGACAGGCACTTTAATCGCTCAGCAGCTTCAGTCTCATTTGCTGCTCCCTTCACAGCCATCTTTATCAGCTCCTGCATTTCTTCAGGACACTCTATTTTGTTGAAGAGCGTTTGCAGCCGGTGATCTAACCCCTTCTCCCTTTCATCTGGGGATACTGCTCCATTGATAGCCATCACGGTACGCTGTTCACACCGCTCTCCTCGGAAAAAAAATTCGTGGCCACAGCAAACCAGGTTTGAGTGCGACGACAATTTTCGTAACCCCGCCGAGTTACAGCCAGATGCTTGCATCCACGTTCGTCGTCCTGTGCCGTTACCCCTGCAACCAGGCTGCAGTTGCCCGCATTCTCCACCAATTGTGAGGTAGCGCTAATGATCATGTTGAGGGGCACTCACTTCACCGGGTCAATTAAAGCACACATGCAACGTTTTCCGGTAATCTGAAGTCCAGCAGTTACTGCTTATAACATCGTCCATCTCAGTGGCTCACAGGAATGTTACACACTTAATGTCCTAGAGCCTTCTCAGTGGCAGCTATGCCCGCTTGGCTTTAGATACAGACTTCAGCAAGGTATCAATGTCCATATAACGCACCGCTTTTACCTTTGCTGGGTCTTAGCTGCTTCTATCAGCTCTGTCTTGCCAAAGCTGTGGTCTAAAGCTCCCCAGACATGGTCTCCAGGCCACGTGCTTTCCAGGGCTAATGGTGTCCCAGACACTTGGATCAGGTCTCTTGCCTCCCAGGGCTAATGGTGTCCCAGACACAGGCACTAGGTCTCTTGCCTCCCAGGGCTAATGGTGTTCCAGACACAGGGATCAGGTCTCTTGCCTTCCAGGGCTAATGGTGTCCCAGACACAGGGACCAGACCTCTTGCCTTCCAGGGCTAATGGTGTCCCAGACACAGGGATCAGGTCTCTTGCCTCCCAGGGCTAATGGTGTCCCAGACACAGGGACAAGGTCTCTTGCCTCCCAGGGCTAATGGTGTCCCAGACACAGGGATCGGGTCTCTTGCCTTCCAGGGCTAATGGTGTCCCAGACACAGGGATCGGGTCTCTTGCCTTCCAGGGCTAATGGTGTCCCAGACACAGGGATCGGGTCTCTTGCCTTCCAGGGCTAATGGTGTCCCAGACACAGGGACCAGGCCTCTTGCCTTCCTGTGTTTCACAACCACCCGGATATATATATCCTTCTGTGCGCACAGGACCTGTGATGATGTCACAGTCATGTGATCAGTCACCTGAAGGGGAGGTATGTGGTCAGCTAGAACACACCCCCTCAGACATTTTGGCAATGCAGCAAGCCGCTGCATGACAATACGATTTTTTTTATAAGTATGATCCCATTGAGAGCCCAACTTGAATTTTGGTACAGATGTGGCTAGGAGCATAGGAGGCACATGGGAATTTTTTGCAAATTTAATATATTGATTTTTTGGAAATGCATTTTGACATTTTACGCTTGATTCCGCATGGGTAAAATATTAACGAAGATACTCTTGTGACAGATCAGGGAAATGGGAAAATCACCATTCAGCTCAGAACAGTACAGGCTTTCACCTATCTTGTTTCTTGCCTGAGTTATGAGGAGAAACGTAAAGGCGCAACACATAATTTTCAAAGTTGTGAAAAAATGTGAATTTAATTTAAAAAAACTAAAATTTTATAGATTTTTTTTTTCTTCACATTTTGCATCCTCCAACACTGTATTACCAAAGAACAAATTCTCAAAAGAATTAAAAATATAGTGGTAATATTCATTGGTTTACGTGACATGGAATGACCCTATTATATGATAATATAAGTAAAATATTCAGTTTAGCCGAAGGAGAGCACTTCGATGGGCCGTTCAGCGAACGGGGGCCTTGCGTACACAATATGTATCTCTCTACAAGAACCCATATCATAATGCAACTGGACCTTTTATCAGCCCCTGAGTCCCACACACACACTCCCCCATGATGACCTCTCATGGGCCAGGTTGTGGGCTGGTCTAAACCCTTCATGATTTTATGAAATCCCCAGCTTATGTGATAACTCCTCTCTGGATGATCGTAGAAGTTGGAGATTGATGCCATATTTTTTTTATCAGGATTTTATCTTTATGTAGAGACCAAGCATGGCGTAGCTGTTGACAGTTATCTGGTCACTATGGATTTGTGGCTCATAGGCAGGTGCCACATATGAAAACATATGCATATTCTTCCCCACTTTGCTCGGCAATGAAAATCTATATTCCATCCCTATCGGTTTATAGAAACTCCAATATTCTATATTTTCTTTCGGTGCCTTAGTGTCCAGCAAATATGTGTGGATGAAAGGAAAGTGCACTTGTGAAGGACAATAGCTATTTCTAAAGAGTTCAAGATATTTCCTTTTATCCCTAACAAGCCTTTTCTTATCTATTCAATCTGTATTCTATGTCTATACGCAATACACATCCTTGTTCAGTCACCTGGCCCATATGTTAAACTGTGTAATTCACTAGACTGTCGGCTCTTGCATGTTAATTAAGCTGGTTCACTATTCAATTTCCTACTTGTATTCTATTGTACAATCTAAGTGTCAGGTCAGATTGCAATGGCAAAGGAAGAAGGGAGGGGGGCGAGTGACTTTAGAGATTTTTAATATTTTCTATGACCGTGTTGTTACATCTCTTGCCTTTCCTTGGATGGATCTAGAACTTTGTTACTCTGTGTCATGGAAAAAAATTACTCTCACTGGGAAAAACAAGATAATCTTGTAGTTATGATACCTTTTAATGGCTAACAAAAACTAAAATAAATGTTACAAGGCAAGCTTTCGTGACAACTTAGGTCCCTTCCTCAGGCATAGTATGATAAGATATATGAAGAAACACAAACATATGCACAAAAAAAAAAAAAGAAAAGCAGATGCATGGCATAATAAATGGACAATTAAATAAACAAACTGAGTTTAGAGAGTGAGGCCTTAATTGGATTGGATTAGTGGTGTGAAAGTTTTATGGTCCCAATATCCATGTAAGATCAGATGCCTGGTGCCCTCACTGTCTATGGATCAGAATCCCGGTGCCGTCGCTGTTTCCGGAGCAGATTCCCAATGCCCTCGCTGTCTCTGGAGCAGATTCCCGCTGCCCTCGCTGTCTCCGGAGCAGATTCCCGCTGCCCTCGCTGTCTCCGGAGCAGATTCTCGCTGTCTCCGGAGCAGATTCCCGCTGCCCTCGCTGTCTCTGGAGCAGATTCCCGGTGCCCTCGCTGTCTCTGGAGCAGATTCCCGGTGCCCTCGCTGTCTCTGGAGCAGATTCCCGGTGCCCTCGCTGTCTCTGGAGCAGATTCCCGGTGCCCTCGCTGTCTCTGGAGCAGATTCTCGGTGCCCTCGCTGTCTCTGGAGCAGATTACTCAGATTTTGTAGTGAGACATAAATCCTCCTGATAGATTTATTCCTGTGTGGAGGGTGTCAAAGACCCTAATCAGTTTGTATTCCGTAGACCCTTTGATGTTTTTGTGATTTAAAGTTGCCTTTTAATATGACAACTTTCATATTGTTGATGTTGTGTCCTGGATCACAGAAATGTTTGGCCACCGGTACATGTTTTTTTTTTTTTCTTTATCTATCTGTAATCGTGTGGTGATGAGACCTCATCCTTGTTCTCAGTTTCTGTCCTGTTACTCCCACACAGAAACCCCCAATAAGGGCATATAGTGCAGAGAATTAAGTCCACCACATTGGAAGAGGAACATGTGAATGTCCCGGGAATCTTGTGCTGTGTGTTGGGAATCTGTATCCGGTCTTTGGTCTCTCCATGGGTGCAGGTTTTGCAGCTCTTCACATTGCAAGGAAACGTTCCTCTTGGAGTATCTGAGGGCATTGAACTTCGGATCATGATGGTTCTTACATTTGGAGGTTGCCTGTAGCACAGCAAGGGAGGGTCTTTGAATATTGTTTTTAGCCAGTCACCCTTGTGTAGGATGTGGTGACGTTTTTCTCAGTACTTCAAGCTGTGGGTTGTAGGTCACCACCAGAGGTACACGATTATTTTCCTCTTTTTCTGCGTACTGAAGTAATTCATTTCTAGGGATCCTCATGGCTCTAATGATCTGGTCATCAATGGAGGTTTGGTTTAAAAATGTCTTTTTAAGATGGGTTAAGTTTTCACCCCTGTCCGTTGGACTGGAACAGATACGATTTATATCTAAGGGCCTGGCTGTAAACGATGGACTTATTACTGTGTTTCGGGTGGAAGCTGTCCCATCTGAGGTATGTGAGACGTCAATTGGTTTCCGATACACTGATGTCTGAATTTAACCATTTTGAATATTTATGGTTGTCAGGCAAAATGTATTTTTGTCCTAGTTTTAAAAATGAGAGATGCCTTAAATCTCCACCCCCTGTTCATTTGGAAGGGACATCCGTAGAACTTTCTCTACTTCCCCCAAAACCAGGAATTTTTATGATCGCCATAAACCCTCAGCCCAGAGCAAGCATTCTGGTTTAAACAGGAAATTCCCTCCAAGATCCTATTGTCTAACGGTACAAAGTTTTAATGTCGATTTTAATAACGCACATGACTGTCACAAACACAGGGACCACATTTTTGAGATGTTCACCTTTTTCCAATTGTGATGGTGTGGTTTTCGTGGCTGGGAGACCACCAGGAACCTGGGAAATGGATTCTGAGCTTCTGAGCGTCATAGAGATATCATATTTGATATCCATCTTCATGAATAGTGGTGACGGCAAACATGATGTCTCCATCTTGGATGCGGGACCCCCCCATACCAACATATGAAATCTGAAGGATTTTTATGTCTATGCAGCTGGGTGGGTTCACAAAACCGAGCCCCCGTGTGAGGTAAACAACATGGGTGTCTCCCAATGTTTTGGCCCCTTACTAAAAACCAGAACGGCCATTTTAAGTCATTCTTGCCAGGGACGTCAGACGCATGCACCTCTTTGCTGCGTGGAAGAATCACATCTAATTTCCGGGGAGCCGTCCCCCCACAGAATCTGAGACCATCACCTCGTGGCGCAGGCTTTGTTAGTCTTTATCCCTTTTATTTTAATAACTGTTTTATGCATATATGTACATTGTCTCTTTTATAATATCTTGTATATCTTTTGTAAACACTGCCCACTTTCGGGAGTAAATCATTATTATTTACCAGCTTCGTTCTTCTTGTCCTATGTCGAGCAAACACGTTCCTCACCCTCTAATTCACGTTACCTAACGGGTACCCGATCCACCTGTTAAGCGATCGGTGGTGGCAGTATACCAGTATTTATGTGATATTGTGGTTTGAGGGTGGCTGGACGGAGGTATATATATGTTCCTGGAAGGAACTGGTGGTATATATACGTCCTGTCACATCACGTGCCACAATAGTCGACATAAATTAAAGCAGCTGCGCCCGTGCTTATCCTTGGTCAATACCGTGTTTGACCAGCAGGATAAGGGGGCGCCAGAGGGCTGCAAGGTCTGACCAAGTGTATTTCCCTGACAATGGTGTCATCCAGAACGTTAATTTCCCTTTTTTGAGTGTTACAATGTTAAGTTTATGGTGGGATGAAATCTACTGAATTTGTGATGGAATTTTAGAAGACCTTGTTCAGATTCAGACCAGATTATTAAGATGTTATCAATGTAACGAAAATAGGCTAGGGGTTTGATGGAGCAAAATGCTAAAAAGTAATTTTCCAGTTTCGGCATGAAGAGGTTGGCATACTGGGGTGCCATTTTGGTGCCCATAGCAGTTCCGGTGCGTTGCAGATAACTTCTTCTCTTTCGGTGAGAAGCTATATGTGTGAGGATAAATCCGGTGAGTCTTAATACAGATTCAGAAGGGATCCCATTAGCTTCAAGAAACATTTGGCAGGCGGATAATCCATCTTCATGTGGGATGTTTGTATATATGGATGCCACATCCATGGTAGCTAAGATGGCACTCTTAGGGAGAGGACCTATTGTATAGTTTTCTTAAAAGGTCCGTGGTGTCCTGTAAATAACTGGTTGTCTTCAGCAGTTTAAGGACATTTTCTACCCACCCTGAGATTTTTTTTTGGGTGAGTGTTCCCACCGCTGAGATTATTGGCCTCCCTGGGTTACCTGGCTTATGAATCTTGGGAAGCATATAGAAAATACCTATCCTGGGACTCTCGGGTATGAAGTTCAGAAGGTGTGTGGAATCTGTACACAGACCTATGATAACTCTTTTCAACTCGCATATTTTGGAGTCGGGTCATCATCCAGTTTGGTGTAGTGTTGTATGTCCGTCAGCTGTGCGCTTCTTTAATGTAGTCAGTCGTATTCAGAAGGACTATGGCACCACCTTTATCCACAGGCTTACTAGTGATCTCCTTGTTGTTCTTCAGGCTGTGAATTGCCCTTCTCTCCCGCACACCGATGGTAGGTGTTTCCTTTCTTATCCAATATCATGGACTGCACCAAATGTCTAAATGAGTCAATATATTGGTCCAAAATGGAGTTGTGGCCAGGAGGAGGTGTCCAGTCAGATTTTTTTCTTGTCCTCTAGTTTGACTCCTTAGAAGCCTCAAGTCGTCTTTACCATCAAAGAACTCCTTCAGTCTCCTGAAATATTATTCCTTGTCACTACAAAGTTCTGTCTTTTCTAGAGGTTTGGTAGGACAAAATGTGAAACCTCTGGAAACACTTGAGTTCTAGTTTGGTGGGTTTGTGAGATGACCTAAATAACGCAGCTGACTGTACCGGTGACCTTCTGGCAGCGTGCTCCATGCTGTTGTGCTTAGGAGGAACTGGTGACCTTCTGGCAGCATGCTCCATGCTGTTGTGCTTAGGAGGAACTGGTGACCTTCTGGCAGCGTGCTCCATGCTGTTGTGCTTAGGAGGAACTGGTGACCTTCTGGCAGCGTGCTCCATGCTGTTGTGCTTAGGAGGAACTGGTGACCTTCTGGCAGCGTGCTCCATGCTGTTGTGCTTAGGAGGAACTGGTGACCTTCTGGCAGCGTGCTCCATGCTGTTGTGCTTAGGAGGAACTGGTGACCTTCTGGCAGCGTGCTCCATGCTGTTGTGCTTAGGAGGAACTGGTGACCTTCTGGCAGCGTGCTCCATGCTGTTGTGCTTAGGAGGAACTGGTGACCTTCTGGCAGCGTGCTCCATGCTGTTGTGCTTAGGAGGAACTGGTGACCTTCTGGCAGCGTGCTCCATGCTGTTGTGCTTAGGAGAAACTGGTGACCTTCTGGCAGCGTGCTCCATGCTGTTGTGCTTAGGAGAAACTGGTGACCTTCTGGCAGCGTGCTCCATGCTGTTGTGCTTAGGAGGAACTGGTGACCTTCTGGCAGCGTGCTCCATGCTGTTGTGCTTAGGAGAAACTGGTGACCTTCTGGCAGCGTGCTCGATGCTGTTGTGCTTAGGAGGAACTGGTGACCTTCTGGCAGCGTGCTCGATGCTGTTGCGCTTAGGAGGAGCTGGTGACCTTCTGGCAGCGTGCTCGATGCTGTTGCGCTTAGGAGGAACTGGTGACCTTCTGGCAGCGTGCTCGATGCTGTTGCGCTTAGGAGGAACTGGTGACCTTCTGGCAGCGTGCTCGATGCTGTTGCGCTTAGGAGGAACTGGTGACCTTCTGGCAGCGTGCTCCATGCTGTTGCGCTTAGGAGGAACTGGTGACCTTCTGGCAGCGTGCTCCATGCTGTTGCGCTTAGGAGAAACTGGTGACCTTCTGGCAGCGTGCTCCATGCTGTTGCGCTTAGGAGAAACTGGTGACCTTCTGGCAGCGTGCTCCATGCTGTTGCGCTTAGGAGGAACTGGTGACCTTCTGGCAGCGTGCTCCATGCTGTTGCGCTTAGGAGGAACTGGTGACCTTCTGGCAGCGTGCTCCATGCTGTTGTGCTTAGGAGGAACTGGTGACCTTCTGGCAGCGTGCTCCATGCTGTTGTGCTTAGGAGGAACTGGTGACCTTCTGGCAGCGTGCTCCATGCTGTTGTGCTTAGGAGGAACTGGTGACCTTCTGGCAGCGTGCTCCATGCTGTTGTGCTTAGGAGGAACTGGTGACCTTCTGGCAGCGTGCTCCATGCTGTTGTGCTTAGGAGGAACTGGTGACCTTCTGGCAGCGTGCTCCATGCTGTTGTGCTTAGGAGGAACTGGTGA
Source organism: Phyllobates terribilis (assembly GCF_046119375.1). NCBI lineage: Eukaryota > Metazoa > Chordata > Amphibia > Anura > Dendrobatidae > Phyllobates > Phyllobates terribilis. The sequence goes on along the minus strand of NW_027362763.1, from coordinate 644,610,567 downwards.
CCTTCTGGCAGCGTGCTCCATGCTGTTGTGCTTAGGAGGAACTGGTGACCTTCTGGCAGCGTGCTCCATGCTGTTGTGCTTAGGAGGAACTTGACTGGTGCTGGAATAGGATCCTGCTTTCAGTCGAAGTCTGTGGAGTTTCTTTTTCTTGTTGTCTATAAGTTGGACTGTAGTGTTCTATACTAATGCTGCATATTTCCAGTAAGTATACTCAAAGTTTGTATTTCCATTTGGACCTTCTTCTTGGTGCTGTAGAAAACACGAATAAGGTGATTCCGTAGTGTCTCCTAAGTTCTGGGGCAGAGGTGTGAGTAATGAGTATTGTAGGTGTCCCGAATAGGATTTTTTGAGCTCAGTCCTTTGGGTATTAAATGAAGAAGATGTCACTATCCAGTTATGCAAGTTTCTTCAGAAGATCTTTTAGTTCCATAGATGTACGGTACATTCTGCTATCCTCCATTTAGTTAAAAGAAAAAACAGGGTTTTGGTACAGTGTTAAAAAGTGGGAAAAACAAGATAATCTTGTAGTTATGATACCTTTTAATGGCTAACAAAGATACAATAAATGATGTTACAAGGCGAGCTTTCGAGACAACTTGGGTCCCTTCCTCAGGCATGGTACTCCAATGGCTGAACAGATGTGAGGGCTTCAGGAATGTGGATTATATTTACAATCAAGTTAAGGGATTTAGAAACCTAAAGATTTGGGATTCTCTTTGTCTGCTCACCAGAAAAATAATAAGGGAAGTTTGCATGAACTGCTTCAATGCAATAGATGGTAAAATCATATTTTCGGAAATGTGATGAAGTGGCGAATGCAAAGCACCGTTTCAAGTCGCTGCAGGTTGACCAGACTCATGTCAAATGAATCCGGACCTGATAGACGAGGCTGCACCTGGCGTATCTGGTCTCTATGTAAAGATAAAATCATGATACAAAATTTGACGTTGATATCGAGCACATGCGACGTTCCGAAGCAAAGATATAGTCCATTTAGGGAATCTCATAATTTTCTGAAACTGAAAAGTCCAACCCTTCAGGAGTCATGAAGGGGAGGTGTGTGGGTGTAACGTAGGACCTAATAAAAGGCAAATGCCAACTCTTGGGTGTCGTCAGTACGTGGAGGCACAGTTCACTGTGGTGCTGCCCGTTTTTCTGGAGAGCCTCCCTCCATAAACCTGAAGCCATTGCTGTGATGACAGGTCTAGTAAGTTTTCTTGCTTTATCCCTTTCTTTTATGTGACTGTATTTTCTGTATTGTTTTGTCCCCTTTGTAAGATCTTTTGTATATTTTTATAAACACTGCCTATCGTTCTGGATTAAATCTAAAATTTAATAGTTCTGTTCCTTGTGTTCTGTAAACTGCACCCGAAGCCATAAACTACCAGAACCAGAACCAGGCGTCCAGTCAGCCTGTATAAAACCCGACTGGTGGTGACAGCTAATAATCCTTCTTGGGTTATCGTGAAGTTAGCAGTGATCATACAGGGGTATATACATATATTCCATGTGTTCGAATCCGGAGGTGTATATACCATACGCTCACTGTTAGTTTTCTGATTTACTGGCCTGTTAACTAAAGTAGGAGGCCGCAGGCTGTTTGCATTATCGGCCAATCATGTAATTCTTCGGACGACAGTGGGCAGCACTGGCTCAAGAGATCACAGCGGGTGGCTTGGCGTGACCTTCCCGGGGTGAGATAATCGTGACGCTCTGGCAGCGACCCCTAGTGGCAGTTGAGCAAGGGTCCGTTCTCTGCTGGGTTCTCTCATTCTGTGCAATGTTGTGTCTTGTCATAGGGAAGCAGTTACCGTGTGCAGGAGCTTGTGGACCCCGCTCCGACCTTCTCCTAGTGTCTTGTCCAGTCTGTGGTGGGAGGAGTAACAGCAGATTTATACCAAAGCACAACATATCTAATGTTATATGTACACAGTAACTGCAGTAGCAGAATAGTGAGTGCAGCTCTGGAGTATAATACAGGATGTAACTCAGGATCAGTAATGTAATGTATGTACACAGTGACCGCACCAGCAGCATAGTGAGCACAGCTCTGGGGTATAATACAGGATGTAACTCAGTATCAGTAATGTAATGTATGTACACAGTGACTGCACCAGCAGAATATTGAGTGCAGCTCTGGAGTATAATACAGGATATAACTCAGGATCAGTAATGTATGTACACAGTGACTCCACCAGCAGAATAGTGAGTGCAGCTCTGCAGTATAATACAGGAGGTAACTCAGGATCAGTAATGTAATGTATGTACACAATGACTGCACCAGCAGAATAGTGAGTGCAGCTCTGCAGTATAATACAGGATGTAGCTCAGGATCAGTAATGTAATGTATGTACACAGTGACTGCAGCAGCAGAATAGTAAGTGCAGCTCTGGAGTATAATACAGGAGGTAACTCAGGATCAGTAATGTAATGTATGTACACAGTGACTTCACCAGCTGAATAGTGAGTGCAGCTCTGGAGTATAATACAGGAGGTAACTCAGGATCAGTAATGTAATGTATATACACAGTGACTGCACCAGCAGAATAGTGAGTGCAGCTCTGGAGTATAACACAGGAGGTAACTCAGGATCAGTAATGTATATACACAGTGACTCCACCAGCAGAATAGTGAGTGCAGCTCTGGGGTATAATACAGGAGGTAGCTCAGGATCAGTAATGTAATGGCTGCACACGGCGACTCCACCAGCAGAATAGTGAGTGCAGCTCTGGGGTATAATACAGGATGTAACTCAGGATCAGTAATGTAATGTATGTACACAGTAACTGCACCAGCAGAATAGTGAGTGCAGCTCTGGAGTATAATACTTGATGTAACTCAGGATCAGTAATGTAATGTTTGTACACAGTGACTGCACCAGCAGGATAGTGAGTGCAGCTCTGGAGTATAATACAGGATGTAACTCAGGATCAGTAATGTAATGTATGTACACCGTGACTGCACCAGTAGAATAGTGAGTGCAGCTCTGGAGTATAATACAGGATGTAACTCAGGATCAGTAATGTAATGTATGTACACAGTGACTCCACCAGCAGAATAGTGAGTGCAGCTCTGGAGTATAATACAGGAGGTAACTCAGGATCAGTAATGTAATGTATGTACACAGTGACTGCACCAGCAGAATAGTGAGTGCAGCTCTGGAGTATAATACAGGATGTAACTCAGGATGAGTAATGTAATGTATGTACACAGTGACTGCACCAGCAGAATAGTGAGTGCAGCTCTGGAGTATAATACACGATGTAACTCAGGATCAGTAATGTAATGTATGTACACAGTGACTGCACCAGCAGAATAGTGAGTGCAGCTCTGATCAGCTGTTGCTCACTGTGATGATTGAGGGTGTGGTGACTGCAGATCCTGCTGTTTGCTCCTGAGCTCTGAGCACCAACACCTCTCCACCTTGGAACCTGGTCTCCTACCCAGGGAGGGGTTTCCCGAAACCAGGAGTCGCAGCAATGTGGCTCCCACTCTCCCCGGGACTGTGGACACTCAGAGAAGGCTTCCAGAATGGAGGGTAAGCCTGACAGCGTGCATGATGGCGCTCCTTCCGGAGGAAAGCTGAGTGCTCACGGAGGTGAGGCCAACCTCACTGAGGGGGGTTGGGGGCTGCAGGGACCCCGGGAGTCTGTGTCCACCTATGCCTCCCAGGTCATGAGCCGCCTCCGTGAGTATGAAGATGTGAGTAAGCTCGTCAGGAAGCTCCAGGAGAAGCTGCGCTACACAAGCGCTAAAGCTGCAGATGCCTCCAAACCCAGGAAGACAACTCCAGGCGGAGGCAGAAATTGACATTAATGAGCTGGAAGTGAGGAAAGCTGTCATCAGGGAGCAGAGTGGTCCATTCAAGGAAAAACTAATTAATGAAGACCGATTTAGAGAAATGGCTAATAACAGAGAGCAAAGGCAGATGGGGCTGCAGCCTGAGAGCCAGGTGGATGATGAGTGATGATGACCAGCAGAAAGCCCCACCTGGCAGCCTGCAAAGTCACCCGCAGGCCACGTGCAGCGAGCTCCCTGCAGGACAGGCGACAATGACATCCGGTCGCAGTTCTGCCGCCTCTGGAGAGAACAGTGACAACAGCAGCCACGGTGGGGCGCTAATGGAGGAGAAAAAGCTCCTGGAGTCCCCAGTGTGCCCCCAGAACTTCCATCTTGGTGATGATCTACCAGAGAAGTCACCTGGGTGCAACAAGAAAAAGGCTAAAGTAGACCAAGCCAAAGCTGCAGGAAGCGGTAAGCTTCAGTGGCATCTCCTGGAGGCTCTAAAGAAGGGGGAGAGATCACTAATGGTAGATGGTCGAGAGGTTGATCTATCCTTCTGGATAGAGAGGCATGGCCTTGGGGCCTTCCAAGAGCAAAAAGGGAGGAGGGGATACAATTTGGTTCCTCCCAACAACCGGGCCAGGCAGTGTGCGTAGAAATGTGGTCCGTCTTCAGTGGAGGGGCAGTGATGCATGTCCGCCAGGGTCTAAAGTTGTCGAGCTCCTGCTGAGGATGGGCTTCAAGGCGTTTGACATCTATGCCTTGATACATCCCTATTCCACACCTGAGTTTGATGTCCGCTTTGTTCGGCCGGAGGGGCTTGAGCTCTTCTGGTCAAATTATGAGTTGGCAAAAAATGAGCCCGGCTGGCGAGACTTTGTCATTCAGGCAGTATCTCGCCAAAACCAAGTCAAGAAAGTGACCGTGATGACTCGTAACGAGTCGCTTTCTTGCTATGACATCATGACGTGGCTTGGCCGTTATGGAGAGGTGGTAGAGATGCCAAAGAAAAACCGCAATGAGTTTGGTATCTGGTCAGGGGTCTGGACGTTTATGGTAAAACGTAAGCGTTCAGGTGGTACGGTTGCCCACATTCCATCATCTGCCTTCCTGGGTAGGGATCGTATCCTGGTCTTCTACCAGGGGCAACCGAAGCTCTGTCACAGGTGCGGCGACCCCACACACTTCAGTGCAAACTGCACTGTGCAGAAATGCGCGTTGTGTGGGGGTGTCGGCCATCTTGCTGCCTCTTGTGTGGAGATTAGGTGCCACCTGTGTGGTGAGTTAGGTCACCCATTCAGCCTTTGTCCTCGCTCCTTCGCTAATGCGGCGTGAACCCGGTGGGAGAAAGCCGTGAGGCCGATTCTGCTGGGGAGGGGACTAGCAGGGGTGGGGGAGCCGAGGGGCCAGGGAAGAAAAGCAATAAAAAGACGCCTGCCCAGCTGAGGCGTCTAGACAAGCACAGACAGGTGAGGGAGCGGGGCGAGCCCCAGACTACCGGGGCAGCCCCTGTCCTGGATGCCAGTCTTGCTGCTGAGGCCCCGAGGGATGATGAGTTGGATGAGGAGGACAGGAGGATCCACAGGGAGGAAACCGCCTCTGCCTCAGAATCCTCCCATTATGAAAGTACTAGCTATTGAACCCGTTCTATGCCCGGGTGGCGAGCATTTTTATTGGTTTATGGTCTCCCATGCTGGTATGTGCTGCCCCCCTCCTGGTATCTGTGCTGCCCCCATCCTGTCCCCACCATCCTATCCTGGTATGCATGGCACCCCTCATCCCTATCCTGGTATGCATGGGCCCCTCACCCACATCCCGGTATGCATGGCACCCCTCATCCCCAATCCCGGTATGCATGGTACACCTCACCACCCAATCCTGGTATGTGTGGCCCCCTCACCCCCCAATCCTGGTATGTGTGGCCCACTCACCCCCCAATCCTGGTATGCATGGTACCCCTCATCCCTATTCTGGTATGCATGGCACCCCTCAATCCGGGTATACGTGGTACCCCTCACCCCCCAATCCTGGTATGCATGGTACCCCTCACCCCCCAATCCTGGTATGCGTGGTCCCCTCACCCCCAATCCTGGTATGCATGATCCCCTCACCCCCCTATCCTGGTATGCATGGCCCCCTCACCGCACAATCCTGGTATGAATGGCCCCCTCATCCCCCAATCCTGGTATGTATGGCCACCTGACCCCCCAATCCTGGTATGTGTGGCCCCCTCACCCCCCAATCCTGGTATGTGTGGCCCTCTCATCCCCCAATCCTAGTATGTGTGGCCCACTTACCCCCCAATCCTGGTATGTGTGGCACCCCTCATCCCTTTCACACTGTACACACATACAAAAAAATAAAGTTATACTCGCCTTTCTTCCCTGTGCTCCAGCGCTGCTGGGTCCTGTTCTGCCGGAGGCCGGGGGAGGAGTGCGGCGCTGGAGCACTGCGATGTTCGGTGCCATTTTGCTGAAGACACACTGTAAATGTGTCTTCAGTAAAATGGCGCCGGATAGCGCTATGCGCATGCGCCGATCCGATGCCTCACTCCTGCCCTGGTCTTCTGCAAGAAGAGAGGCGCCGCGGCAACGCTCCTCCCGGTCAGGTAAGTATGTAAGTATGGCGCCGGAGATCGCGGTATGCGTTCAGTGTCTACACACACCGCGATCTCCGGCGCCATACACTCCTCTTACCTGTAACGGCTCCATGTGTTCTTTTGTCTGGAGCCAGACTGCGCGTCACGCATGCGCAGTCTATAAAGGCTTCAGACAGAGACACTCCTCCCCGGTTATATTATAAATGGAAGAGGATAATAAGCGGTGGCTAGAGAACAAGCGTAAGCTCGACACCAAAAAGAAGAGAAAGAAGGGAGATAAAACATCTTCTCCCGCTCTGACCAAGGTACCTAAGGAAGGTAAAACTGACTCCCCACTTGGTCTTTCTAACCGGTTCCAAGCCCTTGATAACATCTCTTCCTCTGAGGAGGAGGCCGAGGGTGAGGTTCCGGCTTCGGAGCTTACAGGGGGCGCCAAGTCTCCTTCTCCTGGGAATGCAAGGTTCTTGGGGGGGAGGGACTGGCCCAGAGTCCGGAGACGAGGACGAAAAAAGGAAAAATGTGGGAATGGACACCTCTGTGTCATTAAAGAGGGGGAAGGATTCCTCGTCTGAGGCAGAGGATAAGGGGAGTGGGAAGAAGAAAGCCATCTAACTCAATCACTAATCATGGCGGTACCCACTCCGTTGACGCTGGCGTCCATTAAATTCAAATATGGCTAGATTTGCGGCCTTTGATTTTCTCAGCCGGGTTGAAGCTGACATTTTCTTTTTGCAACAGACCAGGCTGCCAAACATGGCAGAGGTGTTTATAGCTAAGAGGGAGTGGAGACTCGGGCCCTCCTATTGGTCTCTTGCGGCCGAGCCGTATAGTGGAGTGGCGGTCCTTTTTACCGCACCGGTAGAATGCTGACGGGTTATTGAGTTAAAAATGGGGAGGTGCCTGATATTAGACTGGGGACCATAGATGTTAATGAGCCAAAGCTCCTGTCCCTTCATGAGGACATCTAAGTGGGACCGGAAGTGTCTCTTTACGTGGATCAAGCCCTACCTTTTTACGAGTCGGCAGGTCGTCTTTGGAGGGGACTTCAACACTGTCACGAGGCCCCGGGATAGAGGAGGTTCCAGAGACAAGCTGACTTATGATAGCGTCGCCCTTAATAGTATAGCTAGTGAGGCTCGCCTGGTGGATGTCCACATCCGGCACACCCCAGGCCACGAGGGGTTCACCTATCATAGAGGTAACTGTAGGTCCAGGATAGACAGGTTTTATTTAAAGGAGGAAGCCATCTCTTCAGCAGTATCTGTTGTTGAGGTGGAGTTCTCCGATCACTGTTTGATTTTGTTTTCTCTGAATGTTACAGAGACCCCCCCGGATGGTAAGAGGCTTTTGGAGGCTCAATTCGTCTCTCTTGGAAGAAGCGGAGATAAGACAGTCCTTTGAGGATTTTCTTCAGAGCCAGGTACCCTTACTGGATCTTTGTAGTAGTAAGTCAGAGTGGTGGGAGATGTTCAAGAAAAGGGTGGCGAGATTCTTCCGCCAGCTCTCGAGCCTCAGGAGCCTGGACAGGTACCGCCTGTATCAGGGCCTGAGGAGGAAACTTGAACATCTTGTCTCAACTGGAGGTAGCCGCGAGGAGATCTCCAGAGTGAAATCTTTGCTAATGAGGTGTCAGTATGATAGACACGCATCTTTGGTTGTTGAGAGGGATTACGGGAAGTACCGCTCGCCCGACCCTTACAGAAACTGCAAGATGTCAGTGAATAGTAAAGTTGTTACAGGACTGGTTGACACTGCGGGGTCCCTGAAAAGATCCAGATCAGGGATCCTGGAGATTGTCAGATCATTCTACTCATACCTCTTGGGGAAGAGGGATCTGGATTGGGATGAGATGTTGGCTTTTCTGGCTAAAGCTGTCCCCGAACCAGGGGTAGACCCCTCTCTTGGTGTTTTGACAGAGATGATCAGGGAAGAGGAAGTTAAGTTGGCGATTGAAAGGCTTGCCCTAAAGAAATCTCCCGGTCCGGATGGCTTAACATCTGAATTCTATAAGACCTTTAAGGACGCCTTGGTTCCCCTCTTGACTGAGGTATTCAATGAGTGTCTTTCCTCGGGCACTCTGCCAAAGTCAATGAGGAGGTCTGCCCTGATCATCTTGTCAAAGGGTAAGGACCCATCTTGCATTGAAAATTGGCATCCCATAGCGCTTCTCATTGCAGACAGGAAGGTTTTGGCAAAGGTGCTGTTTAATCGGCTGGTGAAATTTGTGCCCCGACTCCTTTCGGGAGCCCAGCATTGCTCTATTCCAGGCCACGGTATGATTAGTGCTGTACTCTGTGTCCGAGAGGCGGTGGAGCAGGGTAGGGCTGGCCACTGGAAGGGGGTACATGCTGTCATTGGACCAGGCAAAAGCGTTTGATCGGGTTAATCATGAATACCTCTGGTCTGTCCTTCTGAGGTTTGGCCTGCGTTGGGGGTTTGTTGATTGGCTTAAGACCTTGTACGCTGGGGGGGAGAGTTTCCTGCTTGTGAATGGTTGGATTGGCAGCTCTTTTGAGGTTGGGTGTGGTGTTCGCCAGGGTTGTCCCTTGAGCCCGCTGCTGTACGTGTTTGCGATTGACCCACTTCTTAGGAGGGTGGAGTGTGGACCGTTGGCTGGGATCGGGATGGACCAGGCAGCACCGGAAGCTTCTCTGAGAGTGGTGGCGTATGCCGATGAAGTCACCGTTTTTGATTGCTCTGATGGGGAGGCAGAGTGGCTGATGTCAGAGGTGTCATAGAAAATATTAAGAATCTCCCTCCAAGCCCCCTTTCCCCCTCCCCTATACTATTTGTCAAAGGAGCAAGAGCTAACACTCTAACCAGTTGCTTTATTGCAAATTAGCAGTGTGCAGAAGAGGTGGCAAATTCAAATCTCCAGTCTCATTACCATACGAATGGAGCTTGTAGTAGCAGAGGTCTGTGATAAACACCTCAGCATATGGGCCAGAGATTGAAAGAAAGAGGAAACCGCTCATTAAAAGTCAACGAGGATCTACCACACTCCTCACAATAGCTGGGTCACTCTCATTTGCACGTGTGTTCAATCTGCAGTATCACAGGCACCGACACGAAATATAGAATATCGGAAGTTGTATGCTTCCGATAATAAATAGGACACATTTTTAGCGGCAGGGTCAGCTAATGAACAACATGCTTATTTTTCTGTATCTGAGAGCCCTGCTGGTGAGCTACAACGCAAAAGTATCAAAATAACGGACAGCAGCCATGTCATGTCTGGTCTCTACAGAAAGGTAAATTCGCAATAAAAAATATGGCATCACTTGAGAGCTGCTGCAACCAGCGAGAAGTTATTGCAGAAAGTAGAAATTTTATTAAAAACATGAAGGGTGGAGCCGAACCCACGTGAGGTCATCACAGGGGAGTGTGTGGGCAGGGCCCCACTTTGGCATAAAAGATCCAGCTGAAGATGGATCTATACTCATGTCGAAAGTTACATATTCTATAAGCAGGGGTCCCGTTCAATAACGGTCCTCCCCTCCAGCGAAACGCAATAGTTTTTGCGATCTGTCTAGTAAGCTCTTCTATTAATCCCTTTTTATTTTGTGTAACTGTATATTCTGTATTGTATTGTCCCCCTTTGTAAAATCTTAGTATATTTTTCATAAACACTGCCTCCTTTTTGGATTAAATATAAAATTTAATAGTCCTGTTTCTTCTGTTTTGTAATCGTTCCCTCCCCTGAAGCCATATACGCTACCAGAAAGCAGGCGTCCTATCAGGCCTATATTGAATATTTAAAACTGATTGGAGGTGGCAGCAAATAATCGTAATTGGGTTATTGTGAAGCTGGCAGTGATCGTACGGGGGCATATACACATATTCCATGTGTTGGAATCCGGAGGTATGTATGCCATACGCTCACTACTCGCTTGCTGATAGCTACGTAGTGAGTAATCAGGATCGTGCGCGTGCATGAATCCCTGACAAAATTGGTGGCAGCGGTGGGATACTGTATGATCCTGCTGGTGTCGTTCCTGGTAAATCGCTACTTGGAGGCTTCCGGATTTAAGAGCAACCGGGATAAGTGTGAAAGTCTCACCCTTCCAGGACCCAAAGTCTCTGCAAAAGCTCTTGGCATCGAATTTGGCCAGGGGGGATTATCCCAAACAAAATTGGGACAGCAGGCTGGAGATTGCCACTCAGAAGGTGAACCAATGGAAGGGTTGGTCTTTGACCCTAAGGATAAGGGTAAGCCTGATCAAAACTTACCTGCTCCCTTTGCTGATCGATCTGGGCAGTGTGTGCATCTTGCCGGAGCTTCTCTGGACTCGGGTCTACAGTTTGTTCTTCCAACTGTTATGGGGGAATAGACTGAACCTGGTCAAGAGGGAGGTTACTTACCGTACGAGGAGACTAGGAGGTTTGGGTATGGTCAACCCTGTGATATTCCTTGTGAATACCTTCATTAAGATCAATATTGCAAACCTCTGGAAAGAGAGTGCTCCTCCGTGGGTATTCTCCTGTAGGGGATGGTTTCAGCCTTTCTTCCGGGAATGGGAGACAGGAGAGCAAGTGAAGGATCTACGCACACCGCATGGACATCTCCCGGCATACACTGCCCTGGTTCTGAAGGTAATTCGCCGGTGGAGTCTGGGAATGTGGGAGGTCAGGACTCTGCCGAGGAAGCTCCTTGACAGAAGGGTTCTGTTGACAAATTTTCAGAGGCCTCTGGCGCTCAGGGATTGCCCAAGTTGGGATCTTGGGGTGGGTCTGCATCTTTTGAATTCTATCAGGATACCCTCGAAGTTCTGGGACTTGGCTTGGCGCTGCTTCCATGGGAAACTGTGTGTGAGGGACAATCTGAAGTGTAGGAGCTCTGAGGAGAGGAACTGTCCTCGGGAGCATTGTGGTACCATGCTGGAAAGCATGGACCTTATTTCTAGATAGCACAGTGGTTAGGTATCACACGTGGATCGCACGGTGCGTAGTATCGACGCAATGGAAAATCCTCCCAGTGGACGATGTGTTTAGGACCATACTCAGTGACCTGGTGAAGGTGCGTTCTCTGGAGTATGAGAGGCTGGGTACACGAAGGGCCGCTCTCGTCTGGAAGGGCTTTTCTTTTAGTGTGCCCTAGTCTTGTCATCTCTCCTGGTGGTGGGCTGCTGCTGACACCATAGATTTTTGTTTTGATCAGTAGACAGTGATGTAGGGCTGCAGGCACCGAACTTGGGCTTTGTCAGTTGTGGTTATTGTATTGTTTGTTATTGTATTGTGTTTCTGTATATATTGTCTTATGGTTAATATATAGATATCATTATTAATTTAGAATTTTTTTTTTATATTTTTGCTATGTCTGAAGTCTGCTTGAGTGTTTTCTGATTTTACATTGTGGAATGTCTGACTAAGATACTTGTTTCCTGTAAAGTCCTTGACAAGAAGGTTTACGCTGGGCCAAGGGAAATTTGTTACTAATAAGTCTATTTCGGTTTTCTGTTCAGTTGTATGCAACAATGAAGTTCTGTTCTATCTAGCTACTAAATATGGTGAGTCTTTGTTGCCACACCAGAAGACTCTACCTGCTGACAATGCATGTCACATGTATTCTGTCTCTCTTCCTTCATTAATGAAGTATCTTAATTTGAATCTCACTGGCAATGTGAAGATCCTTTGCGGTCTATTCCAAAGTTCTCCTTAAAACAAAGAGGGTTTCCATAACAGTACATGGTGCCTGAAACCTGGGATTGTCATAACCGGACCTCCTCTGTACCCGTCAACAAGGATCTCTCTGGGAATTACTGAATAAAATCCGCGGTAAGTAATCCCTTGTATTACTACTAATTCAGTACTACCTAGAGGGCTCCAGGACGGGTAATTGGTGGTCCTAACAAGACAATCAATTTTGAACCCTTGCCAGTGATTGAATTTGTTGTCTTATATGTTTCAATGTGGTTTTTAGATGTAAGATTGACGATTGAATGAAGTGACGAGTAACCAACCTTGCCCAGCATGTCTGGATTAGGCACCTCCGCAGTTCTTCTGTATATTTCAGGAGTCGGAGGATTGTTTTATGTTGTTTGTTTTGTCCACGTCATAAATGTCTGGTATGATATTGTAAACTATGAGGATCCTTGAATGTGGGACTGAATGATTTTTGATTGACCAATAAGGGACTAATGTCTCTGCTTGATAAGGGATCCTGTTAGGTGTGTTCCTTCACATGTGGTGGAGAGGAAAATCGGTCCGTAAGAGGATCAGGGAAGTGTGATTGCCTATAACAGAGGAATCCTTCACGGTAAGGTAGTACTCTGAGGGTATTTAATTCCCCTGTAAATTGATAAGGGCACCCTCAAGAAAGGGTTAACTGAATGCAGTTTTTAGCCTGAATACAGCAGGGGGATTAATATCAGCGATTCTGCAGTGTGCATTGAATGATTGACGTATTGTTAAGTCGTTTTTGATTAATCAGAATCGTTGTCCTCAGTGTCTGTGTTCTCTTGTGTCTGGTTAGAAGTAGCAAAACGTCTCTCAATGAGTGAACATAAATCCGAGGAAACCAGGCATGGAACTGTCTATGTAATCTATGATAGTTTGAAAAACTCAGACCCCTGTAGTCTCTGTACCTGATGTAAATTCTGCACCCCCTTCAGCACCACCACCTTATGCTGGGTCAATGGGATGGACTTGCAGACATTGGGGTCATCAGAATCCCCCTGGGGTTAATTGTTGCAGGTCCTGTGGGTCTTCACACCCAGGGTGCCTCTGTTCCCTATGAGGACCACTAGTCATGTACAGTTTACTTGATGTGGGAAAACTACCCATCCCTCCAATGCCTGTAAAACTTAAACCAGGTGCCCAACCCCCCTGTATAAAGCAGTATCCTTTAAGTGCTGCTCAGGATGCAGCAATACATGAGAATGTCCAGGAGCTCTTGTTAAGAGGTCTAGTTATTCCTATAACCTCCCCATTTAACACTCCCCTGTACCCAGTCAAAAAGAAAACCCCACCTGGACAGCCAGTAGCCTATCGTATGGCACATGATCTTAGGGCAGTTAATGCAGTAACTATAGTGGATACTCCACTTGTACCCAACCCCCATACTCTCCTGAATCAGGTCCCCTCCACAGCCACCTGTTTCACAGTGATTGATCTGGCCAATGCTTTTTTCTCTGTCTCCTTGTCCATGGAGTGCACCTCTTATTTTGCCTTCACCCACAGAGGTGCCCAGTATGGATGGGCAGTCCTTCCTTAGGGAGCTGCTAACTCCCCTTCCTTATTTTCCACATCCCTGAAGACTGTACTCTATAACTGGTGCCCCTTTGATTCATCCGCCATACCCTTACAGTATGTGGATGACCTTCTCCTTTACTGACCAGATATGCCACAATGAATCTCAACCTCCGCTGATATTCTTAGCAGAAAATGGGGGCAAAGCATCAAAAGATAAACTCCAATTGTGCAAGTCCACAGTCACTTTCCTTGGGCATTGCCTGTCTCCAGGCATTAAGCATCTCAGCCCAGGGAGGATTGAGGCTATACTAAAAAATACCCCTTCCAAGGTCTACCAAGTCCCTTCGGGCATTCTTGGGCCTAGTCCAGTACTGCCGTCTCTGGATACGAAATGCCTCTAGTATTATGGCCCCATTGTTCCAATGCCTCAAAGTGATGCCTTTCACCATTAATTCTGAGGCTATTGATGCATTTCACATCCTCAAGCTCACTCTGCCTCACCAGCTTTAGGTATACCGAATTATGACAATTTTTTTTACTTTGTACTGCCAAGAACAGGCTGGACATGCGTCTGATGTCCTTACCCAAGAACATGGTGGTAGGCCGCACCCTCTAGGGTATTACTCTGTAACCCTTGATCCAGTCATTATGGGTTCTCCTACTTGTGTTAGAGCTGTGGCAGCTGCTTCAGAACTTGTTAAAAAGACAGAGGACATAGTGTTAGGAAGCTCCCTCACACTTCAAGTTCCTCATGCTGTATCTGAAATACTTCAACAGGCTCAGACCCGTCACCTCTCAGCATCAAGGTTGACAAAATATGAAGTCTCACTCCTTACACCCTCCCCCCATATAACTATCAAACGCTGTAATGTTCTAAATTCAGCTACACTACTTCCAGTGGATTTAGAAAAGGGAGGAAAGTATCAGGATGGGGAAGAGGGAGAGACCATGAGCCACGATTTGCCCTTGTTTTTCAGGGGCGATGAGGAAGCTCAGTTTGATATGGCACATGAACATGACTGTGAGGCATTGATGGAAGCTGAAATAAAGGGCTTGGCAAATATCACTGATGTACCACTCACTAACCCCTCTGCTGAGTATTTTGTAGATGGTTCCAGAGCTTGGGACAGTGAACAAGGACGATTCATCACCGGGTATGCAGTAGTCCACAATGGTAAGGCAGTGATACAAGAACCACTCCCCTCCAGCTGCTCTGCGCAAGAGGCTGAGATGGAGGCGCTCGCTGCAGCGTGTAATCTGGGAAAAGGGAAAGAGATTAATGTATTTTCTGACTCGCAATATGCTTATGGTGGTGCACATGACTTTGGCGCCATTTGGCGAAGCCGTAATTTCTTGACCTCTGCTGGCAAACCTATAAGGAATGTACAAGCGGTAGAGCAGCTACTCACAGCACTCACCCTTCCCCGAAGGGCAGCCATAGTCAAAGTCTCAGCACACACTCGGGAACAAACTCCCCTTGCAGTAGGGAATGCCTTGGCCGACCAGGTGGCTAAGGAAGCAGCACGACTACCTCTGACAGAGATACTGGCTATCGCAAGTGCGGGAACCCCAGGAGACTCAGTCAGGGAGTGCAGGAAGCCCCCTTTCAAATAAGGAGACATTCCCTGCACCGGTTGTTAGAACTCTCCTGTTAGGTTTTTTCTATCTTGCTGGTCACATGACCTTGTTTGCCTATTTAATCCTGCTCCGCCCTCCTGGCCTTGCTGGACTTCATTGTAATTTCTACTCTTAAGTTAGCCTGGTGCTTAGTTACCTTTCTCGGTCAGTTTAGCTTGGTCTTCGGACCTTTATGTTCTATGTTGTGTGTTTGTCTTTTTACTGCTACAATTTCTGCTAGGAGTTGCCCAAGTTTATCCCAGTCCCTAGTTCTTGTAGGGATCCCTCCCTTGCATCTATAGGTCTTCGTACAGACTAGCCGAGGACTTTAGCGGGTCTGATCGCAGGATCAGGTTCCCCGTTACATCGTAGGGATCTAGCTTAGTTCTATTGTAGGGACAGATCTCCTTTCTTTCCTTAGTGCTTGTAGCAGATCATAACACCGGTCCCAGTGGCCGTGGACCTCGAACTACTGCAGGTCTTCCAGACCCAGGCTCCCCCCCACGAGCAGAATGCATGGGTCAAATCGGGCGCCGTACAGTCAGTGTCAGGGGTATGGCAGGTAAACAAACGTATTTGCCTTCCACGCTGCCTGTTCCCCATGATGGCTCACCCTTGCACATTCTCCAGTGCATAACTCAAAGGGTGTTGTGCGCAGTGGTGCTACAAAACTGGTGTGCCCCAGGGTTCCCGAATACGGCTGCAAAGTATGTTCAAGAATGTCTAGTTTGTGCAAAACATAACCCTGGTAGGCCTATTCGAGTCCCACGAAAATGCACACAAAAACCAGATTACCCATTTCAGAGACTGCAGGTGGACTACATACAGCTATCTAAGGTGGGTACTTACGAATACGCCCTGGTATGCATTGACCTTTTCCCTGGGTGGCCAGAAGCTTGGGCGGTGACTAAAGCAAACACAAAAACTACTGCTAAAAGAAAAAATGATCAGTGAGGTGGTTTGTAGATATGGGGTGCCCGAAACTATAGAAAGTGACAGAGGAACCCACTTTACTGGGGAACTAATGAAACAAATCATGGTCACTCTTGGGATAGAACAGGCTTTCCATGTTCCCTATCATCCACAAAGTAGTGGGAAGGTGGAACGTCTCAATGGTACCTTGACTTGAAACTAAAGATCCAAAAGTGCATGGAAGAAACACACTTGTCCTGGGTAGATTGTTTGCCCATAGCATTGTATTCAGTGAGGAACGCCCCAAGGGGGAGGGAGAAGCTGTCCCCATAAGAAATACTGTTTGGTAGTGTCCCTAAGACAGGGTTGTGTTTCCCGCAGCAGCTGCAGCCTCCTATGGTTCTCCCACTGAATATGTTCTGGAGTTGCATAAACATTTGACTGTTACTCATAATCTTGCTCTTTCCTCCATCCGAGACCCCAATTGCCTCAGCGGCACTCACACTTTGGTACCAGGAGACTGGGTCGTGGTAAAGAGACATAGAGTGAACCATTCCAAGTGCTGTTAACCACTGCCACTTCTGTCAAGCTTCAAGGCAAGGACACTTGGATCCCCGCCAGCCATTGTAAAAAGGTTTTGAACCCCAGCAGCAGCAAAGATGATGACCCTGTTCGTTTGGACTATGGTGATAGCAACCGTACCCCTTGCCCTAACTCTCCATGAAGTACTTAAAGAGAACTGGGATAACAAACTGATAAAGCATCACAGGCCTGCGAAATATAATGCCACTTCTATAAACATATATGATGAGATTTACAAGCATGATATTTGTCGGTGAACGGCATTCGTCCCCTCCAGGCTTTTATAGCATGGGGAAGTAGCTGATGAATAAATAGTTTTGTAAAATAATAAAAAGGGAGGAGTTGTTATGGTTAATATCAAGATATCAGTATTAATTTAGAAAAAAAAGAATTTATATTTTTGCTATGTCTGAAGTCTGCTTGAGTGTTTTCTGATTTTACATTGTGGAATGTCTAAGATACTTGTTTCCTGTAAAGTCCTTGACAAGAAGGTTTACGCTGGGCCAAGGGAAATTTGTTACTAATATTTTGTTTTTCTGTTCAGTTGTATGTAACAATGAAGTTCTGTTCAGTCTAGCCAATAAATATGGTGAGTCTTTGTTGCCACACCAGAAGACTCTACCTGCTGACAATGCATGTTGCATGTATTCTGTCTCTCTTCCTTCATCAATGAAGTATCTTAATTTGAATCTCACTGGCAATGTGAAGACCCTTTGCTGTCTATTCCAAAGTTCTCCTTAAAACAAAGAGGGTCTCCATAATAATTGTATATAAGGATATGGATTTGGGTGTGATAGGTTGGGTGGTGGGAAAAGGGGGGAGGTGGGTTCATTTTGTGGGACACTGGTTATTTGGGTGAAAAACTGGCACTGCCTGATCTGGCCTATGGACGTTGGACATGGACTGAGGCATGAGGCGCAGGACCAGCTCTCAGGTCAGTGCCGGGGAGGGACTGGTGGGCTCGAGTGTGGGGGGTTTTGTTTAATCTTGTATATATTTAGTGTTTATTTTAGATAAAAAAAAAATATATATATATATATATATATATATATATATATATATATATATATATATATATATATATATATAAAAAAAAAAAATTGCCGCCTATATGTTTAATATTGTTTTGTGATTATTATTTTGTTTGGTAACTGGACCAAAAGTAAGTAGCTATTATATTATCTATACATATATTCATAATGAGTGAGAAGAGAGAGGGCGCGGCTCCACCAGTTTCATTACATTGATTATTTTCTGGTTGATATTTTTGTTATTATTGTTTTGTTTTTCCATTTTTATAATAAAAGATCTACAGGAGAAAGCTCAGGATCAGTAATGTAATGTATGTACTCAGTGACTGCACCAGCAGAATAGTGAGTGCAGCTCTGGGGTATAATACAGGATGTAACTCAGGATCAGTAATGTAATGTATGTACACAGTGACTGCACCAGTAGAATAGTGAGTGCAGCTCTGGAGTATAATACAGGAGGTAACTCAGGATCAGTAATGTAATGTATGTACACAGTGACTCCACCAGCAGAATAGTGAGTGCAGCTCTGGAGTATAATACAGGATGTAGCTCAGGATCAGTAATGTAATGTATGTACACAGTGACTGCACCAGCAGAATAGTGAGTGCAGCTCTGGAGTATAATACAGGATGTAACTCAGGATCAGTAAAGTAATGTATGTACACAGTGACTGCACCAGCAGAATAGTGAGTGCAGCTCTGGCGTATAATACAGGATGTAACTCAGGATCAGTAATGTAATGTATGTACACAGTGACTGCACCAGCAGAATAGTGAGTGCAGCTCTGGAGTATAATACAGGATGTAACTCAGGATCAGTAATGTAATGTATATACACAGTGACTGCACCAGCAGAATAGTGAGTGCAGCTCTGGAGTATAATACAGGATGTAACTCAGGATCAGTAATGTAATGTATGTACACAGTGACTGCACCAGCTGAATAGTGAGTGCAGCTCTGGAGTATAATACAGGAGGTAACTCAGGATCAGTAATGTAATGTATGTACACAGTGACTGCACCAGCAGAATAGTGAGTGCAGCTCTGGAGTATAATACAGGATGTAACTCAGGATCAGTAATGTAATGTATATACACAGTGACCGCACCAGCAGAATAGTGAGTGCAGCTCTGGAGTATAATACAGGATGTAACTCAGGATCAGTAATGTAATGTATGTACACAGTGACTGCACCAGCAGAATAGTGAGTGCAGCTCTGGAGTATAATACAGGATGTAACTCAGGATCAGTAATGTAATGTATGTACACAGTGACTGCACCAGCAGAATAGTGAGTGCAGCTCTGGAGTATAATACAGGATGTAACTCAGGATCAGTAATGTAATGTATATACACAGTGACTGCACCAGCAGAATAGTGAGTGCAGCTCTGGAGTATAATACAGGATGTAACTCAGGATCAGTAATGTAATGTATGTACACAGTGACTGCAGCAGCAGAATAGTGAGCGCAGCTCTGGAGTATAATACAGGATGTAACTCAGGATCAGTAATGTAATGTATGTACACAGTGACTCCTCCAGCAGAATAGTGAGTGCAGCTCTGGAGTATAATACAGGATGTAACTCAGGATCAGTAATGTAATGTATGTACACAGTGACTGCACCAGCAGAATAGTGAGTGCAGCTCTGGAGTATAATACAGGAGGTAACTCAGGATCAGTAATGTAATGTATATACACAGTGACTGCACCAGCAGAATAGTGAGTGCAGCTCTGGAGTATAATACAGGATGTAACTCAGGATCAGTAATGTAATGTATGTACACAGTGACTGCACCAGCAGAATAGTGAGTGCAGCTCTGGAGTATAATACAGGAGGTAACTCAGGATCAGTAATGTAATGTATGTACACAGTGACTGCAGCAGCAGAATAGTGAGCGCAGCTCTGGAGTATAATACAGGATTGTTCTGTCAGCAGCTGTCTGGAGGCGGATGGGCTGGATACTGGCGAGTTCGGCGGTCTTTAGGAGATATTATGGCTGGGTGATGACTTCCACGGTCGGTCACCAGTGTGGAGTTTTTCCAGCCTGTTCATCTTGATGATTTTCAGCGCTATGACGGATCTTGTGTTTCTCTGACTGCGGCCGGGGTCTGCTCGGGGTCCGCAGAGGGTGACGGAGCAGATTAACTCTTTCACTTCCACTGCACTTTGATTCACCTTTATCAGTAAATATGAAGCAGTTGTGACAATCGGGAGCAGTGCGGGGGCTGGACGGCGTCTTGTCACAATTCCTCATCCAAAGCAATCATCCCAAGTGAAGGGGGTGGCACAGCGGCGAGTGATTGTGGGGGGTCTCACCTCCAGACCAGCACGCTCAATTCAGTGCTGAACGAAAGTGGGAAAATACAAATGTGCGGGGGAGGGTCAGGAAGTGACATCACACTGCCTGATGAGCCCACCTCCCCTGAGGCCACGCCCAGCGCACAGTTCATGGGTACAGTACGGGGTTGGGCCCTTGTGACCAGAGGTCATTGTCCGCGGGACGGAGGAGACCAGTTGGATCCTGTAGACACGACGGCTCCAGCTGCAGTCAGGCCGACGTCACCACGGGTTTCCCCGAAATCTTCAGATCATCAAAGGGGAGCAGAGCGAGGAGCTGAGAGAGAAGGAGAGGAGACTGTGAGGGGAGGCGGCCGAGGGGGGGAGGCGAGGCGAGGAGGCGGCTGGGGCGGGGGGCGAGGCGGCCAAGCCGAGGAAAGGGAGCATGCCGAGGGGACTGACGGCATCGGCGCACCGCTGAGGCTCTGGTCCAGCATTTCAGGGGACAATGCTGCCCCTCCCCCACACTGTTACATTGTATCAGGCTGCAGTTCTGATGATTAGATATGGATACACTGTAATAAACCCTTTAGTTGGGATGTGTGAGATGACAGCGCCACCCCCTCACCTTCAGCTTTCCAGAAGTGGCATGGATCGGTGGCCTACCACATAAACACCAAGGGGTAGGTGGTGCCGTCATGGCCTCGTTCTCGGGGGCCTCATCCTGGGTTGGGTTCCCGGCCCCTCTTACCTGGTTGTTGCCCTCGGCCAGGTCTTGCGGGGTGTCTCCCTCCAGATTACGCTGTAGGACGTCAGCGCCTGCCTGGCACAGCAGTCTGGCCAGTCCGGCGTCCTCGCTGCCCACCGCCAGGTGCAGCGCCGTGCACCCGTTATACATCAGGGCGTCCACCTTGGGAGAATGTTGCAGCAGATGCAGCAGCAGCGGTCGGTCCACCATCTGCACGGCCAGGTGCAGGGGCGTCTTACCGCTGTTACCCTCCTGGAGGACGAGGACAGAATGTGAGGAGCAGCAGCACAGAGTATTTACAGGAGAAGCGCCCACCACATACCTGGCTGTTGATGTCGGCTCCGCTCGCTATGAGAAGTGAGATGAGTGCGGGGTTCCTCTTCATCGTGGCGATGTGCAGACATGACAGCCCTGCGAACAGGAGGAGCAGCAAGAGGATCACTACCGGCACACACAGCGCAGCCAGCAGGGGGCGCCCTGGACTCACAGGACCCCGCTCCTCTAAAGGGGGTTCTTGGTCAGACACTTCCCCAGTGGGGACCTCACCTTTCCAGTTCTGTAGCTGCAGCAGGTTCTGTCGCCTCCTCGGGCCGCGGAGCAGCAGCGCAGCGCAGTCCAGGCGCTCCTTCTCACAGGCCAGGTGCAGCGCCGTGTCCCCCCGCCGGTCCTGCAGCTCCAGGGCCACCTCTTTATCCACCAAAGCCTCCACCACCCCCACCTGCCCCAGGTAGACGGCAAGATGGAGGGCCGACTGTGGGGAAGGAGGGGAACCGTGAGCTGCCAGCAATCTCGTTCAGCCGCCCCGACCCCTCGCCCAGCAGCAGCGGCGGGAGCCCCAGCGTGCTACCACCCCCCTCGCCCAGCAGGAGCGGGCGCCCCTGCGCGCTACCACCCCCCTCGCCCAGCAGCAGCGGGCGCCCCAGCGCGCTACCACCCCCCTCGCCCAGCAGCAGCGGGCGCCCCAGCGCGCTACCACCCCCCTCGCCCAGCAGCAGCGGGCGCCCCAGCGCGCTACAACACCCCTCGCCCAGCAGCAGCGGACACCCCAGCGCGCTACAACACCCCTCGCCCAGCAGCAGCGGGCACCCCAGCGCGCTACAACACCCCTCGCCCAGCAGCAGCGGGCGCCCCAGCACGCTACAACACCCCTCGCCCAGCAGCAGCGGGCGCCCCAGCGCGCTACCACCCCCCTCGCCCAGCAGTGGGTGCCCCTGCGCGCTACAACACCCCCCTTGCCCAGCAGCAGCGGGCGCCCCAGCGCGCTACCACCCCCCTCGCCCAGCAGCAGCGGGCACCCCTGCGCGCTACCACCCCCCTCGCCCAGCAGCAGCGGGCGCCCCTGCGCGCTACCACCCCCCTCGCCCAGCAGCAGCGGGCGCCCCTGCGCGCTACCACCCCCCTCGTGAGCCCCCCGATCCCTTTATCAGCTGCTACCCTTGGTGCGCCCCGACCCCTCCCCCCGCCGCGGTCTGCCCTCACCCCCCCCCCGCCGCGCACTCACCTGTGACAGGTCGTTCTGGATATCCAGCACTTCTTTGGGAGCCAGGGAGATGAAGTAGAGCGACATCTTGGGGATGGCGTGGATGATGGACAGGTGCAGGAGGCTGCGGCAGAGACAATGTTATACACATGACATCCTCATCCAGGAGGGGGCGCCATCTAGAATACTGATCATTCAGAGATATTTCTTCTTATTGGAATGTGCACATTGCGGATTCAGACTGAAGGCGGCAAAACCACAAAGGAAGGAAAAGATCTGGAAACAAGGAGTAAAGACACAGAAGTGACACAACCAGAGTGTCCCCTCAGGTTCCTCCGGTGCCCCCTCTGATGGCGGCTTCAAGCCCCCCGTCGTTCTCTCCACAGCCTCACCGGGAGGCTCCACCAGTCCTGGCCTCGTTCCCGGAGGCGCGGAGCTCCTCGCTGCTTTGTCGGCTGTTTCGCCGCCTTCAGTCTGAATCTATAATGTGCACGTTCCAATAAGAAGGAAAAGCGCTGTATGATCAGGGGGTCCGGGCTACTGTACACCGCAGACTGAGAGACCCCCACCATCGCCATTTTTCCAGCTCATCAGTGGCCCCCAGCAGTGACAGCGGCAGCCCCTTGTCTGCAGAAGCGGCTTACTGAAGGCATCGCGAGGAGGTCGTCACCGCTCTCCACTAGGGGGCAGAAAAGGTTAAGACCAGAGGCGGATGAGGGAGAGACTATGGACCCGAGCGGTGCGACACTGACAGCGGAGGAGGACGTGCACACAGACCGGGGGAAGGAATCCCCCCGACCCCAGATATCAGCCTCTTATAACGCTCCAGTACTGATATAACCTCCAGACATTACATCATATGTGACTGATATCAGCCTCTTATAACGCTCCAGTACTGATATAACCTCCAGACATTACATCATATGTGACTGATATCAGCCCCTCTTATAACGCTCCAGTACTGATATAACCTCCAGACATTACATCATATGTGACTGATATCAGCCCCTCTTATAACGCTCCAGTACTGATATAACCTCCAGACATTACACCATATGTGACTGATATCAGCCCCTCTTATAACGCTCCAGTACTGATATAACCTCCAGACATTACATCATATGTGACTGATATCAGCTCCTCTTATAACGCTCCAGCACTGATATAACCCCCAGACATTACACCATATGTGACTGATATCAGCCCCTCTTATAACGCTCCAGTACTGATGTAACCTCCAGACATTACATCATATGTGACTGATATCAGCTCCTCTTATAACGCTCCAGCACTGATATAACCTCCAGACATTACACCATATGTGACTGATATCAGCCCCTCTTATAACGCTCCAGTACTGATATAACCTCCAGACATTACACCATATGTGACTGATATCAGCTCCTCTTATAACGCTCCAGTACTGATGTAACCTCCAGACATTACATCATATGTGACTGATATCAGCTCCTCTTATAACGCTCCAGTACTGATATAACCTCCAGACATTACACCATATGTGACTGATATCAGCCCCTCTTATAACGCTCCAGTACTGATATAACCTCCAGACATTACATCATATGTGACTGATATCAGCCTCTTATAACGCCCCAGTACTGATATAACCTCCAGACATTACACCATATGTGACTGATATCAGCCCCTCTTATAACGCTCCAGTACTGATATAACCTCCAGACATTACATCATATGTGACTGATATCAGCTCCTCTTATAACGCTCCAGTACTGATATAACCTCCAGGTATTACATCATATGTGACTGATATCAGCTCCTCTTATAACGCCCCAGTACTGATATAACCTCCAGGTATTACATCATATGTGACTGATATCAGCTCCTCTTATAACGCTCCAGCACTGATATAACCTCCAGACATTACACCATATGTGACTGATATCAGCCCCTCTTATAACGCTCCAGTACTGATATAACCTCCAGACATTACACCATATGTGACTGATATCAGCCCCTCTTATAACGCTCCAGTACTGATATAACCTCCAGACATTACACCATATGTGACTGATATCAGCTCCTCTTATAACGCTCCAGTACTGATATAACATCATATGTGACTGATATCAGCTCCTCTTATAACGCTCCAGTACTGATATAACCTCCAGACATTACACCATGTGACTGATATCAGCCTCTTATAACGCTCCAGTACTGATATTACCTCCAGACATTACACCATATGTGACTGATATCAGCCTCTTATAACGCTCCAGTACTGATATAACCTCCAGACATTACACCATATGTGACTGATATCAGCCCCTCTTATAACGCTCCAGTACTGATATAACCTCCAGACATTACATCATATGTGACTGATATCAGCCTCTTATAACGCTCCAGTACTGATATAACCTCCAGACATTACACCATATGTGACTGATATCAGCCCCTCTTATAACGCTCCAGTACTGATATAACATCATATGTGACTGATATCAGCTCCTCTTATAACGCTCCAGTACTGATATAACCTCCAGACATTACACCATGTGACTGATATCAGCCTCTTATAACGCTCCAGTACTGATATTACCTCCAGACATTACACCATATGTGACTGATATCAGCCTCTTATAACGCTCCAGTACTGATATAACCTCCAGACATTACATCATATGTGACTGATATCAGCCCCTCTTATAACGCTCCAGTACTGATATAACCTCCAGACATTACACCATATGTGACTGATATCAGCCCCTCTTATAACGCTCCAGTACTGATATAACCTCCAGACATTACATCATATGTGACTGATATCAGCCTCTTATAACGCTCCAGTACTGATATAACCTCCAGACATTACACCATATGTGACTGATATCAGCCTCTTATAACGCTCCAGTACTGATATAACCTCCAGACATTACATCATATGTGACTGATATCAGCCCCTCTTATAACGCTCCAGTACTGATATAACCTCCAGACATTACACCATATGTGACTGATATCAGCCCCTCTTATAACGCTCCAGTACTGATATAACCTCCAGACATTACATCATATGTGACTGATATCAGCTCCTCTTATAACGCTCCAGCACTGATATAACCCCCAGACATTACACCATATGTGACTGATATCAGCCCCTCTTATAACGCTCCAGTACTGATGTAACCTCCAGACATTACACCATATGTGACTGATATCAGCCCCTCTTATAACGCTCCAGTACTGATGTAACCTCCAGACATTACATCATATGTGACTGATATCAGCTCCTCTTATAACGCTCCAGCACTGATATAACCTCCAGACATTACACCATATGTGACTGATATCAGCCCCTCTTATAACGCTCCAGTACTGATATAACCTCCAGACATTACACCATATGTGACTGATATCAGCCCCTCTTATAACGCTCCAGTACTGATATAACCTCCAGACATTACACCATATGTGACTGATATCATTCTCTTATAATACTCCAGTACTGATATAACCTCCAGACATTACATCATATGTGACTGATATCAGCTCCTCTTATAACGCTCCAGTACTGATATAACCTCCAGGTATTACATCATATGTGACTGATATCAGCTCCTCTTATAACGCCCCAGTACTGATATAACCTCCAGACATGACACCATATGTGACTGATATCAGCCTCTTATAACGCCCCAGTACTGATATAACCTCCAGGCATTACACCATATGTGACTGATATCAGCTCCTCTTATAATGCTCCAGTACTGATATAACCTCCAGGTATTACATCATATGTGACTGATATCAGCTCCTCTTATAACGCTCCAGTACTGATATAACCTCCAGACATTACACCATATGTGACTGATATCAGCTCCTCTTATAACGCTACAGTACTGATATAACCTCCAGACATTACATCATATGTGACTGATATCAGCCTCTTATAATGCTCCAGTACTGATATAACCTCCAGACATTACACCATATGTGACTGATATCAGCTCCTCTTATAACGCTACAGTACTGATATAACCTCCAGACATTACACCATATGTGACTGATATCAGCTCCTCTTATAACGCTACAGTACTGATATAACCTCCAGACATTACACCATATGTGACTGATATCAGCTCCTCTTATAACGCTACAGTACTGATATAACCTCCAGACATTACATCATATGTGACTGATATCAGCCTCTTATAATGCTCCAGTACTGATATAACCTCCAGACATTACACCATATGTGACTGATATCAGCTCCTCTTATAACGCTACAGTACTGATATAACCTCCAGACATTACATCATATGTGACTGATATCAGCCTGTTATAACGCTCCAGCACTGATATAACCTCCAGACATTACACCATATGTGACTGATATCAGCTCCTCTTATAACGCTACAGTACTGATATAACCTCCAGACATTACACCATATGTGACTGATATCAGCTCCTCTTATAACGCTACAGTACTGATATAACCTCCAGACATTACATCATATGTGACTGATATCAGCCTCTTATAATGCTCCAGTACTGATATAACCTCCAGACATTACACCATATGTGACTGATATCAGCTCCTCTTATAACGCTACAGTACTGATATAACCTCCAGACATTACACCATATGTGACTGATATCAGCCTCTTATAATGCTCCAGTACTGATATAACCTCCAAACATTACATCATACGTGACTGATATCAGCCTCTTATAATGCTCCAGTACTGATATAACCTCCAGACATTACATCATATGTGACTGATATCAGCCTCTTATAACGCTCCAGTACTGATATCATTACGCCGCCCCCCGCGCTCCGGGTCTCGTGTCCTCCACATACAACCAATCAGATATCAGCTCTTCAGAAGCGGCAGCTGTGATTGGTCCACGATCTGTGATCAGCAATGCCGCCAGCTTATAAAACAATTAGTTTCAGAAAGTAAGTGCCCCCCTCGCAGGGGATTTCCTGCACCATCCTGTGTCCGCACCTCCCCCTGCTGGCACACGGCGGCTCAGCGCCCATCACCGGGGATTTCCACAGCTTAAAATAGCTGTCACCACATCCTCATGTCAGAGCGCCGCGGAGCACGAGGGGTTAACGGCACAGGAATGTTCTCCAACCGGTCCAAGAGCTTACACTCCGATCACAGCGACAGACATGGGGGTCTTCAGGACCCAGCAGATCATGTGCCCCGGCTGTCCACACACACTCCGGGTCCCCAGGACGTGACCGGGACCGCCCTGCGTGTCCTGAGATGGCGCTGCAGGGGTTAAGAGAGCGGGAGAGGACGGTCGCCCTGCTGCAGGTTTAGGGCCCCGAGAGTGAGGCGACAGAGAGCCAGGGTGGAAAGGGTTAACTGCATCACCCACAACGTGGACACCCCACTAATGCCACAGGTGGGCGCCATCCCAGCACCGGATCCCACCACCATTAATGGCCCTGACCCTGGTGACAAAGCAGTGACTGCCACCTGCACACGACGGCGCCCCCACCCTCCACAACTGCTCCCTGCACACGACAGCGCCCCCACCCTCCACAACTGCACACGACAGCGCCCCCACCCTCCACAACTGCACACGACAGCGCCCCCACCCTCCACAACTGCTCCCTGCACACGACAGCGCCCCCACCCTCCACAACTGCACACGACAGCGCCCCCACCCTCCACAACTGCTCCCTGCACACGACAGCGCCCCCACCCTCCACAACTGCTCCCTGCACACGACAGCGCCCCCACCCTCCACAACTGCTCCCTGCACACGACAGCGCCCCCACCCTCCACAACTGCACACGACAGCGCCCCCACCCTCCACAACTGCACACGACAGCGCCCCCACCCTCCACAACTGCTCCCTGCACACGACAGCGCCCCCACCCTCCACAACTGCACACGACAGCGCCCCCACCCTCCACAACTGCTCCCTGCACACGACAGCGCCCCCACCCTCCACAACTGCACCCAGCACAGGACGGCGCCCCCACCCTCCACAACTGCACACGACGGCGCCCCCACCCTCCACAACTGCACACGACGGCGCCCCCACCCTCCACAACTGCACCCTGCACAGGACGGCGCCCCCACCCTCCACAACTGCACCCTGCACAGGACGGCGCCCCCACCCTCCACACGACAGCGCCTCCACAACTGCACACGACAGCGCTCCCAGCCTCCACAACTGCACACGACAGCGCTCCCAGCCTCCACAACTGCACACGACAGCGCTCCCAGCCTCCACAACTGCACACGACAGCGCTCCCAGCCTCCACAACTGCACACGACAGCGCTCCCAGCCTCCACAACTGCACACGACAGCGCTCCCAGCCTCCACAACTGCACACGACAGCGCTCCCAGCCTCCACAACTGCACACGACAGCGCTCCCAGCCTCCACAACTGCACACGACAGCGCTCCCAGCCTCCACAACTGCACACGACAGCGCTCCCAGCCTCCACAACTGCACACGACAGCGCTCCCAGCCTCCACAACTGCACACGACAGCGCTCCCAGCCTCCACAACTGCACACGACAGCGCTCCCAGCCTCCACAACTGCACACGACAGCGCTCCCAGCCTCCACAACTGCACACGACAGCGCTCCCAGCCTCCACAACTGCTCCCTGCACACGACAGCGCCCCCACCCTCCACAACTGCACACGACGGCGCCCCCACCCTCCACAACTGCACACGACAGCGCCCCCACCCTCCACAACTGCTCCCTGCACACGACAGCGCCCCCACCCTGCACAACTGCACACGACGGCGCCCCCACCCTCCACAACTGCGCCCCCACCCTCCACAACTGCACACGACGGCGCCCCCACCCTCCACAACTGCACCCCGCACAGGAAGGCGCCCCCACAACTGCACCCCGCACAGGACGGCGCCCCCACCCTCCACAACTGCACCCTGCACAGGACGGCGCCCCCACCCTCCACAACTGCACCCCGCACAGGACGGTGCCCCCACCCTCCACAACTGCACCCTGCACAGGACGGCGCCCCCACCCTCCACAACTGCACACGACAGCGCCCCCACCCTCCACAACTGCTCCCTGCACACGACAGCGCCCCCACCCTCCACAACTGCACACGACGGCGCCCCCACCCTCCACAACTGCACACGACGGCGCCCCCACCCTCCACAACTGCACCCTGCACACGACAGCGCCCCCACCCTCCACAACTGCACACGACGGCGCCCCCACCCTCCACAACTGCACACGACAGCGCCCCCACCCTCCACAACTGCTCCCTGCACACGACAGCGCCCCCACCCTCCACAACTGCACACGACGGCGCCCCCACCCTCCACAACTGCACACGACAGCGCCCCCACCCTCCACAACTGCTCCCTGCACACGACAGCGCCCCCACCCTGCACAACTGCACACGACGGCGCCCCCACCCTCCACAACTGCGCCCCGCACAGGAAGGCGCCCCCACAACTGCACCCCGCACAGGACGGCGCCCCCACCCTCCACAACTGCACCCTGCACAGGACGGCGCCCCCACCCTCCACAACTGCACCCCGCACAGGACGGTGCCCCCACCCTCCACAACTGCACCCTGCACAGGACGGCGCCCCCACCCTCCACAACTGCACACGACAGCGCCCCCACCCTCCACAACTGCTCCCTGCACACGACAGCGCCCCCACCCTCCACAACTGCACACGACGGCGCCCCCACCCTCCACAACTGCACACGACGGCGCCCCCACCCTCCACAACTGCACCCTGCACACGACAGCACCCCCACCCTCCACAACTGCACCCTGCACAGGACGGCTCCCCCACCATCCACAACTGCACCCTGCACAGGACAGCGCCCCCACCATCCACCGCCGCGCCCGGTACCGCAGCGCCCCCACTCTCCACCGCCGCGCCCGGTACCGCCGCGCCCCCACCCTCCACAGCCGTGCCTAGTACAGCAGCGCCCCCACCCTCCACAGCCGCGCCCGGTACCGCAGCACCCCCACCCTCCACAGCCGCGCCCGGTACCGCAGCACCCCCACCCTCCACAGCCGTGCCTGGTACAGCAGCATCCCCACCATCTGCGGCTGCACCCTGCACAGGACAGCGCCCCCACCCTCCACTGCCGCGCCTGGTACCGCAGCGCCCCCACCCTCCACCGCCGCGTCCGGTACCGCAGCGCTCCCACCATCCATAGCCGCGCCTGGTACAGCAGCGCCCCCACCCTCCACCGCCGCGCCCGGTACCGCAGCGCCCCCACCATCCGCGGCTGCACCCAGCACAGGATAGCGCCCCCACCATCAACGGCTGCGCAAGGTACCGCAGAGCGGATGGGGCGGCGGCTTCCTCGTAGTGTCAGTGTTGTGTGACCGCTGTGGTGGACCCTCGTGACACAGCCCCTCCCCCGGCACAGCGGTACTCACGTGTCACCCTCCTCGGACAGGTACGTCAGGCTGTCCAGGAGCTCGCTGTCCTGGCTGCTTGTCTCCGTCACTCCACTAGGGGGCAGGCAAGTCTGCGGCAGGGTCTCGGTGAGGGAGGCAGAGCCATAGGTTGAGTCCACCCGCTCCAGGTCCTGGACCTCAGAGGTTTTGTCCTCGGCAGCACCGCGGCGCAGCGGCTGAGAAGCAGAGGCCGCGGATCCGTCATCAGGAGCAGAGTGAAGTCTGAGGCTGGCCTCCTCCTGCAGCGACTGCACAGAGTCCGCGAGGCCAGAGTCATAGCGGCCGTCTTCTGGGTGGAGGCCCAGCTTCTTGGAGCCCCAGTCCTCTGCCATGGCGGAGCAATCCGGGCACCAGCTGCAGAACAGAAGAGCAGCCTCAGTACAGCGCACACGTCACAGAGACCACCAGGGGGGCAGTATAGAGATACAGAGACCCCCAGGGGGGGCAGTATAGATATACAGAGACCCTCAGGGGGGCAGTATAGAGATACAGAGACCCCCAGGGGGGGCAGTATAGAGATACAGAGACCCCCAGGGGGGGCAGTATAGAGTCACAGAGACCCCCGGGGGGGGCAGTATAGAGATACAGAGACCCTCAGGGGGGGCAGTATAGAGTCACAGAGACCCCCGGGGGGGGCAGTATAGAGATACAGAGACCCCCAGGGGGGCAGTATAGAGATACAGAGACCCTCAGGGGGACAGTATAGAGTCACAGAGACCCCCGGGGGGGGGCAGTATAGAGTCACAGAGACCCCCTCAGGGGGGCAGAATAGAGTCACAGAGACCCCCCCCCCCCGGAGGGGGCAGTATAGAGTCACAGAGACCCCCAGGGGGGCCAGTATACAGCCACAGAGACCCCGCCGGGGGGGGGGGGGGGGCAGTATAGAGATACAGAGACCCCCAGGGGGGCAGTATAGAGATACAGAGACCCCCAGGGGGGGCAGTATAGAGATACAGAGACCCTCAGGGGGGGCAGTATAGAGATACAGAGACCCTCAGGGGGGGCAGTATAGAGATACAGAGACCCCCAGGGGGGGCAGTATAGAGATACAGAGACCCTCAGGGGGGGCAGTATAGAGATACAGAGACCCTCAGGGGGGGCAGTATAGAGATACAGAGACCCCCGGGGGGGGGGGGCAGTATAGAGTCACAGAGACCCCCGGGGGGGGCAGTATAGAGATACAGAGACCCCCGGGGGGGGCAGTATAGAGATACAGAGACCCTCAGGGGGACAGTATAGAGTCACAGAGACCCCCGGGGGGGGGGGGGGGGGGGGCAGTATAGAGTCACAGAGACCCCCAGGGGGGGGGGGGGGGCAGTATAGAGTCACAGAGACCCCCGGGGGGGGCAGTATAGAGATACAGAGACCCCCTCAGGGGGGTAGTATAGAGTCACAGAGACCCCCCCCCCCCCCCCCCGGAGGGGGCAGTATAGAGTCACAGAGACCCCCAGGGGGGGCAGTATACAGCCACAGAGACCCCCAGGGGGGCCAGTATACAGCCACAGAGACCCCGCCGGGGGGGGGCAGTATAGAGAAACAGAGACCCCAGGACCCGGTACCGCTCTCACCTCACACCGGACGCTTCATCCTCGGTGCGGCCGATATCAAGGAACCAGGAAAGTCCCGGAATCAGAACTGCGGCAGACGTTACTCCAGCAGCAGCCAATCACAGGACACGTAGTACTAACGTCACCGTCGGCTCCTCCCCCTGCTATATTGGTGCAGGAGGAAATGAACTCAGAGGGTTAATGAGGTCACGTGAGCGGAATACCGGCCGCGGCCTCTGGGGGCGCTGTGTGGCCGGTGTGCTGCCCTGAGGGGCGGAGGATGGTAGTTGTGGTCGCTATGTGGCCCCGGCTTCTCCTCTGCCTGGGATGGACGCTCACTGCAATACAGTCTGCCCGGTCCTATCTGCAGGGTGGGAGGGGGTGCGAGGGTCCTATATGCAGGGTGGGACAGGGTGCGAGGGTCCTATCTGCAGGGTGGGAGGGGGTGCGAGGGTCCTATCTGCAGGGTGGGAGGGGGTGCGAGGGTCCTATCTGCAGGGTGGGAGGGGGTGCGAGGGTCCTATATGCAGGGTGGGACGGGGTGCGAGGGTCCTATATGCAGGGTGGGAGGGGGTGCGAGGGTCCTATATGCAGGGTGGGAGGGGGTGCGAGGGTCCTATATGCAGGGTGGGAGGGGGTGCGAGGGTCCTATATGCAGGGTGGGAGGGGGTGCGAGGGTCCTATATGCAGGGTGGGAGGGGGTGCGAGGGTCCTATATGCAGGGTGGGAGGGGGTGCGAGGGTCCTATATGCAGGGTGGGAGGGGGTGCGAGGGTCCTATCTGCAGGGTGGGAGGGGGTGCGAGGGTCCTATATGCAGGGTGGGAGGGGGTGCGAGGGTCCTATATGCAGGGTGGGAGGGGGTGCGAGGGTCCTATATGCAGGGTGGGAGGGGGTGCGAGGGTCCTATCTGCAGGGTGGGAGGGGGTGCGAGGGTCCTATCTGCAGGGTGGGAGGGGGTGCGAGGGTCCTATCTGCAGGGTGGGAGGGGGTGCGAGGGTCCTATCTGCAGGGTGGGAGGGGGTGCGAGGGTCCTATCTGCAGGGTGGGAGGGGGTGCGAGGGTCCTATCTGCAGGGTGGGAGGGGGTGCGAGGGTCCTATCTGCAGGGTGGGAGGGGGTGCGAGGGTCCTATCTGCAGGGTGGGAGGGGGTGGGAGGGGGTGCGAGGGTCCTATCTGCAGGGTGGGAGGGGGTGCGAGGGTCCTATCTGCAGGGTGGGAGGGAGGGGGTGCGAGGGTCCTATATGCAGGGTGGGAGGGGGTGCGAGGGTCCTATATGCAGGGTGGGAGGGGGTGCTAGAGTCCTATATGCAGGGTGGGAGGGGGTGCGAGGGTCCTATCTGCAGGGTGGGAGGGGGTGCGAGGGTCCTATCTGCAGGGTGGGAGGGGGTGCGAGGGTCCTATCTGCAGGGTGGGAGGGGGTGCGAGGGTCCTATCTGCAGGGTGGGAGGGGGTGCGAGGGTCCTATCTGCAGGGTGGGAGGGGGTGCGAGGGTCCTATCTGCAGGGTGGGAGGGGGTGCGAGGGTCCTATCTGCAGGGTGGGACGGGGTGCGAGGGTCCTATCTGCAGGGTGGGAGGGGGTGCGAGGGTCCTATCTGCAGGGTGGGAGGGGGTGCGAGGGTCCTATCTGCAGGGTGGGAGGGGGTGCGAGGGTCCTATCTGCAGGGTGGGAGGGGGTGCGAGGGTCCTATCTGCAGGGTGGGAGGGAGGGGGTGCGAGGGTCCTATCTGCAGGGTGGGAGGGGGTGCGAGGGTCCTATATGCAGGGTGGGAGGGGGTGCTAGAGTCCTATATGCAGGGTGGGAGGGGGTGCGAGGGTCCTATCTGCAGGGTGGGAGGGGGTGCGAGGGTCCTATCTGCAGGGTGGGACGGGGTGCGAGGGTCCTATCTGCAGGGTGGGAGGGGGTGCGAGGGTCCTATCTGCAGGGTGGGAGGGGGTGCGAGGGTCCTATCTGCAGGGTGGGAGGGGGTGCGAGGGTCCTATCTGCAGGGTGGGAGGGGGTGCGAGGGTCCTATCTGCAGGGTGGGAGGGGGTGCGAGGGTCCTATCTGCAGGGTGGGAGGGGGTGCGAGGGTCCTATCTGCAGGGTGGGAGGGAGGGGGTGCGAGGGTCCTATCTGCAGGGTGGGAGGGGGTGCGAGGGTCCTATCTGCAGGGTGGGAGGGGGTGCGAGGGTCCTATCTGCAGGGTGGGAGGGGGTGCGAGGGTCCTATCTGCAGGGTGGGAGGGGGTGCGAGGGTCCTATCTGCAGGGTGGGAGGGGGTGCGAGGGTCCTATCTGCAGGGTGGGAGGGGGTGCGAGGGTCCTATCTGCAGGGTGGGAGGGGGTGCGAGGGTCCTATCTGCAGGGTGTGAGGGAGGGGGTGCGAGGGTCCTATCTGCAGGGTGTGAGGGAGGGGGTGCGAGGGTCCTATCTGCAGGGTGTGAGGGAGGGGGTGCGAGGGTCCTATCTGCAGGGTGTGAGGGAGGGGGTGCGAGGGTCCTATCTGCAGGGTGTGAGGGAGGGGGTGCGAGGGTCCTATCTGCAGGGTGTGAGGGAGGGGGTGCGAGGGTCCTATATGCAGGGTGGGAGGGAGGGGGTGCGAGGGTCCTATATGCAGGGTGGGAGGGGGTGCGAGGGTCCTATATGCAGGGTGGGAGGGGGTGCGAGGGTCCTATCTGCAGGGTGGGAGGGGGTGCGAGGGTCCTATCTGCAGGGTGGGAGGGGGTGCGAGGGTCCTATCTGCAGGGTGGGACGGGGTGCGAGGGTCCTATCTGCAGGGTGGGAGGGGGTGCGAGGGTCCTATCTGCAGGGTGGGAGGGGGTGCGAGGGTCCTATCTGCAGGGTGGGAGGGGGTGCGAGGGTCCTATCTGCAGGGTGGGAGGGGGTGCGAGGGTCCTATCTGCAGGGTGGGAGGGAGGGGGTGCGAGGGTCCTATCTGCAGGGTGGGAGGGAGGGGGTGCGAGGGTCCTATCTGCAGGGTGGGAGGGGGTGCGAGGGTCCTATCTGCAGGGTGGGAGGGGGTGCGAGGGTCCTATCTGCAGGGTGGGAGGGGGTGCGAGGGTCCTATCTGCAGGGTGTGAGGGAGGGGGTGCGAGGGTCCTATCTGCAGGGTGTGAGGGAGGGGGTGCGAGGGTCCTATCTGCAGGGTGGGAGGGGGTGTGAGGGTCCTATCTGCAGGGTGGGAGGGGGTGCGAGGGTCCTATATGCAGGGTGGGAGGGGGTGCGAGGGTCCTATATGCAGGGTGGGAGGGGGTGCGAGGGTCCTATCTGCAGGGTGGAAGAAGGTGCGAGGGTCCTATCTGCAGGGTGGGAGGGGGTGCGAGGGTCCTATCTGCAGGGTGGGAGGGGGTGCGAGGGTCCTATCTGCAGGGTGCGAGGGAGGGGGTGCGAGGGTCCTATCTGCAGGGTGGGAGGGGGTGCGAGGGTCCTATCTGCAGGGTGGGAGGGGGTGCGAGGGTCCTATCTGCAGGGTGTGAGGGAGGGGGTGCGAGGGTCCTATCTGCAGGGTGGGAGGGGGTGCGAGGGTCCCATCTGCAGGGTGTGAGGGAGGGGGTGCGAGGGTCCTATCTGCAGGGTGTGAGGGAGGGGGTGCGAGGGTCCTATCTGCAGGGTGTGAGGGAGGGGGTGCGAGGGTCCTATCTGCAGGGTGTGAGGGAGGGGGTGCGAGGGTCCTATCTGCAGGGTGGGAGGGGGTGCGAGGGTCCTATCTGCAGGGTGGGAGGGGGTGCTAGGGTCCTATATGCAGGGTGGGAGGGGGTGCGAGGGTCCTATATGCAGGGTGGGAGGGGGTGCGAGGGTCCTATATGCAGGGTGGGAGGGGGTGCGAGGGTCCTATATGCAGGGTGGGAGGGGGTGCGAGGGTCCTATATGCAGGGTGGGAGGGGGTGCGAGAGTCCTATCTGCAGGGTGGGAGGGGGTGCGAGGGTCCTATATGCAGGGTGGGAGATGGTGCGAGGGTCCTATATGCAGGGTGGGAGGGGGTGCGAGGGTCCTATATGCAGGGTGGGAGGGGGTGCGAGAGTCCTATCTGCAGGGTGGGAGGGGGTGCGAGGGTCCTATCTGTGGGGGCGCGAGGGTCCTATATGCCGGGTGGGAGGGGGTGCGGGGGTCCTATGGGGTGTGGCAAGGGTCCTGTCAGGGAGATATTAATATCAGGAAAATATTAACCATTTCTCCCCCCTGAAGCCCCCCACCACTTGTCAGTACAAAGCCCCAAGTAACCCAGTCATGAGTAAAGCCTTGTACACAAATGCTGGCCAGATAGGTGCGAGCAGACTTCCCCGGGAAAACACAGGGGGTGATTAGACACAGAGAGGTGGATGAAGCTCGTTAAGTTCAAAGGCACTCACAAACAATTCCCAGCCACCAGCCCCATCGGAGCCGATATGAAATATGGAATAACTGAAGTTTCGTAATTCTGATGATAACGGGACCCATATTTTTAGTGGCAGGGACAGCCAAGAAACAAGATGCCCAGTTTTTCGTAGCCGTAGGCCCCTCTGGGGGGCTGGGGCGCAAAAGTAACAAAATAGCAAATTGTAACTATGCGATGTGTGGTCTCTAAATGAAAGTTCCTCTCTCCAATCATCCTGAAGGCAGCGGCCAGGATCATATTCCTCGCCAACCGCTACACCGATGCCTCTTCCCTGTGCTTGTCATTGCACTGGTTGCCCTTCCAATACAGAGTTCAATAAAAACTCATCACTTTCCCACAAAGCGCTCCATGCTTCAGCACCGCCGTACATCTCCTCCATCGTCTCAGTCTACCACCCTTCCCGTGCCTAAACTAAAATCCTTCTTAATCCGGATCTCCCACTCCCTTCTCCAAGATTTCTCACGTGCTGCGCCAATTCTTTGGAATGCACTACCCAGGACAATTCTATTTATTCAACACACTTGTCTAACTGTCCCACTTTGACCCATATCAAAATTTTCTTCAAAATCCTGTTCATCCCATCCACGCAGTGATTAGCCTCTGTCTGTACTGTACACATACTGGCTGGCGACCAGTTCATGTAGCGCTATGTACTTACCCTATTTAGCATATTATGGCTGTATTACACAATATTTGTACATTTTACCTTTTATGTTCCCCCCCTATTTCCTCATAGACTGTAAGCTTGCGAGCAGCCGGACCCTCACTCCTATTAATATCTGAGTTATGCTTATTTGGTAATCTCTTTTTGTCTGTCCAAGCCCCCCTAAAATTCTAAAGTGCTGTGGAATATGTTGGCGCTATAAAAATAAAAATTATTATTATTATTATTATTATAAGGTAAAATCATAATAGAAAATTTGGTATCACTTTTGGGCTTCTGGGGTCAACACGTAAGTTATCCCAAAAAAGTTTTTTTTAATACAAACATGGAGGGTGGAGTCCATCCCCTGCGATGTCATCACAGGGGGGTCTCTCCCTTCAGCATAAGATAGTTTGCTGAGGCTGGAGCCGTGTTCTTTGCCCGGGAGTCTATGTCTATCATAGCGCAGGACCCTGTCCAATAACAGTTTAAGCAGAGCGTCTCCCCTCCACCTATATTGAATCATCGCAGCGATCTTTATAGTGTAAGTTTCTTCCTAATTCTTATTATTTAATGTAACTGCCTATATATTTTAATGTCTCCTTTGTACCATCCTTGTATATAATTTTCCTAAACACTGCTTCCCTTTTGGATTAAATATAAAATTTAATAGTTGTTTCTTTTGTCCTGTAATCGTTCCCTTCCCCGAAGCCATATATGCTACCAAAACGCAGGCGTCCGGCCAGGCCTATATTACCGTATTTTTCAGACTATAAGATGCACCTAGGTTTTAGAGGAGGAAAATAGAAAAAAATAAGCAAAAAATGTAGTCCTGATGCCCTGTTAAGGTGGAGGGAGTCTGCTGCTGACATTGTTATAGGGGTAATGTCCCCTAATTCTGTACTAATATCCTCAATCCTGGTATATATGGCCCCTCATCCCCATCCTGATATGCATGGCACCCCAATCCACCATCCTGGTATGCATGGCCCCCCTCATCCCTCTTCCTGGTATGTATGGTCCCCCTCATCCCTCTTCCTGGTATGTATGGTACCCTTCATCCCTGTATGTATGGCCCCTCTCATCCTGGTATGCTTGGCACCCCTTGTTCCCCGTCACGCTGCACAGAAAAAAATAAACAAATATACTCACCTCCTCTCTCCTCCATCACTGTGTCCCGCTCTGCCTCCTCAGGGTTCTCACCATGTGAGCCGCATGGCGTAACTTCCATGCACCCTCACACAGTGAGATGCTGTGCCGGAATAGTCACTGCTCCCCGCGCCGGGACTGCGTGCATGGGGAGCAGTGACCATTCATTCTCCCTAATAGCACTCACACTGTACCCGCAGCGCAGCTGTCAGTGTGCCCACTATTAAAGTACATGAATATTCACCACACCCGTGGGAGAGGTGAATATTCATGGCCTTTAATAGCGGGCACACTGACAGCCGAGTGCAGCTGGAGCCGCGCTACCGGTACAGTGTGCGCGCTATTAGGGAGAATGAATGGTCACTGCTCCCCAGGCACGCAGTCCCGGCGTGGGGAGCAGTGACTATTCCGACACAGAGCGGGACACAGGGCTGGAGGAGAGAGGAGGTGACTATAATTGTTTATTTCTTTTCTATGCAGCATGACGGGGATGAGGGGGGCCATACATACAGGGATGAAGGGTGCCATACATACCAGGAAGAGGGATGAGGGGGGGCCATACATACAGGAATGAAGGGTGCCATACTTACCAGGAGCCACGCTGCAGGTACAGTGTACTGACTATTAAGGAAAATGAATATTCACTGCTCCCCACGCCCATGGGTGTGGGGAGAAGTGAATATTCATTTTCTTTAGTAGTGGACACAGTGTATGCTGCAGCAGGCAGCTGCTGCCTCCTGTGCTCCGCTCATCCTCGGCTGCCCCAGCCCCCCCACCACCCACAGCCGAACATATGTTCGGACTATAGGACGCACCCCCCACTTTCCTCCAAAATTTTGGAGGAAAAAAGTGCGTCTTATAATCCGAAAAATACAGTATATTTCAAATCTGAGCGGTTGTGGCAGAGAATAATATTAATAATCAGGCTATCGTAAAGCTGACAGTGACAGTACGGGGGCGTAAACACATTCCATGCCTTGGAATCTCGAGGTGTGACGCCATATGCTAACTGGTCGCTTGCCGTTGCCTAAGTAGTGAGTAGTCTGGATCGTGTGCTCGCAATTCCGGACGAAATCCTGACAGAGTGACGGCAGCGGTGGGATATTGCGTAATCTCCCCAGTGTCGTCTCTGTGGAATACCTGAAAAATTTGTGGCAGCGGAGGGATATTACAGAACATCAGTGGCTGGATTGAGCAATCATTCCTGTCACTGAAAACTTGCTCGGTTCTTGCGAGAATTCTGTGCAGAGCTTTAAGAAATCAGGCTCAGTGTTTTAATATTTTTTATCTGGGACATTACTGTATGTGTAGCAGTTGCATCCCCTCCCTTCTATTGTTTTTCTGTCCTATCTTTTGTTTGGCAATGATGGCTACACGTGGAGAGCCCTGGTATCACCAGCAGTCGAAGGCCACTCTCACTGCCCTCTGTGAGCTGAGAAAGATTGACCCCACGGCCAAAAACAAAGCCCAGATGATTGCTGAACTGTTGCAATGTTCTGCAGAGCCCTGATGATGGGGCGGCCAGCCAAGGCCCGGATGGAGCTGCTGCAAGGGTCCCACCTGTGATTGCCAGCCAGACCCGCAGCCAGGGTAGTGTGGACCCCCACCTGCAGATGGCCTTGGAACAGCTCGCTGCAGACGATCGTGATAGACGACTGCAGCGGATCCTGAAATTCCAGGAGTAAGCAGAGCAACAGGCCAAAGCGGACCGAGAAGAGCGCCAGCCCCAAGCTGACCAAGAGCAGCGACAGTACCAGCTGGAGCTAGCCCGGATTCAGAAGGAGTCGCCCTCTACGCAGACCCGTGAGTCCAACAAAGCCAACTGCTTTAAACCCTGTCCTGAGCGTTTCCCTGTGATGGAAAAGGATGGGGACTTGGACACATTTCTGCGAGGCTTTGAAAAGGCCTGCAGACAGTACCAGCTGCCCACGGACCAGTGGGCTAGGTACTTAACTCCCGGGCTTCGAGGAAAAGCTCTTGAGGTGTTTTCTTCTCTCCCTCGAGAACAAGATGGAGACTATGAGGCCTTCAAGCAGGCCCTGATAAAAAAGTACCAGCAGACTCCGGAGGTTTAGCAGAAAAAGTTCAGAGCCCTCCAACGTGGACCCCATGACAGCTACAGCGATGTGGTGGATGGGCTCAGAACCAACTTTGAGCAGTGGGTCCGAGGACTGTCAGTCACCACCTTCGAGGACCTGAAGGATATGATGGTGAAGGATCAGTTTCTTCATCTTTACCCTGTGGAGGTGAGACAGTTTGTGCTGGACCGGGAGGCAAAGGAGGCCACTAAAGCAGCACAGGTCGCCGATACCTATGAGGCCAACCGCACTCCAGAGGTGCGGAAGTCAGCCGCCGCCAGCTGGAAAGGGGGTAAGCCGACAACCACCCCCAGTGTTCCAGCCAGCCGGCCCTCAGCGGGTTCTGCCCCATCTTCCAGCACCTGGCCTGCATCTGACTCCCGTAAGTGTTATACTTGTGACCAAACGGGTCACATCAGCCTTGTCTGCCTGGAGAGGCAGAAGATGAACCCCAGGACCTACTGCAGCCATTCTTCTTGTCGGTTGGGCAGTTGGCCAGGTCCGTGATAATTTACAACCAGTTACTGTGGGCAACACCGTTACGGTCAGCCTTAAGGACACTGGCGCAGAACAGATCCTCATCAGCCCTGAGTTCGTGTTACCAGAGGAACTCATTCCTGGGAAGACCCTGACTGTCACCGGGTTTGGGGGTGTTCGCCGTCCCATACCGATGGCCCGAGTTTTCCTGGACTGGGGTGTGGGGAAGGGGTTAAGGGAAGTGGGGGTGTCGGAGAATCTCCCCACTAATGTGCTATTGGGAACTGATCTGGAACGGTTGGTTGCCCGATACATTCCTGACAACCCTCCCAGATCTGATATGTCATATATTGCCGCTGTCAAAAATGTCAATGTGATGTCTAATAAAAGTGTGTGTTGTGGTAAAGGGGGACTCAGCCACTTCACCCCGCGAGGTAATGCTGCTGAGGATCCCCTAAAGAGAGCCAGTATAAGTGCTAGGGGCAAGGGGAGCAGGCCCGGACACCAGGAAGCAGGTCGTCCCGTGCAGGTGACCAGTGTCACGCCAGATAGTGGCATCGTCAATGGTAGCTGCCCCATGACTAGCACGGCCCCAGAGGTGATGAGGAAGGATAGGGAGAAACAAGGGGATCATAGGGAAAGTTGTCCCGTGCCAACGACCAGTGTCACGACAGACTGTGACATGGCCGGTCGTAGCTGCCCCATAGCTAGCCAGGCAGCCATAAGGGGTGGAAGGGTAGGCCCCGCAACCAGGCAAGGTAAGAGGAAGGTGTGTCCCCATCTGTCAGGAGTATGGGAGGAAGGTACCCATAGCCTGTCAGAGGTGCGGGGAAAAGGTATCCCAAACCTGTCAGGGTGATCGGAAATCTGGATCCCCAGTCGGTCAGAGTGGTGGGCGAGTTGGGTCCACGGTTTGTCGGATCAGCAGGAAGGGTGGGCCAGGAGGTGGGCTTAAAGGGGCAATCTGTAAATCACCCCTTATGCCACCTCAAAGAGGGGGAGATGTCAGGGAAATATTAATGTCAGGAAAATATTAACCATTTCTGCCCCCGTCACCACTTGTCAGTACAAGAACTGTCTCAATAAAAATCTCAGCACAAAGCCCCAATTAACCCAGTCATGAGTAAAGCCTTGTACACAAATGCTGGCCAGATAGGTGCTAGCAGACTTCCCCAGGAAAACACAGGGGGTGATTAGACACAGAGAGGTTGATGAAGCTCGTTAAGTTCAAAGGCACTCACAATTCCCAGCCACCAGCCCGATCGGAGCTGATATGAAATATGGAATAACTGAAGTTCCATAATTCTGATGAAAACGGGACCCATATTTTTAGTGGCAGGGACAGCCAAGAAACAAGATGCTCAGTTTTTTGTAGCCGTAGGCCCCTCTGGGGGGCTGTGGCGCAAAAGAACAAAATAGCAGACTGCAACTATGCGATGTGTGGTCTCTAAATGAAGGTAAAATCATAAAATTTGGTATCACTTTTGGGCTTCTAGGGTCAACACGCGATAAGTTATCCCAAAAGACAGTTTTTTTATACAAACATGGAGGGTGGAGTCCAGCCCCTGTGATGTCATCACAGGGGGGGTCTCTCCCTTCAGAATAAGATAGTTTGCTGAGGCTGAAGCTGTGTTCTTTGTCTGGGAGTATATGTCTATCATAGCGCAGGACCCTGTTCAATAACAGTTTAAGCAGAGCATCTCCCCTCCACCTATATTGAATAATCGCAGCGATCTTTATAGTGTAAGTTTCTTCCTTAATCCACATTATTTTATGTAACGGCTTATTTATTTTAATGTCTCCTTTGTAACATCCTTGTATGTATTGTTCCTAAACACTTCCTTCCTTTTGGATTAAATATAAAATTTAATAGTCCTGTTTCTTTTATTCTGTAATCGTTCCAACCCCTGAAGCCATATACGCTACCAGAACGCAGGCGTCCGGCCAGGCCTGTATTATATTTCATATCTGGATGGTGGTGGCAACAAATAATATTAATTGGGCTATCGTGAAGCTGACAGTGACAGTACGGAGGGCATATACACATATTCCATGCGTTGGAATCCGGAGGTGTGACGCCATACGCTCACTGGTCGTTTACCGATACCTAAGGAGTGAGTAGTCTGAATCGTGTGCTCCCGATTCCGGACAAAATCCGTGACATAGTGATGGCAACGGCAAGATATTGCGTGATCTCCCCGGTGTCGTCACTGTGGAATACCTGACAGGTCCTATCTGCTGGGGGAGGGGGCCCTATCTGTGGGAGGGGGGGACGAGGGTCCTATCTGCGGGGTGAAGGGAGGCGAGGGTCGTATCTGTGGGGTGAAGGGAGGCGAGGGTCGTATCTGTGGGGGGGAATGAGGGTCCTAAATGGAGGGTAGGAGGGGGTTCCTATATGCGGCAGGGGGGGGCGAGGGTTCTGTCTGCGGAGGGGGCGAGGGTATTACCTGCAGAGGGGTGAGGGTCCTATCTGCAGGGGGAAGGGGCGAGGGTCTTTTCTCCTGAATACAAATGAAGATTTGCTCTCTATTATATTTTGTTTTAGTTGAAGCAGCGCCTCATCTGTCTGTGGCCATGTGTGGTACTGCAGGCTGGCTCTGATGGATTTGGCTGAGGTCTTGCAGCACAGAGGCTGCAGATAGAGGGCGCTGGTTGTCTGACAGCAGCCATGTTTCTGTAGACCCTCCTCTCTTAGAGGGAGATTCCACTCCGTCTCCTTGGTCTTCATCGCTGCACAGCCCCAGTTTTGGAGAAATCACCATATTGATTGGAGTCCTGTGGGAGTGGGGGGATTTGGGCATTTCTTCTGTTCAGGCTCGGTCAGCACCAGGATAATCTGATAATCGGGACGAACTGCAGTGACCACAGGGGGCGACCGGCACCTCAATAACTTTATTAACATTACAAAACTTATACAAAACGCAACACAAAAGACAAAGGTCACTTGATGGATGATGAGGGTCACTCGATGCAGGGGGTGGGGGGGCAGTCTCTGATGTTCACAGGTACAGAACTTACAGATGCTTGATATAATGTAAAGGACAAGGCACCACTTCATTCTAATACATTTCACCTAAGCAGGAGTATAATGTATGGAGGGTGATGATGTATCTAAGGGAAGCAGATCTCAGCCAGATGCCACAACTCACTACTACAATCAATTGCATCACTTGTCCTGTATTATACCCCAGAGCTGCACTCACTATTCTGCTGGTGCAGTCACTGTGTACATACATTACATTACTGATCCGGAGTTACATCCTGTATTATACTCCAGAGCTGCACTCACTATTCTGCTGGTGCAGTCACTGTGTACATACATTACATTACTGATCCTGAGTTACATCCTGTATTATACCCCAGAGCTGCACTCACTATTCTGCTGGTGCAGTCACTGTGTACATACATTACTGATCCTGAGTTACATCCTGTATTATACCCCAGAGCTGCACTCACTATTCTGCTGGTGCAGTCACTGTGTACATACATTACATTACTGATCCTGAGTTACCTCCTGTATTATACTCCAGAGCTGCACTCACTATTCTGCTGGTGCAGTCACTGTGTACATACATTACATTACTGATCCTGAGTTACCTCCTGTATTATACTCCAGAGCTGCACTCACTATTC
This sequence comes from Phyllobates terribilis, assembly GCF_046119375.1. NCBI lineage: Eukaryota > Metazoa > Chordata > Amphibia > Anura > Dendrobatidae > Phyllobates > Phyllobates terribilis. The sequence continues at coordinate 644,566,047 of NW_027362763.1, read as the reverse complement.
TGCTGGTGCAGTCACTGTGTACATACATTACATTACTGATCCTGAGTTACCTCCTGTATTATACCCCAGAGCTGCACTCACTATTCTGCTGGTGCAGTCACTGTGTACATACATTACATTACTGATCATGAGTTACATCCTGTATTATACTCCAGAGCTGCACTCACTATTCTGCTGGTGCAGTAACTGTGTACATATATTACATTAGGATGCTGCAGCTCAGGCCTGTAATAATTTCTGCCAGGGTGACCCAGCAATATGGAGACCCCACAATACGGAGACCACCAGCCTTCTTTCGTGGCCCAGAATCCTCCAGGCACATGGTCTGCTCAGAGTTCAGCACCAGTTATGGCCACAACTCCCGGGATTACCGGCCATGGATTATTCTTTCTTAGAGAAAAACTTTCTGAAAACAGATTTATTCCGTAACTTCAGGTCTGTTGCTCCGGAAGGACACAAGTCCACCTGTGGGGCGGCAAAAGAGTGCGAGCGGCCACGCGGGAGCAGAGGGTCCCCAAGGAAAAGCGTCACCAAGTAGCTTGAGGGTTCTTGAGTGCATGACATCATGACGTCACATGATACCGCGCTGTAATGAAGAAAGACATGTGAGCGGAAGCCAAGGAAGCACAAAAGTAATGAGAGGCCGGGAACTCAGAGATCCAGTGAGGTCACCGCAGATCTCCCGTGAGGTCACCGCGGATCTCCAGTGAGGTCACCGCGGATCTCCAGTGAGGTCACCGCGGATCTCCAGTGAGGTCACCGCGGATCTCCAGTGAGGTCACCGCGGATCTCCACTGAGGTTACCGCTGACCTTCAGTGAGGTCACCGCGGATCTCCAGTGCTGGATAGTTTCTATTTCTCACCTGAGCTGAAGGACTGTGACCTCCTCCTGGTGGTGGAGTTGTTCTCGGGGTCAGCACCATCATTATCAGACATGGTGGATCTTCCTGGCACATGATGACGACAGTTCAGTTTGGGGACTTCTATTAACAGACAGAATTATTACATTTCTCTCATTGTTATATCCCAGTGACGCCGGCTCCTGCGACCGAGCGCCGGCTCCTGCGACCGAGCGCCGGCTCCAGCGACCGAGCGCCGGCTCCAGCGACAGAGCGCCGGCTCCTGCGACAGAGCGCCGGCTCCAGCGACAGAGCGCCGGCTCCTGCGACAGAGCGCCGGCTCCTGCGACCGAGCGCCGGCTCCAGCGACAGAGCGCCGGCTCCAGCGACAGAGCGCCGGCTCCTGCGACAGAGCAGCGGCTCCTGCGACAGAGCGCCGGCTCCAGCGACAGAGCGCCGGCTCCTGCGACAGAGCAGCGGCTCCTGCGACAGAGCGCCGGCTCCAGCGACAGAGCGACGGCTCCTGCGACAGAGCGCCGGCTCCAGCGACAGAGCGCCGGCTCCAGCGACAGAGCGCCGGCTCCTGCGACAGAGCGCCGGCTCCTGCGACAGAGCACCGGCTGCATCATTTTCTCCTTAGTGTTAGGATTCTCTTCCTATGATAAAGGGCACAATGATCAGAACCACCCGGGGTATTTCACTATTAAACTATAATAGGGGATCACTCACAATGTGCGGGGGCTTCTCATCCATGGAGGGGGTCACTCACAATGTGCGGGGGGCTTCTCATCCATGGAGGGGGTCACTCACAATGTGCGGGGGCTTCTCATCCATGGAGGGGATCACTCACAATGTGCGGGGGCTTCTCAACCATGGAGGGGATCACTCACAATGTGCGGGGGCTTCTCAACCATGGAGGGGGTCATTCACAATGTGCAGGGGCTTCTCATCCATGGAGGGGATCACTCACAATGTGTGGGGGCTTCTCATCCATGGAGGGGATCACTCACAATGTGTGGGGGCTTCTCATCCATGGAGGGGGCTCACAATTATACCTAATACCACGGCCATGAATAAAGAACGAGATCTCATCCTCCTTCAAGAACAATCTCTCCCATCATTCAGGACAATGTGGTTATGATGCTTTTTTCCCCATGATGGAGAACAGGTCACAAGGAAAAGTGAGAACTAAGTGGCTCAGAGAGCAAAACATTGCCATGTTGGGTCCAAGGCCAGAAACTCCCCAGATCTCAGTCCATTGAGAACCTGCGGCCAATCATCAAAAACCCAGAACCCCCCCCCCCCAGAAGTTGTGATATCTTTATTAAGACGAGAACGGGCGGCTATCAGTCAGGATCTGCCCAGAAGCAGATATCCAGTTGCCGGGGGAAGGGCAGGAGTGTTTAGGATAAGGGGCAGGAGTGTGGAGGATAAGGGGCAGGAGTGTGGAGGATAAGGGGCAGGAGTGTGGAGGATAAGCGGCAGGAGTGTGGAGGATAAGGGGCAGGAGTGTAGAGGATAAGGGCCAGGAGTGTGGAGGATAAGGGGCAGGAGAGTGGAGGATAAGGGGCAGGAGTGTGGAGGATAAGGGGCAGGAGTGTGGAGGATAAGGGGCAGGAGTGCGGAGGATAAGGGGCAGGAGTGCGGAGGATAAGGGGCAGGAGTGCGGAGGATAAGGGGCAGGAGTGCGGAGGATAAGGGGCAGGAGTGCGGAGATTTTGACCGATTGAAATGTCATTACATGCGGTGGATCCGCATGTACTGACAAAACAAGTGCGGTATTAGAACACAGCGTTTTGGACGCAGTGAAAATACGCTGCTAGTTGCTGATCATGGGGACGTAGTGGCTAACCAAACAGCTGTGAGCTGTTATTAATAGCCAGGGAACATGATGGCCTAATGGCCTCTTCGTAGGCTAAAAATAGCAGCGCTCAGCTGCCCCAGAAATGACATGAATGGGAAATAGGGCTAATGGGATTACGGTTTTTGGGACTAGGTGTCGCTGACACCAAGCCCTTTATTTACTGAAGGAGAGGTGTCAACCAGACACTCTCATTAATAAACCTGTAAATAAAGAGTTAAATAAACACACACACACTGAAAGAAAAACACTTTATTTGAAATACAACAGACACATTCTTTAATTATTTAAATTAACCAATAAACTCACCCCAGATCCAACGGTAATCCTAGGGTTAAAGCAATGTCCCACGTTTCTTTTATCAAATATCTTTATTTAGCTCCGAAAAGCATTCATTGCTGTTCAAAAACGCACCAAAAATGCGCATTTTTGCCGCAGCGTTTTTGCTGCCAAGAGATGCAGAAACCTTGCAGACATTTCTGCAATCAAATCCTGAACATGAACACATAGCCTAAGAGGCAACGCTTGGAATATTGAGACGACAACGAAACTTCATGGATTTGTCAATAAAATGTAACAAAGTGCGGAATCTTTCTAATTGTCCGTCAGTAACTATAGAAACAGCCGACTAACAGTGCAAAAACACATAAACCGCAAAATGTGAAAACCAAAATGTGTGTCAGTGTCAGGACTTTTAGTCCCATTACCCAGTCCCTTCGCAGCTAATTTTCATTTTTCCCTCTTCTTCATCCCAAAGTCACCACTTTTTTATTTTCTTATCTACATGGACGCCTGATTGTTTTTTGAAGGTCAACATGTATGCAGGGCCGCCATCAGGGCATTACTGCCCTTACTGCTGCACGGGGGCCGGTGAGCAGAAGTAAAGAGCCCCCCCTCTTGTGCTTCTGCTCACCGGGCCCCGGGGGAGCTTGTGCCGGAGCACGGTTTACATCTCCTCAGCGCAGGGACCCTTAGATCTCTCATGGCCGTCAAAACTGAAGGACCGTGCAGCTCCAGGGGAGTCCCTCCGCCTCTTTTGTGACGTGCTGTAGACGGCACGTACGCGATGACGTCATCGTGTACTCGCTGGCATCACAACCAGGATGATGCCAGTCCAGAAATGGAGCTGCGGGGGATCATTTTTTTTAATAGAATTAATTAAATGGTCTTAAGAGAGAGCTAATGATGAATTGGGAGTGGGGAGAGCACATGGTGAACTGTGAGTGGGGGGTTGGGAGAGCATATGATGAATTGGGAGTGGGGGGTGGGGAGAGCAAATGATGAATTGGGAGTGGGGGGTGGGGAGAGCAAATGATGAATTGGGAGTGGGGGGTGGGGAGAGCACATGATGAATTAGGAGTGGGGGGTGGGGAGAGCACATGATGAATTGGGAGTGTGGTGTGGTGAGAGCATATGATGAATTTGGAGTGGGGGGTGGGGACAGCACATGATGAATTGGTAGTGGGGGGTGGGGAGAGCATATGATGAATTTGGAGTGGGGGGTGGGGAGAGCACATGATGAATTAGGAGTGGGGGGTGGGAAGAACATATAATGAATTGGGAGTGGTGAAAGCATATGATCAACTGGGAGTGGAGGGATGGGGAGAGCATATGATGAATTGGGAGTTGGAGGTGGCGAGATTATATGATCAACTGGGAGTGGGGGTGGAGAGAGCCAATGATGAATTGGGAGTGGGGGGTGGGGAGAACACATGATCAACTGGGGGTGGGGAGAACAAATTATGAATTGGGAGTGGGGGGTGGGGAGAGCAAATGATTTGGGAGTGAGGTTAGGGAGAGCAAATTATTTGGGAATGAGGGGGCAAATGATGAATTGGGGGTTGGGAGAGCAAATGACGAATTGGGTGTGGGCGGTGGGGAGAGCAAATGACGAACTGGTTGTGGGCTGTGGGGAGAGCAAATGATAAATTGGGAGTGGGGGTGGGGAAAGCAAATGGAGAATTGGGAGTGGGGGGTGGGGAGAGCAAATGATGACTTGCGGGTGGAGGGAGAGAGAAAATGATAATGAATTGAAAGTGGGGGAGAGTAAATGATGATGAAACGGGGATGGGAGAAAGAGAGGACATGACAAAATGAATTGGGGTGGAGGGGGGCATATAATTATTATGAATCAGGAGAGTAGGGACGTTGAGGATGACGGAGTGTGACTGGTAATTAAGAGTACAGGTTCTAATTAATTTATATATTTATAAGGTGAGAAAAGTGGCTATTTATAGTCAGTGGGGGCGCAGTAATGTATTGCAATTTATATTTGGAATGGTGGGCTGCATAATGACTAATTATATATTAATGGTGGATGCACGTCTGTATTCAGCTGTGTAATGTAGAAATTGGGGAATATACTCTAGATAACTGTGTGTTATTTTCTGCAGAGATGAGTCCTGGCTGGAAGACGTGATGGCGGTCTGCACTGGATGAAGAAGAAAAGCGAAGATGAAGGACTTCAACTAGAGAAGTCATCGATGAGTCAGTGTGCTACCTGTACACTATATACTATGTACAGAGCTCCTGTGTATAATATCACTGGTGATCACTGTATTACCTGTATACTATACACTATATACAGAGCTCCTGTGTATAATGTCACTGGTGATCACTGTATTACCTGTACACTGACACTATATACAGAGCTCCTGTGTATAATGTCACTGGTGATCACTGTATTACCTGTACACTATATACAGAGCTCCTGTGTATAATGTCACTGGTGATCACTGTATTACCTGTACACTATATACAGAGCTCCTGTGTATAATGTCACTGGTGATCACTGTATTACCTGTACACTATATACAGAGCTCCTGTGTATAATGTCACTGGTGATCACTGTATTACCTGTACACTATACACTATATACAGAGCTCCTGTGTATAATGTCACTGGTGATCACTGTATTACCTGTACACTGACACTATATACAGAGCTCCTGTGTATAATGTCACTGGTGATCACTGTATTACCTGTACACTGACACTATATACAGAGCTCCTGTATATAATGTCACTGGTGATCCCTGTATTACCTGTACACTATATACAGAGCTCCTGTGTATAATGTCACTGGTGATCACTGTATTACCTGTACACTATACACTATATACAGAGCTCCTGTGTATAATGTCACTGGTGATCACTGTATTACCTGTACACTATATACAGAGCTCCTGTGTATAATGTCACTGGTGATCACTGTATTACCTGTACACTATACACTATATACAGAGCTCCTGTGTATAATGTCACTGGTGATCCCTGTATTACCTGTACACTGACACTATATACAGAGCTCCTGTGTATAATGTCACTGGTGATCACTGTATTACCTATACACTGACACTATATACAGAGCTCCTGTGCATAATGTCACTGGTGATCACTGTATTACCTGTACACTGATACTATATACAGAGCTCCTGTGTATAATGTCACTGGTGATCACTATTATCTGTACACTATATACAGAGCTACTGTGTATAATGTCACTGGTGATCCCTGTATTACCTGTACACTGACACTATATACAGAGCGCCTGTGTATAATGTCCCTGGTGATCACTATTACCTGTACACTATATACAGAGCTCCTGTGTATAATGTCACTGGTGATCACTGTATTACCTGTACACTATACACTATATACAGAGCTCCTGTGTATAATGTCACTGGTGATCACTGTATTACCTGTACACTATATACAGAGCTCCTGTGTATAATGTCACTGGTGATCCCTGTATTACCTGTACACTATATACAGAGCTCCTGTGTATAATGTCACTGGTGATCACTGTATTACCTGTACACTATACACTATATACAGAGCTCCTGTGTATAATGTCACTGGTGATCCCTGTATTACCTGTACACTGACACTATATACAGAGCTCCTGTGTATAATGTCACTGGTGATCACTGTATTACCTATACACTGACACTATATACAGAGCTCCTGTGTATAATGTCACTGGTGATCACTGTATTACCTGTACACTGATACTATATACAGAGCTCCTGTGTATAATGTCCCTGGTGATCACTATTACCTGTACACTATATACAGAGCTCCTGTGTATAATGTCACTGGTGATCACTGTATTACCTGTACACTATACACTATATACAGAGCTCCTGTGTATAATGTCACTGGTGATCCCTGTATTACCTGTACACTGACACTATATACAGAGCTCCTGTGTATAATGTCACTGGTGATCACTGTATTACCTGTACACTGACATTATATACAGAGCTCCTGTGTATAATGTCACTGGTGATCACTATTACCTGTACACTATATACAGAGCTCCTGTGTATAATGTCACTGGTGATCACTGTATTACCTGTACACTATACACTATATACAGAGCTCCTGTGTATAATGTTACTGGTGATCCCTGTATTACCTGTACACTGACACTATATACAGAGCTCCTGTGTATAATGTCACTGGTGATCACTGTATTACCTGTACACTGACATTATATACAGAGCTCCTGTGTATAATGTCACTGGTGATCACTATTACCTGTACACTATATACAGAGCTCCTGTGTATAATGTCACTGGTGATCACTGTATTACCTGTACACTATACACTATATACAGAGCTCCTGTGTATAATGTCACTGGTGATCCCTGTATTACCTGTACACTGACACTATATACAGAGCTCCTGTGTATAATGTCACTGGTGATCACTGTATTACCTGTACACTATATACAGAGCTCCGGTGTATAATGTCACTGGTGATCACTGTATTACCTATACACTGACACTATATACAGAGCTCCTGTGTATAATGTCACTGGTGATCACTGTATTACCTGTACACTGATACTATATACAGAGCTCCTGTGTATAATGTCCCTGGTGATCACTATTACCTGTACACTATATACAGAGCTCCTGTGTATAATGTCACTGGTGATCACTGTATTACCTGTACACTGACATTATATACAGAGCTCCTGTGTATAATGTCACTGGTGATCACTATTACCTGTACACTATATACAGAGCTCCTGTGTATAATGTCACTGGTGATCACTGTATTACCTGTACACTATACACTATATACAGAGCTCCTGTGTATAATGTCACTGGTGATCCCTGTATTACCTGTACACTGACACTATATACAGAGCTCCTGTGTATAATGTCACTGGTGATCACTGTATTACCTGTACACTGACATTATATACAGAGCTCCTGTGTATAATGTCACTGGTGATCACTATTACCTGTACACTATATACAGAGCTCCTGTGTATAATGTCACTGGTGATCACTGTATTACCTGTACACTATACACTATATACAGAGCTCCTGTGTATAATGTCACTGGTGATCCCTGTATTACCTGTACACTGACACTATATACAGAGCTCCTGTGTATAATGTCACTGGTGATCACTGTATTACCTGTACACTGACACTATATACAGAGCGCCTGTGTATAATGTCCCTGGTGATCACTATTACCTGTACACTATATACAGAGCTCCTGTGTATAATGTCACTGGTGATCACTGTATTACCTGTACACTATACACTATATACAGAGCTCCTGTGTATAATGTCACTGGTGATCACTGTATTACCTGTACACTATATACAGAGCTCCTGTGTATAATGTCACTGGTGATCCCTGTATTACCTGTACACTATATACAGAGCTCCTGTGTATAATGTCACTGGTGATCACTGTATTACCTGTACACTATACACTATATACAGAGCTCCTGTGTATAATGTCACTGGTGATCCCTGTATTACCTGTACACTGACACTATATACAGAGCTCCTGTGTATAATGTCACTGGTGATCACTGTATTACCTATACACTGACACTATATACAGAGCTCCTGTGTATAATGTCACTGGTGATCACTGTATTACCTGTACACTGATACTATATACAGAGCTCCTGTGTATAATGTCCCTGGTGATCACTATTACCTGTACACTATATACAGAGCTCCTGTGTATAATGTCACTGGTGATCACTGTATTACCTGTACACTATACACTATATACAGAGCTCCTGTGTATAATGTCACTGGTGATCCCTGTATTACCTGTACACTGACACTATATACAGAGCTCCTGTGTATAATGTCACTGGTGATCACTGTATTACCTGTACACTGACATTATATACAGAGCTCCTGTGTATAATGTCACTGGTGATCACTATTACCTGTACACTATATACAGAGCTCCTGTGTATAATGTCACTGGTGATCACTGTATTACCTGTACACTATACACTATATACAGAGCTCCTGTGTATAATGTCACTGGTGATCCCTGTATTACCTGTACACTGACACTATATACAGAGCTCCTGTGTATAATGTCACTGGTGATCACTGTATTACCTGTACACTATATACAGAGCTCCGGTGTATAATGTCACTGGTGATCACTGTATTACCTATACACTGACACTATATACAGAGCTCCTGTGTATAATGTCACTGGTGATCACTGTATTACCTGTACACTGATACTATATACAGAGCTCCTGTGTATAATGTCCCTGGTGATCACTATTACCTGTACACTATATACAGAGCTCCTGTGTATAATGTCACTGGTGATCACTGTATTACCTGTACACTGACATTATATACAGAGCTCCTGTGTATAATGTCACTGGTGATCACTATTACCTGTACACTATATACAGAGCTCCTGTGTATAATGTCACTGGTGATCACTGTATTACCTGTACACTATACACTATATACAGAGCTCCTGTGTATAATGTCACTGGTGATCCCTGTATTACCTGTACACTGACACTATATACAGAGCTCCTGTGTATAATGTCACTGGTGATCACTGTATTACCTGTACACTGACATTATATACAGAGCTCCTGTGTATAATGTCACTGGTGATCACTATTACCTGTACACTATATACAGAGCTCCTGTGTATAATGTCACTGGTGATCACTGTATTACCTGTACACTGACATTATATACAGAGCTCCTGTGTATAATGTCACTGGTGATCACTGTATTACCTGTACACTGATACTATATACAGAGCTCCTGTGTATAATGTCCCTGGTGATCACTATTACCTGTACACTATATACAGAGCTCCTGTGTATAATGTCACTGGTGATCCCTGTATTACCTGTACACTGACACTATATACAGAGCTCCTGTGTATAATGTCACTGGTGATCACTGTATTACCTGTACACTGACATTATATACAGAGCTCCTGTGTATAATGTCACTGGTGATCACTATTACCTGTACACTATATACAGAGCTCCTGTGTATAATGTCACTGGTGATCACTGTATTACCTGTACACTATACACTATATACAGAGCTCCTGTGTATAATGTCACTGGTGATCCCTGTATTACCTGTACACTGACACTATATACAGAGCTCCTGTGTATAATGTCACTGGTGATCACTGTATTACCTGTACACTATATACAGAGCTCCGGTGTATAATGTCACTGGTGATCACTGTATTACCTATACACTGACACTATATACAGAGCTCCTGTGTATAATGTCACTGGTGATCACTGTATTACGTGTACACTGATACTATATACAGAGCTCCTGTGTATAATGTCCCTGGTGATCACTATTACCTGTACCCTATATACAGAGCTCCTGTGTATAATGTCACTGGTGATCACTGTATTACCTGTACACTGACACTATATACAGAGCTCCTGTGTCTAATGTCCCTGGTGATCACTATTACCTGTACACTATATACAGAGCTCCTGTGTATAATGTCACTGGTGATCACTGTATTACCTGTACACTGACATTATATACAGAGCTCCTGTGTATAATGTCACTGGTGATCACTGTATTACCTGTACACTATACACTATATACAGAGCTCCTGTGTATAATGTCACTGGTGATCACTGTATTACCTGTACACTATATACAGAGCTCCTGTGTATAATGTCACTGGTGATCACTGTATTACCTGTACACTGACACTATATACAGAGCTCCTGTGTATAATGTCACTGGTGATCACTGTATTACCTGTACACTATACACTATATACAGAGCTCCTGTGTATAATGTCACTGATGATCACTGTATTACCTGTACACTATATACAGAGCTCCTGTGTATAATGTCACCGGTGATCCCTGTATTACCTGTACACTATATACACAGCTTCTGTGTATAAACTCACTGATGATCACTGGATTACCTGTACACTGACACTATACACTGTATACTATGTACATAGCTCCTCTTTATAATGGCACTCAGGGTAATATTAGTACTGTGTTTTTATTAATGATCAGTATTGTAGCATTCGGTGACTATATGGTGGCAATAAGTGGTCTGGTCACGGTGTGGAGTTATTTGTTCCTTGTACAGTACAGACCAAAAGTTTGGACACACCTTCTCATTTAAAGATTTTTCTGTATTTTCATGACTATGAAAATTGTACATTCACACTGAAGGCATCAAAACTATGAATTACCACATGTGGAATTATATACTTAACAAAAAAGTGTGAAACAACTGAAAATATGTCTTATATTCTAGGTTCTTCAAAGTAGCCACCTTTTGCTTTGATGACTGCTTTGCACACTCTTGGCATTCTCTTGATGAGCTTCAAGAGGTAGTCACCGGAAATGGTTTTCACTTCACAGGTGTGCCCTGTCAGGTTTAATAAGTGGGATTTCTTACCTTATAAATGGGGTTGGGACCATCAGTTGTGTTGTGCAGAAGTCTGGTGGATACACAGCTGATAGTCCTACTGAATAGACTGTTAGAATTTGTATTATGGCAAGAAAAAAGCAGCTAAGTAAAGAAAAACGAGCGGCCATCATTACTTTAAGAAATGAAGGTCAGTCAGTCCGAAAAATTGGGCAAACTTTAAAAGTGTCCCCAAGTGCAGTTGCAAAAACCATCAAGCGCTACAAAGAAACTGGCTCACATGAGGACCGCCCCAGGAAAGGAAGACCAAGAATCACCTCTGCTTCTGAGGATAAGTTTATCCGAGTCTCCAGCCTCAGAAATCGCAGGTTAACAGCAGTTCAGATTAGAGACCAGGTCAATGCCACACAGAGTTCTAGCAGCAGACACATCTCTACAACAACTGTTAAGAGGAGACTTTGTGCAGCAGGCCTTCATGGTAAAATAGCTGCTAGGAAAACACTGCTAAGGACAGGCAACAAGCAGAAGAGACTTGTTTGGGCTAAAGAACACAAGGAATGGACATTAGACCAGTGGAAATCTGTGCTTTGGTCTGATGAGTCCAAATTTGAGATCTTTGGTTCCAACCACAGTGTCTTTGTGCGACGCAGAAAAGGTGAACGGATGGACTCTACATGCCTGGTTCCCACCGTGAAGCATGGAGGAGGAGGTGTGATGGTGGGGGGGCTTTGCTGGTGACACTGTTGGGGATTTATTCAAAATTGAAGGCATACTGAACCAGCATGGCTACCACAGCATCTTGCAGCGGCATGCTATTCCATCCGGTTTGCGTTTAGTTGGACCATCATTTATTTTTCAACAGGACAATGACCCCAAACACCTCCAGGCTGTGTAAGGGCTATTTGACCAAGAAGGAGAGTGATGGGGGGCTACGCCAGATGACCTGGCCTCCACAGTCACCAGACCTGAACCCAATCGAGATGGTTTGGGGTGAGCTGGACCGCAGAGTGAAAGCAAAAGGGCCAACAAGTGCTAAGCATCTCTGGGAACTCCTTCAAGATTGTTGGAAAACCATTTCCGGTGACTACTTCTTGAAGCTCATCAAGAGAATGCCAAGAGTGTGCAAAGCAGTCATCAAAGCAAAAGGTGGCTACTGTGAAGAACCTAGAATATCAGTTGTTTCACACTTTTTTGTTAAGTATATAATTCCACATGTGGTAATTCATAGTTTTGATGCCTTCAGTGTGAATGTACAATTTTCAAAGTCATGAAAATACAGAAAAATCTTCAAATGAGAAGGTGTGTCCAAACTTTTGGTCTGTACTGTATGTGGTATTATTCGGTCAATATGTGGTGGTAATATGTGGTCTGGTCATGGTGTGGCGATATTTGTCCGTTGTATGTGGTGGTAATATGTGGTGGTATTCCTTGTATGCAGTATTATTTGGTCACTATGTGGTGGTAATATGTGGTCCGGCCATGGTGTGACGGTATTTGTCCCTTGTATGTGGTATTATTCGGTCAATATGTGGTGGTAATATGTGGTCTGGTCATGGTGTGGCGATATTTTTCCCTTGTATGTGGTGGTAATATGTGGTGGTATTCCTTGTATGTGGTATTATTCGGTCACTATGTTGTGGTAATATGTGGTCCGGCCATGGTGTGACGTTATCTATCCCTTATATATGATATTATTGATCATTTTGAAAAATGTACGTGACACATTCCCTTAAAGAAAAATAAATAAAAATATACCTAAAAAGAGTACTGGATATTTTAAGAAATGTTTAATAGGTTAGAGTAGAGTAAGGCCCGGCCAAAAGAGTCTCCTTGTCCTGGTGGCGGCTTCAAAAATTTTTTGGCCAAAACAAAATCTACTGGCTATGTATGTGATATGGTTTTCAATGGAAGCTGTTAATGTGTGATCGGTGAGGACGTGGTGCAGAAGTGGAGTTTTTCCAAGAGTGAGGGGTGGGACTGTGGAAGGTTTAAGGGATGGAGGAGGAGCTAGGGTGGAGCCTGGGCGGAGTCTCTAAGGGGCCCAAAAATTTTGATAGTGTGGGGCTCTGAAATTCCTGGTGGTAGTCCTGCATGTATGAGCAATTGTGGAGATTTGATATTTTTCTCCTTATGGCGTTTACCAATTGGGTTGATTCATTTTATATTTTGACAGGTCGGACTTTTTTTAAAGAGCTTGACAGCGGAATTTAAATGATTAATGGCTGCAGCCGGCGCTCCGTTTTTATACATAGATGGGGGCTCGTTAATGTTTCCTCTGTACAAGCAATCACGTACATGTATGTAATATCATGGCAAGGGGTTAAAGAATAGCAGTACCGACCGCACATCTCGTCTGGACAATTAGCTTTCAAATGGGGTTTTATATTCTATGCATGAGAATAAAGGAGTTAAAGACAAGCTTGGGTTTTACCTGTCCGAGATGCAAGCCAGCGGGCAGACCCAAGGGTCAGGTAGGAGCTGCGGCTTGATGTTGTTTTAGGTGTTTTTAACTCCTTTATTCTTGTGAATAAAATAACAGAAAAAAACAATTGACCACTAAATGTCTGGTTGTTATCTAATGTAAAATCATGGCATGATTGTTGGCGGTGATCGCTTGTTAAACTAATGGTCTTAGCAGGACTGATAGCAGCAGCATCATCGGATACATGCACCGACGCTGGGAATGTGGATTCAGCTCTAAATATTGCACATGTGGTAACGTTGTGTATTATCTGTGTTTACTACGAAGGATGCTGGAAGCTTTATGGAACTCTGCCTTGCTCCGTTTTCAGTGCTGTCCTTGTGGTGAAGAGATGACCGGTGAAATATTGATAAAGGTGTCTCACCAGATTTCACATTCGCTGTCTCTTTCCAATATTGTGGTCTGGCTACTTGAGCTTTATCTGTGGCTTGTGCTGGTATAGACTGGCACAGATCCGGCATCAATGACCTAAAGGATTGACAAACTATTTAGACTCATGAATGTCCTAAAACACTCCTTAAAGGATACTACTAACCCCCCAACGAAAGAAAAAGGAGGAGACAAACGTAGTGAGACAGAAGAGGCACCTGAAGAGCCAAAGAAGAAGGAGTGCACACAAGAGCCAAAGAAGGAGGAGACCACACAAGAGCCAAAGAAGGAGGAGTGCACACAAGAGCCAAAGAAGGAGGAGACCACACAAGAGGTAAAGAAGGAGGAGACCACACAAGAGGCAAAGAAAAAGGTGGAGGAGGAGGAGACCACGCAAGAGCCAAAGAAGAAGGAGGAGGAGACCACACAAGAGCCAAAGAAAAGGAGGAGGAGGAGAACCCACAAGAGCCAAAGAAGAAGGAGGAGGAGACCACGCAAGAGCCAAAGAAGGAGGAGACCACGCAAGAGCCAAAGAAGAAGGAGCAGGAGACCACGCAAGAGCCAAAGAAGAAGGAGGAGGAGGAGACCACGCAATAGCCAAAGAAGGAGGAGACCACGCAAGAGCCAAAGAAAAAGGAGGAGGAGAACACACAAGAGCCAAAGAAGAAGGAGGAGACAAACGTAGTGAGACAGAAGAGGCACCTGAAGAGCCAAAGAAGAAGGAGTGCACACAAGAGCCAAAGAAGGAGGAGACCACACAAGAGCCAAAGAAGGAGGAGTGCACACAAGAGCCAAAGAAGGAGACCACACAAGATCCAAAGAAGGAGGAGACCACACAAGAGCCAAAGAAAAAGGTGGAGGAGGAGGAGACCACGCAAGAGCCAAAGAAGAAGGAGGAGGAGACCACACAAGAGCCAAAGAAAAGGAGGAGGAGGAGGAGAACCCACAAGAGCCAAAGAAGAAGGAGGAGACCACGCAAGAGCCAAAGAAGGAGGAGACCACGCAAGAGCCAAAGAAGAAGGAGGAGGAGACCACGCAAGAGCCAAAGAAGAAGGAGGAGGAGACCACGCAAGAGCCAAAGAAGGAGACCACGCAAGAGCCAAAGAAAAAGGAGAACACACAAGAGCCAAAGAAAAAGGAGGAGACCACGCAAGAGCCAAAGAAGAAGGCAGAGGAGACCACGCAAGAGCCAAAGAAGAAGGAGGAGGAGACCACGCAAGAGCCAAAGAAGAAGGAGGAGGAGGAGACCACGCAAGAGCCAAAGAAGAAGGAGGAGGAGGAGACCACGCAAGAGCCAAAGAAGAAGGAGGAGACCACGCAAGAGCCAAAGAAGAAGGAGGAGGAGGAGGAGACCACGCAAGAGCCAAAGAAGAAGGAAGAGACCACGCAAGAGCCAAAGAAGAAGGAGGAGGAGGAGGAGACCACGCAAGAGCCAAAGAAGAAGGAAGAGGAGAAGACCACGCAAGAGCCAAAGAAGAAGGAGGAGGAGACCACGCAAGAGCCAAAGAAGAAGGAGGAGGAGACCACGCAAGAGCCAAAGAAGAAGGAAGAGGAGACCACGCAAGAGCCAAAGAAGAAGGAGGAGGAGACCACGCAAGAGCCAAAGAAGAACGAGGAGGAGGAGACCACGCAAGAGTCAAAGAAGAAGGAGGAGGAGACCACGCAAGAGTCAAAGAAGAAGGAGGAGGAGACCACGCAAGAGCCAAAGAAGAAGGAGACCACGCAAGAGCCAAAGAAGAAGGAGGAGGAGACCACGCAAGAGCCAAAGAAGAAGAAGGAGGAGGAGACCACGCAAGAGCCAAAGAAGAAGGAGGAGGAGGAGACCACGCAAGAGCCAAAGAAGAAGGAGGAGGAGACCACGCAAGAGCCAAAGAAGAAGGAGGAGGAGACCACGCAAGAGCCAAAGAAGAAGAAAGAGGAGGAGGAGACCACGCAAGAGCCAAAGAAGAAGGAGGAGGAGACCACGCAAGAGCTAAAGAAGAAGGAGGAGGAGACCACGCAAGAGCCAAACAAGAAGGAGGAGGAGGAGACCACGCAAGAGCCAAAGAAGGAGGAGGAGGAGACCACGCAAGAGCCAAAGAAGAAGGAGACCACGCAAGAGCCAAAGAAGAAGGAGGAGGAGGAGACCACACAAGAGCCAAAGAAGAAGGAGGAGGAGACCACGCAAGAGCCAAAGAAGAAGGAGGAGGAGACCACGCAAGAGCCAAAGAAAAAGGAGGAGGAGAACACACAAGAGCCAAAGAAGAAGGAGGAGGAGACCACGCAAGAGCCAAAGAAGAAGAAAGATGAGGAGGAGGAGACCACGCAAGAGCCAAAGAAGAAGGAGGAGACCACGCAAAAGCCAAAGAAGAAGAAGGAGACCACGCAAGAGCCAAAGAAGGAGGAGGAGGAGACCACGCAAGAGCCAAAGAAGGAGGAGGAGGAGACCACGCAAGAGCCAAAGAAGGAGGAGGAGACCACGCAAGAGCCAAAGAAGAAGGAGGAGGAGACCACGCAAGAGCCAAAGAAGAAGGAGGAGGAGACCACGCAAGAGCCAAAGAAGGAGGAGGAGGAGACCACGCAAGAGCCATAGAAGGAGGAGGAGGAGACCACGCAAGAGCCATAGAAGGAGGAGGAGGAGACCACACAAGAGCCATAGAAGGAGGAGACCACGCAAGAGCCAAAGAAAGGGGAGGAGACCACGCAAGAGCCAAAGAAGAAGGAGGAGGAGACCATGCAAGAGCCAAAAGAAGAAGGAGGAGGAGGAGACCACGCAAGAGTCAAAGAAGAAGGAGGAGACCACGCAAGAGCCAAAGAAGAAGGAGACTACGCAAGAGCCAAAGAAGAAGGAGGAGGAGACCATGGAAGAGCCAAAGAAGGAGGAGGAGGAGACCACGCAAGAGCCAAAAAAGAAGGAGGAGGAGACGACCATGCAAGAGCCAAAGAAGAAGGAGGAGGAGACCACGCAAGAGCCAAAGAAGGAGGAGGAGGAGACCACGCAAGAGCCAAAGAAGGAGGAGGGGGAGACCACGCAAGAGCCAAAGAAGAAGGAGGAGGAGACCATGCAAGAGCCATAGAAGAAGGAGGAGGAGACCACGCAAGAGCCATAGAAGAAGGAGGAGGAGACCACGCAAGAGCCATAGAAGAAGGAGGAGGAGACAAAGCAAGAGCCATAGAAGAAGGAGGAGGAGACCACGCAAGAGCCATAGAAGGAGGAGACCACGCAAGAGCCAAAGAAGAAGGAGGAGGAGACCACGCAAGAGCCATAGAAGAAGGAGAAGACCACGCAAGAGCCATAGAAGAAGGCGGAGGAGACCACGCAAGAGCCATAGAAGAAGGAGGAGGAGACCACGCAAGAGCCATAGAAGAAGGAGGAGGAGACCACGCAAGAGCCATAGAATAAGGAGGAGGAGACCACGCAAGAGCCATAGAAGAAGGAGGAGGAGACCACGCAAGAGCCATCGAAGAAGGAGGAGACCACGCAAGAGCCAAAGAAGAAGGAGGAGGAGACCACGCAAGAGCCAAAGAAGAAGGAGGAGGAGACCACGCAAGAGCCATCGAAGAAGGAGGAGACCACGCAAGAGCCAAAGAAGAAGGAGGAGGAGACCACGCAAGAGCCAAAGAAGAAGGAGGAGGAGACCACGCAAGAGCCAAAGAAGAAGGAGGAGGAGACCACGCAAGAGCCAAAGAAGAAGGAGGAGGAGACCATGCAAGAGCCAAAGAAGAAGGAGACAACACAAGAGACAAAGACGGGGATAGAGATAATAAAATTAGAGGCAACCAAAAAAACAATAACAATGAGTGGAAAACAAAATAGACAAAGTAGATGACTTATTTATTTTACTCACTTATATAGCGCCATCATACTCCACAGTGCTGTACACACATCATCACTATCCCCACTGTGGCTCACAATCTAAGTTCCCCATCAGTATGTCTGCGGCATGTGAGAGAAAACTGGAGGAAACCCAGGCAAACACGGGGACAACATACAAACTCCTTGTAGCTGATCTCCGTGGTGAGATTTGAACTCAGGACCCCAGCGCTACAAAGCAACAGTGCTAACCACTGAGCAACCATGCTGCTCTATATATAGTACAGTGCTAATCACTGAGCCACTGTGCTTCCCTATATGTAATGTAGTGATGACCACTGAGCCACCGTGCTGCCCTATATATAGTACAGTGCTAATCACTGAGCCACCATGCTGCCCTATATATAATACAGTGCTGACCACTGAGCCAACGTGCTGCTCTATATATAGCACAGTGCCGACCACTGAGCCACAGTGCTGTCCTATATATAGTACAGTGCTAACCACTGAGCCACCGTGCTGCCCTATATATAGTACATGCTAATCACTGAGCCACCATGCTGCCCTATATATAGTACAGTGCTAATCACTGAGCCACCATGCTGCCCTATATATAGTACAGTGCTAATCACTGAGCCACTGTGCTTCCCTATATGTAATGTAGTGCTAACCACTGAGCAACCATGCTGCTCTATATATAGTACAGTGCTAATCACTGAGCCACTGTGCTTCCCTATATGTAATGTAGTGATGACCACTGAGCCACCGTGCTGCCCTATATATAGTACAGTGCTAATCACTGAGCCACCATGCTGCCCTATATATAATACAGTGCTGACCACTGAGCCAACGTGCTGCTCTATATATAGCACAGTGCCGACCACTGAGCCACAGTGCTGTCCTATATATAGTACAGTGCTAACCACTGAGCCACCGTGCTGCCCTATATATAGTACATGCTAATCACTGAGCCACCATGCTGCCCTATATATAGTACAGTGCTAATCACTGAGCCACCATGCTGCCCTATATATAGTACAGTGCTAATCACTGAGCCACCATGCTGCCCTATATATAGTACAGTGCTAACCACTGAGCCACTGTGCTGCCCTATATATAGTACAGTGCTAATCACTGAGCCACCATGTTGCCCTATATATAGTACAGTGCTAACCACTGAGCCACCGTGCTGCCCTATATATAGTACAGTGCTGACCACAGAGCCAACGTGCAGCTCTATATATAGCACAGTGCTGACCACTGAGCCACCGTGCTGCCCTATATATAGTACAGTGCTACCACTGAGCCACCATGCTGCCTTATATACAGTGCTAACCGCTGAGCCACCGTGCAGCTCTATATATAGTACAGTGCTAACCACAGAGCCAACGTGCAGCTCTATATATAGTACAGTGCTAACCACTGAGCCACCGTGCTGCCCTATATATAGTACAGTGCTGACCACAGAGCCAACGTGCAGCTCTATATATAGTACAGTGCTACCACTGAGCCACCATGCTGCCCTATATATAGCACAGTGCTGACCACTGAGCCACCGTGCTGCCCTATATATAGTACAGTGCTGACCACAGAGCCAACGTGCAGCTCTATATATAGTACAGTGCTAACCACTGAGGCACCGTGCTGCCCTATATATAGCACAGTGCTGACCACAGAGCCAACGTGCAGCTCTATATATAGCACAGTGCCGACCACTGAGCCACAGTGCTGTCCCATATATAGTACAGTGCTAACCACTGAGCCACCATGCTGCCTTATATACAGTGCTAACCACTGAGACATGCTGCCCTGTATATAGTACAGTGTTAACCACTGAGACATGCTGCCGTATACCTTCAAAAGGAACCTGAAGACCCACCTCTTCCGACAAGCCTACAACCTGCAGTAACCACTGCTCCACCATACCGCTGCACGACCAGCTCTACCCTCACCTACTGTATCCTCACCCATCCCTTGTAGATTGTGAGCCCTCGCGGGCAGGGTCCTCGCTCCGCCTGTACCAGTCGCTGTCACATTGTGTTCAAGATTATTGAAATTGTTCTTGTATTATACCCCCTTTTTCACATGTAAAGCGCCATGGAATAAATGGCGCTATAATAATAAATAATAATAATAATATATGTAGTACAGTGCTAATCACTGAGCCACCATGCTGCCCTATATATAGTACAGTGCTAACCACTGAGACATGCTGCCCTATATGTAGTACAGTGCTAACCACTGAGACATGCTGCCCTATATGTAGTACAGTGCTAACCATAGTCACTGTGCAGCCCTGTATATAGCACAGTGCTTACGACTGAGCCACCATGCTCCCTTTATATAGTACAGTGCTAACTACTGAGCCACAGTGCTCCCTATATATAGTACAATGCTAACCACTGTGCCCTATATATAGTACAGTGCTAATCACTGAGCCACCATGCTGCCCTATATATAGTACAGTGCTAACCACTGAGACATGCTGCCCTGTATATAGTACAGTGCTAACCACTGAGACATGCTGCCCTATATGTAGTACAGTGCTTACGACTGAGCCACCATGCTCCCTTTATATAGTACAGTGCTAACTACTGAGCCACCGTGCTGCCTGTAAGGCAAAAGGTATTTTTGCCCGAGTTTTTAAAAATGAGAGATGTTTTAAAAAAGGAAAAAAACCCCACCCCCTATCTGTTTGTAAGTGAAGACATAGAACTCACTTTTGCTTTTCCCCAAACCAGGAATCGTTATGACCCGCCATAAAACCTCAGTCCAGGGCAAGCGCTGGTACAAACCGGAAAATCCCTCCAAAAAATCCCATTGTTTAATTGTACAAACGTTTTATGCCAATTTTAATCACGCACAGGTCTGACAGAAACATCGGAACCACGTTTTTTGAATGCTCACCTTTTTCCCATTACAATAGTATAACTTGCATAACTGAGGAATGACCGGGAACTGAGATAATGGATTCTGAGCTTCTGAGCGTCATAGAGGTTTCATATTTAATATCTATCTTCATGAATATTGGTGACGGTCAAGATGATGTCTCCCTCTTGGATGTGGGACCCCCCCCCACACCAAGATATGGAATCTGAAGGATTTTTTAGGTCTTCTGCAGCTGGGTGGGCTCGCAAAGCCGAGCCCCCTTGTAAGGTAAATAAGGGGTGTTCCCCAGAGTTTTGGCTGCTTGCTAAAAACCAGATCGGCCATTTTTCAAGCCATTCCAACCAGGGACGCAGACGCATGCACTACACGCTGCGTGAAGGAATCAAGTCTAATTTCCGGGGAGCCGTCCCCCCCACAGAATCTGAGACCATCACCTTGTGAAGCAGGTTTTGCTATTACTTATCCCTTTTATTTTAATAACTGTTTATGCATACATGTAAATTGTCTCCTTTATAATATCTTGTATATATTTTGTAAACACTGCCCACCTTTTGGGAGTAAATCATTAATTATTTACCAGTTTCTTTCTTCTTGTCCTATGTCGAGCAAACACGTTCCTCACCCGCTAATTCACATTACCTACCAGGTACCCGATCCACCTGTTAAGCGATCGGTGGTGGCAGTATACCAGTATTTATGTGATATTGTGGTTTGAGGGTGGCTGGTCGGAGGTATATATACGTTCCTGGAAGGAACTGGTGGTATATATACGTCCTGTCACATCAGGTGCCACAATAGTCGACATAAATTAGAGCCGCTGCACCCGTGCTTATCCTCGGTCAATACCCTGTTTGACCAGCAGGATAAGGGGGCGCCAGAGAGCTGCAAGGTCTGACCCAAGTGGGTGTCGTTTTCATGACAAATTGGTGGCAAGCGGTGGGATCATAGGACATTAGTGATCTGGTTTGAGCAATCATTCCTCTCACTAAAAACTTGCACAAAAGTTTTGAAGATCGAACTCAGTGTTTATTAGATCTGAGACAATACTGTATGTGTAGCAGTTACCCCTACCCTTCTTCGTTTTTTCTTTTCTATTTTTATTTTGGTGATCATGGTCGTAGTTGGGGAGTCCTGGTATCACCAGCAGAAAAAGGACACTCTTACTGGAATATGTATAACCAAAGGCATTGACCCCCACGGCAAAAGCAAAGAACAAATGATTGCTGAACTGTTACAAGATGCTGCAGAGCCCGTCCGACAGCAGAGCCCTGATGAGGGGGCGGCCAGCCAAGGCCCGGATGGCGCTGCTGCCGGGGTCCAACCGGTGATTGCCAGCCATACCCGCAACCAGGGTAGTGTGGACCCCCACCTGCAGATGGCCTTGGAGGAGCTCGCCACAGACGATCATGATGGACGACTGCAGCTGATCCTGAAATTCCAGGAGCGGGCTGAGCGACAAGCCCAAGCTGACCGAGAGGCTGCTGAGCGACAAGCTGACCGAGAGGCTGCTGAGCGACAAGCTGACCGAGAGGCTGCTGAGCGACAAGCTGACCGAGAGGCTGCTGAGCGACAAGCCCAAGCTGACCGAGAGGCTGCTGAGCGACAAGCTGACCGAGAGGCTGCTGAGCGACAAGCTGACCGACAACACCAGCTGGAGCTAGCCCGGATTCAGAAGGAGTTGCCCTCTACGCAGACCCGTGAGTCCAACAGTGCCAGCTGCTTTAAACCTCGTCCTGAGCACTTCCCTGTGATGGAAAAGGATGGGGACTTGGACACATTTCTGCGAGGCTTTGAAAAGGCCTGCAGGCAGTATCAGCTGCCCACCGACCAATGGGCAAGATATTTGACTCCAGGGCTCCGAGGAAAAGCTTTGGAGGTGTTTGCTTCCCTCCCTCGAGGGCAGGATGGAGACTATGAGGCCGTCAAGCAGGCCCTGATAAAAAAGTACCAGCTGACTCCGGAGGTTTACCGGAAAAAATTCAGAACCCTCCAACGTGGACCACAGGACACCTACCGTGATGTGGTAGACGGGCTCAGAACCAACTTTGAGCAGTGGATCCAAGGACTGTCAGCGACCACCTTTGAGCAGCTAAAGGACCTGATGGTGAAAGACCAGTTCCTGCATCTGTGTCCGACCGAGGTACGGCAGTTCGTGATGGATCGGGAGCCACCTGATGCCAATAAAGCAGCGCAGATCGCAGACACCTACGAGGCCAACCGGAGACCAGAGGTGCGGAAGCCGGTCGTCACCAGCTGGAAAGGGGGTAAGCCATCAACCAGCATCCCTGCCCCTGCCAGCCGACCTTCCGGAGGCCTTTTTCCCGTTGCCAAGGCCCTGCCTGCATCCGATGCCCGCAGGTGTTATTCCTGCAACCAGACTGGTCATCTCAGCGCCACTTGCCCAGAGAAGCAGAGGAAGAACCCCCCATCCAAGGCCCCAGGGCCTAATGCCTCAGTTCTTTTGGTGGGTGGGACGGTTGGGAGGGCCTGTGAAATCTTCCAGTCTGTCATGGTGGGGAACACTGGCACTGTAGGCCTCAAGGACACTGGGGCCGAACGAACCCTCATCCGACCCGAACTGGTGTCCCCTGAAGCGCTTATTCCAGGAAAGACCCTGACTGTCACTGGGATTGGGGGCGTCCGATGCCCCTTGCCCATGGCCCGGGTTTTTATTGATTGGGGTGCGGGGAGTGGGGTGAAGGAAGTGGGAGTATCCAAAAACCTACCTGCAAATGTTTTGTTGGGAACTGATTTGGGGAGGATGTTTGCTTATTATGTCCCTAACACCCCTCCCCGATCTGATACGGTTGGTAAGGTTAATACTGATACTGTGAATGTCATTGCTTTACCTGATGATGATGATGATGATGTTGTTGTCTTGGAAGGTACAGGAGAACTCAGCCATGTCACTCTGCGGGGTGATGTTGCTGAGGATCCCCTAGCAGGAGCAAAGGTCAGTGCCAAGGGTAATGGGGAGAGGCACGAGGACCATGAAGCAGGTGGTGCTGTGCCAGTGACCAGTGTCACAACCGAAGGTGACCTGGCTGATAGTCGCTGCCCCATACGTAGCACTGTGCCTGAGGTAATGGAGGATGATGGAGAAGTAGTTCTCATGGCCTCGCAGGCTAATGAGACGGGGTTATTCCCCGGGGAGACGGCCTATATAGCCGCTGTTACCCGCAGTCAGAGTGCCCAGAACGCAAGTAACGCCCTGCCTTCTGGACCCTCCTCGAACAGAGGAATAACCGAATCAGGTATGGACCCAGAGCCGGTCCCAGAGGGTCCCAGTGAGGACGTGGCCTTAACCTCACTTCTGGCTTCCTCCAGCCAGGAGTTTCAGGCAGTTCTGCACTCAGATGCTAGCCTGGAGACGTTAAGGAGCCTCGCGGAGAAACCCACCTCCGAGTCGGATAAGGAGAGGGTATTCTGGGACCAAGGGAGGTTGTACCGGGAGACAGTTCCCTGTACACCCCAACAGGAGTGGCTGAGGGAAAGACAGCTGGTTGTCCCCTACCAATTCAGGGATGAGTTGTTGCGGATCGCCCATGAAATTCCACTCGCTGGACACTTGGGGGTCAGCAAAACCAAGGCCCAGCTGTCTCATCACTTTTATTGGCCCAAAATGAGGACAGATGTGGTGAACTACTGTCGATCCTGTACCACGTGTCAAAGAGTGGGAAAGTCAGGGCCGGCCCCCAAAGCCCCCCTGATCTCTTTGCCAGTGATAGAGGAGCCTTTCCAGAGGATTGCTGTGGACATTGTGGGACCACTGGCCATACCCAGCAGCTCTGGAAAACGATTCATCCTTACCGTGGTAGACTATGCTACCCGGTATCCGGAGGCAGTAGCCCTGTCCTCAATTAGGGCGGATAAGGTGGCGGACGCCCTCTTGGCCATCTTTTCGCGAGTAGGATTTCCCAGGGAGATGCTTACCGACCAGGGGACTCAGTTCATGTCACGCTTAATGGAGGCTCTATGTAAGAAAATGCAGGTGCAGCATTTGGTATCGAGCGCGTATCACCCACAGACCAATGGTTTGTGTGAGCGATTCAACGGTACCCTCAAACAGATGTTAAAAATGCTGGTTGAGACCCAGGGTCGCGACTGGGAGCGTTACCTCCCACACCTGCTATTTGCTTACAGAGAGGTTCCACAGGCCTCGACGGGGTTCTCCCCCTTTGAGCTCCTGTATGGCAGGCGTGTCCGAGGACCCCTTGGGTTGATAAGGGAATTCTGGGAAGAAGAGCCGAGCTCCCCAGGAGTGTCCATCGTGGAGTATGTCATGCGCTTCCGTGACAAGATGCAGACCTTGACGCAGTTGGTGCATGACAACCTGGCGCAAGCCCAGGCTGACCAGAAGCATTGGTACGACCAGAACGCCCGAGAACGGACCTACCAGGTGGGTCAGAAGGTGTGGGTGCTGGTCCCCGTACCAAAGGACAAGCTTCAGGCGGCCTGGGAAGGCCCGTACGTCATTCACCAACAGCTCAACCCGGTCACCTACGTGATCACACTTGACCACGAGCGGGGTAGGCGGAAGGCGTTTCACGTTAATATGATGAAGGCTCATCAAGAACGTGGAACCTGCGTCCTACCGGTCTGCAACCTGCCCGAGGATGGGGAGGATGACCCCCTCTTGGACATGCTCGCCCAAGCGAAGGCCAGCGGGTCCCTAGAGGATGTAGAGCTAAGCGACTTGCTATCCGCAGACCAGAGGTCTCAGATGCAAGCAGTGCTGAAACCCTTCCAAGCAGTGTTCACCAACCTGCCTGGCAGACTGAAGTGGCGGTCCATGAAGTGGACACCGGGAATCATGCCCCACTCCGGCGGACAGCTTATCGAATCTCCGACGAGGTGCAGCATGTCATGCGCCAGGAGGTCGAGGAGATGCTGCAGTTGGGGGTGATTAAGCGGTCCAAGAGCACGTGGGCCTCACCTGTAGTCCTGGTGCCTAAGAAGGACCGGACTACCCGGTTCTGTGTGGACTACAGGGGGCTCAACGCTATCACCGCTTCTGACGCACAACCAATGCCACGCATTGAGGAGCTGCTGGAGCGGTTAGCCAGTGCGAGCTATCTCTCCATTATGGATTTGAGTCGGGGATATTGGCAGATTCCCTTGAGCCCCGGGGCCCAGGAGAAGTCCGCCTTTATCACCCCCTTCGGATTGTATGAATCCACGGTCATGCCCTTCGGCATGAAAAATGCCCCTGCCACGTTCCAGCGAATGGTCAACCACCTGCTCCAGGGACTGGAGAGGTACGCAGTGGCGTACCTGGATGACATTGCCATCTTCAGTCCCACCTGGGAGGATCACCTCGAGCATCTGCAGCAGGTGCTCGGGCGCATTCACCAGGCGGGCTTGACCATCAAGCCGGGAAAGTGCCAGATGGGCATGAATGAGGTCCACTACCTGGGGCACCGGGTAGGTGGGGGTACTCTGAAGCCAGAGCCTGGGAAGGTGGACGCTATCGTGTCCTGGCCCACCCCCAGGACCAAGAAGCAGGTGCAGTCCTTCTTGGGCACCGCAGGGTACTATAGACGCTTTGTGCAGGACTATAGTAGCCTTGCGAAGCCCTTGACAGACCTCACCAGGAAGAGCCTACCCCATTCCGTCAAATGGACGGATGAATGCGAGGTGGCCTTTAGGGCTTTGAAGACTGCCCTGAGCAGCTCTCCTGTACTAAAGGCGGTCGACGACACACGGCCACTCTTAGTACAGACCGACGCCAGTGAGTTTGGCCTCGGTGCTGTACTCAGCCAGGTCGACTCGGGGAACCAAGAACACCCCGTGTTGTACCTAAGCCGGAAACTGCTGCCGAGGGAAGTGGCCTATTCCACCATAGAGAAGGAGTGCCTGGCCATTGTATGGGCCCTCAACCGC
Source organism: Phyllobates terribilis (assembly GCF_046119375.1). Classification (NCBI taxonomy): domain Eukaryota; kingdom Metazoa; phylum Chordata; class Amphibia; order Anura; family Dendrobatidae; genus Phyllobates; species Phyllobates terribilis. Next base: position 644,539,235 of record NW_027362763.1, on the reverse strand, counting down.
TTACAGCCTTACTTGTACGGGCACCCCTTCACTGTCGTGACTGACCACAACCCCCTGAGTTGGCTGCACACCATGTCAGGTGCCAACGGAAGGTTGTTACGCTGGAGCCTCACCCTCCAGCAGTACGACTTTACCGTTCAACACCGCAAGGGCAGCGAGCATGGCAATGCCGATGGGTTGTCCCGGCGAGGGGAGCCTCCAGACATACGCTTGGAGGAGTACCAGAAGGTCCTACCTCCATAGCGCAGTCAAAAAGGGGGAGGTGTCAGGCAAAAGGTATTTTTGCCCGAGTTTTTAAAAATGAGAGATGTTTTAAAAAAGGAAAAAAACCCCACCCCCTATCTGTTTGTAAGAGAAGACATAGAACTCACTTTTGCTTTTCCCCAAACCAGGAATTTTTATGACCCGCCATAAAACCTCAGTCCAGGGCAAGCGCTGGTACAAACCGGAAAATCCCTCCAAAAAATCCCATTGTTTAATTGTACAAACGTTTTATGCCAATTTTAATCACGCACAGGTCTGACAGAAACATCGGAACCACTTTTTTTGAATGCTTACCTTTTTCCCATTACAATAGTATAACTTGCATAACTGAGGAATGACCGGGAACTGAGATAATGGATTCTGAGCTTCTGAGCGTCATAGAGGTTTCATATTTAATATCTATCTTCATGAATATTGGTGACGGTCAAGATGATGTCTCCCTCTTGGATGTGGGACCCCCTCACACCAAGATATGGAATCTGAAGGATTTTTTAGGTCTTCTGCAGCTGGGTGGGCTCGCAAAGCCGAGCCCCCTTGTAAGGTAAATAAGGGGTGTTCCCCAGAGTTTTGGCTGCTTGCTAAAAACCAGATCGGCCATTTTTCAAGCCATTCCAACCAGGGACGCAGACGCATGCACTACACGCTGCGTGAAGGAATCAAGTCTAATTTCCGGGGAGCCGTCCCCCCCCACAGAATCTGAGACCATCACCTTGTGAAGCAGGTTTTGCTATTACTTATCCCTTTTATTTTAATAACTGCTTATGCATACATGTAAATTGTCTCTTTTATAATATCTTGTATATATTTTGTAAACACTGCCCCCCTTTTGGGAGTAAATCATAATTATTTACCAGTTTCTTTCTTCTTGTCCTATGTCGAGCAAACACGTTCCTCACCATCTAATTCACGTTACCTACCAGGTACCCGATCCACCTGTTAAGCGATCGGTGGTGGCAGTATACCAGTATTTATGTGATATTGTGGTTTGAGGGTGGCTGGTCGGAGGTATATATACGTTCCTGGAAGGAACTGGTGGTATATATACGTCCTGTCACATCACGTGCCACAATAGTCGACATAAATTAGAGCAGCTGCACCCGTGCTTATCCTCGGTCAATACCCTGTTTGACCAGCAGGATAAGGCGGCGCCAGAGAGCTGCAAGGTCTGACCCAAGTGGGTGTCGTTTTCATGACACTGCCCTATATACAGTACTAACCACTGAGCCATTGAGATGCCCATTATATAGTACAGTACTAACCACTGACCCACCATGCTGCACTATATACAGTCCAGTGCTAACCACTGAGCCAACATGCTGCCCTATACAGTACAGTGCTAACCACTGAGCCACCATGCTGCCTTACATACAGTTCTAACCACTGAGCCACAGTGTTGCCCTATATATAGTACAGTGCTAACCACTGAGTTACTGTGCAGCCCTATATATAGTACAGTGCTAACCACTGAGCCACCATGCTTTACTGTATACAGTATAGTGCTGACCACTGAGCCACCTTGCTGCCCTATATACACCGCGTGCAGAATTTTTAGGCAAATGCGTATTTTGATCACATGATGCTTTTTCTACATGTCGTCCTACTCCAAGCTGCATAGGCTGAGAGCCAACTACCAATGAAGTAAATCTGGTGCTGTGCATCTCTGTAATGAGGAGGGGTGTTGACTAATGACATCATCACCCTATATAAGGTGGGCTTAATTATTAGGCAACTTCCTTTCCTTTGGCAAAATGGGTCAGAAGAGAGACTTGACGGCTCTGAAAAGTCCAATATTGTGAGATGTCTTGCAGAGGGAGGCAGCAGTCTTGAAATTTCCAAACTTTTGAAGCGTGATCACCGAACAATCAAGCGTTTCATGGCAAATAGCCAACAGGGTCGCAAGAAGCGTATTGGACAAAAAAGGCGCAAAATAACTGCCCATGAATTGAGGAGAATCAAGCGTGAAGCTGCCAAGATGCCATTCACCACCAGTTTTGCCATATTTCAGAGCTGCAACGTTACTGCAGTATCAAAAAGCACAAGGTGTGCGATACTCAGGGACATGGCCAAGGTAAGGAAGGCTGAAAAACCACCACCTATGAGCAAGAAACATAAGATAAAACATCAAGAATGGGCCAAGAAATATCTTAAGACTGATTTTTCAAAGGTTTTATGGACTGATGAAATGAGAGTGACTCTTGATGGGCCAGATGGATGGGCCAGAGGCTGGATCAGTAAAGGGCAGAGAGCTCCACTCCAACTCAGACGCCAGCAAGGTGGAGGTGGGGTACTGGTATGGGCTGGGATCATCAAAGATGAACTTGTGGGACCTTTTTGGGTTGAGGATGGAGTGAAGCTCAACTCCCAGACCTACTGCCAGTTTCTGGAAAACAACTTCTTCAAGCAGTGGTAAGTAAGAAGTCGGTATCGTTCACGAAAAACATGATTTTCATGCAGGACAATGCTCCATCACATGCATCCAACTACTCCACAGCGTGGCTGGCCAGTAAAGGTCTAAAAGAAGAAAAAATAATGACATGGCCCCCTTGTTCACCTGATCTGAACCCCATAGAGAACCTGGGGTCCATCATAAAATGTGAGATCTACAGGGAGGGAAAACAGTACACCTCTGGGAGCAGTGTCTGGGAGGCTGTGGTGAGATCTACAGGGAGGGAAAACATAATTAGAAAAATAGCCCAAGTACTACAAATTGAGTGTGGGCAAGGGAACAGAATCCCCCCCGACACCCTCAAATACCGACTCCAAGGCAACATTTTTTTACTAGGAGAAAAACAGAGTCATCATGGTTTTTTAAAAAAAGACACATATTTTATTAACAATCAGTTAAGACAAGTGTTGTAATCAAAAAACAAAAGGAAATTAATAAAGAGCAAGTGAAAAGCAAGGTGGACAATGAAATATCCACATAAGCCCAAACAGACCTGCCTCAATATTAGATGCTTAATCAAAAATAGACACAACTCTTATGACTGGAAAAAAGGATTTTTCCATAAGAGTAGAAAGACCGCTGCACCTAAGATTTTCAACCAATACAGTGAAAATTGCATAAATAATAGGCCAATAATTTATCTCAATGGAATATCAAAATTGAAGAGCTGTCGTTAAACTAAACACCTAGTGGCGCACTATAGTATACTGAAAAAAGAGAACAAGCATCAAAGACAGACCCATCAATTAAGGTGCAGCGTGCATGTTAATATAAACTATAGAGTTGGACAGATAGAGGAGCATCTCCACATATTCCCTCCCTTCCCCCAATCTCCCACTCCTACAAAATGAAAGGAGGGGAGAGTGACCTCTTAGGCATATTAACATAAAGTGCCAGAAAGGGCATGTCACTCAAATTGGCAGTGGGGGAGATGTTGTTCTTACCAGGGGTGGTGGTGGGCAGTCAGTGGGCTTTAGGACAAACCACGTGCGTCCCCGACGCGCGTTTCGCGGCGACTACTCAAGGGGCTTGAGAAAGCGGCCGTAGTCGCCGCGAAACGCGCGTCGGGGACGCACGTGGTTTGTCCTAAAGCCCACTGACTGCCCACCACCACCCCTGGTAAGAACAACATCTCCCCCACTGCCAATTTGAGTGACATGCCCTTTCTGGCACTTTATGTTAATATGCCTAAGAGGTCACTCTCCCCTCCTTTCATTTTGTAGGAGTGGGAGATTGGGGGAAGGGAGGGAATATGTGGAGATGCTCCTCTATCTGTCCAACTCTATAGTTTATATTAACATGCACGCTGCACCTTAATTGATGGGTCTGTCTTTGATGCTTGTTCTCTTTTTTCAGTATACTATAGTGCGCCACTAGGTGTTTAGTTTAACGACAGCTCTTCAATTTTGATATTCCATTGAGATAAATTATTGGCCTATTATTTATGCAATTTTCATTGTATTGGTTGAAAATCTTAGGTGCAGCGGTCTTTCTACTCTTATGGAAAAATCCTTTTTTCCAGTCATAAGAGTTGTGTCTATTTTTGATTAAGCATCTAATATTGAGGCAGGTCTGTTTGGGCTTATGTGGATATTTCATTGTCCACCTTGCTTTTCACTTGCTCTTTATTAATTTCCTTTTGTTTTTTGATTACAACACTTGTCTTAACTGATTGTTAATAAAATATGTGTCTTTTTTTAAAAAACCATGATGACTCTGTTTTTCTCCTAGTAAAAAAAAGGGAGGGAAAACAGTACACCTCTGGGAACAGTGTCTGGGAGGCTGTGGTGAGATCTACAGGGAGGGAAAACAGTACACCTCTGGGAGCAGTGTCTGGGAGGCTGTGGTGGCTGCTGCACGCAATGTTGATCGAAAACAGATCAAGCAACTGACAGAATCTATGGATGGAGGCTGCTGAGTGTCATCCTAAAGAAAGGGGGCTATATTCATCACTAATTTTGGGGGTTTTTGTTTTTGCATGTCAGAAATGTTTATTTCTACATTTTGTGCACTGATATTGGTTTACCTGGTGAAAATAAACAAGTGAGATGGGATTATATTTGGTTTTTATTAAGCTGCCTAATAATTCTGCACAGTAATAGTTACCTGCACAAACAGTTATCCTCCTAAGATACCAAATCTAAAAAAACCCCACTCCAACTTCCAAAAATATTAAGCTTGGATATTTATGAGTCTTTTCAGTTGATTGAGAACATAGCTGTTGATCAATAATAAAAATAATCCTCTAAAATACAACTTGCCTAATAATTCTGCACACAGTGTATAGTAGAGTGCTAACCACTGAGCCACCAGGCACCCTTATATATTGCACAGTGCTAACCACTGAGCCACCAGGCACCCTTATATAGTACAGTGCTAACCACTGAGTCACTGTTTTGCCTTATATCTACAGTGCTAACCACTGAGCCACCATGCTGCCCCATATATAGTATACTGCTGATCACTGAGCCACCATGTTGCCCTATATACAGTATAGTGGTAAACACTGAGTCACCATGCTGCCTTTGAAGAAGAGGCAATGGGAGAAAATATATATATATATATATATATATATATATATATATATATATATATTATACAGTGCTGGCCAAAAGTATTGGCACCCCTGCAATTCTGTCAGATAATACTCAGTTTCTTCCTGAAAATGATTGCAATCACAAATTCTTTGGTCTTATTCTCTTCATTTAATTTGTCTTCAATGAAAAAAACACAAAAAGAATTGTCCTAAAGCCAAATTGGATATAATTCCACACCAAACCTAAAAAAGGGGGTGGACAAAAGTATTGGCACCCTTTGAAAAATCCTGTGATGCTTCTGTAATTGGTGTAATTATCAGCACCTGTAACTTACCTGTGGCACCTAACAGGTGTTGGCAATAACTAAATCACACTTGCAGCCAGTTAACATGGATTAAAGTTGACTCAACCTCTGTCCTGTGTCCTTGTGTGACCACATTGAGCATGGAGAAAAGAAAGAAGACCAAAGAACTGTCTGAGGACTTGAGAAACCAAATTGTGAGGAAGCATGAGCAATCTCAAGGCTACAAGTCCATCTCCAAAGACCTGAATGTTCCTGTGTCTTCCGTGCGCAGTGTCATCAAGAAGTGTAAAGCCCATGGCACTGTGGCTAGCCTCCCTAGATGTGGATGGAAAAGAAAAATTGACGAGAGATTTCAACGCAAGATTGTGCGGATGGTGGATAAAGAACCTCGACTAACATCCAAACAAGTTCAAGCTGCCCTGCAGTCTGAGGGTACGACAGTGTCAACCCGTACTATCCGTCGACGTCTGAATGAAAAGGGACTGTATGGTAGGATACCCAGGAAGACCCCACTTCTTACCCCGAGACATAAAAAAGCCAGGCTGGAGTTTGCCAAAACTTACCTGAGAAAGCCTAAAACGTTTTGGAAGAATGTTCTCTGGTCAGATGAGACAAAAGTAGAGCTTTCTGGGAAAAAGCATCAACATAGAGTGTACAGGAAAAAAAAGAGGCATTCAAAGAAAAGAACACGGTCCCTACAGTCAAACATGGCGGAGGTTCCCTGATGTTTTGGGGTTGCTTTGCTGCCTCTGGCACTGGACTGCTTGACCGTGTGCATGGCATTATGAAGTCTGAAGACGACCAACAAATTTTGCAGCATAATGTAGGGCCCAGTGTGAGAAAGCTGGGTCTCCCTCAGAGGTCATGGGTCTTCCAGCAGGACAATGACCCAAAACACACTTCCAAAAGCACTATAAAATGGTTTGAGAGAAAGCACTGGAGACTTCTAAGGTGGCCAGCAATGAGTCCAGACCTGAATCCCATAGAACACCTGTGGAGAGATCTCAAAATGGCAGTTTGGAGAAGGCACCCTTCAAATATCAGGGACCTGGAGCAGTTTGCCAAAGAAGAATGGTCTACAATTCCAGCAGAGCATTGTAAGAAACTCATTGATGGTTACCGGAAGCGGTTGTTCGCAGTTATTTTGGCTAAAGGTTGTGCAACCAAGTATTAGGCTGAGGGTGCCAATACTTTTGTCCGGCCCATTTTTGGAGTTTTGTGTAAAATGATCAATGATTTGATTTTTGCTTCATTCTCTTTTGTGTTTTTTCCTTGCAAGCAAATTAAATGAAGATAATAAGACCAAAGAATTTGTGATTGCAATCATTTTCAGGAAGAAACTGAGTATTATCTGACAGAATTGCCGGGGTGCCAATACTTTTGGCCACCACTGTATATATTGTATATATTCTGTATATAATATACAGAAGATTGTGGAGAAAATAGTAAATAATGGAAGGGGGAATGGAGAAGACGAGAATAAAGAAAAAATAGGCAATAAGAAAAGGCAGTGGAGACAACAGAGGAAATAATGTAAGAAACAGGAGCGACAGAAGAAAGTGAAGGAAACAGTAGACAACACATGAGACAAGAGACACTGGAGGGGACAATGGGAGAAAGAGAAGACAACACATAAGACAAGAGACACTGGAGGGGACAATGGGAGAAAGAGAAGACAACACATAAGACAAGAGACACTGGAGGGGACAATGGGAGAAAGAGTAGACAACACAGAAGACAAGAGACACTGGAGGGGACAATGGGAGAAAGTAGACAACACAGGAGACAAGAGACACTGGAGGGGACAATGGGAGAAAGAGTAGACAACACAGGAGACAAGAGACACTGGAGGGGACAATGGGAGAAAGTAGACAACACAGGAGACAAGAGACACTGGAGGGGACAATGGGAGAAAGAGTAGACAACACACGAGACAAGAGACACTGGAGGGGACAATGGGAGAAAGTAGACAACACAGGAGACAAGAGACACTGGAGGGGACAATGGGAGAAAGAGTAGACAACACAGGAGACAAGAGACACTGGAGGGGACAATGGGAGAAAGAGTAGACAACACATAACAGGAGACACTAGAGGGGATAATGGGAAAAAGAGTAGACAACACATGAGACAAGAGACACTGGAGGGGACAATGGGAGAAAGAGTAGACAACACAGGAGACAGGAGACACTGGAGGGGACAATGGGAGAAAGAGTAGACAACACATGAGACAAGAGACACTGGAGGGGACAATGGGAGAAAGAGTAGACAACACAGGAGACAAGAGACACTGGAGGGGACAATGGGAGAAAGAGTAGACAACACAGGAGACAGGAGACACTGGAGGGGACAATGGGAGAAAGTAGACAACACAGGAGACAGGAGACACTGGAGGGGACAATGGGAGAAAGAGTAGACAACACAGGAGACAAGAGACACTGGAGGGGACAATGGGAGAAAGTAGACAACACATAAGAGGAGACACTGGAGGGGATAATGGGAGAAAGAGTAGACAACACATGAGACAAGAGACACTAGAGGGGATAATGGGAAAAAGAGTAGACAACACATGAGACAAGAGACACTGGAGGGGACAATGGGAGAAAGAGTAGACAACACATAACAGGAGACACTAGAGGGGATAATGGGAAAAAGAGTACACAACACATGAGACAAGAGACACTGGAGGGGACAATGGGAGAAAGAGTAGACAACACATAACAGGAGACACTAGAGGGGATAATGGGAAAAAGAGTAGACAACACATGAGACAAGAGACACTGGAGGGGACAATGAGAGAAAGAATAGACAACACAGAAGACAAGAGACACTGGAGGGGACAATGAGAGAAAGAGTAGACAACACAGAAGACAAGAGACACGGGAGGGGACAATGGGAGAAAGAGTAGACAACACATGAGACAAGAGACACTGGAGGGGACAATGGGAGAAAGAGTAGACAACACATGAGACAAGAGACACTGGAGGGGACAATGAGAGAAAGAGTAGACAACACAGGAGACAAGAGACACTGGAGGGGACAATGGGAGAAAGAGTTGACAACACATGACACAAGAGACACTAGAGGGGATAATGGGAAAAAGAGTAGACAACACAGGAGACAAGAGACACTGGAGGGGACAATGAGAGAAAGAATAGACAACACATAAGAGGAGACACTGGAGGGGATAATGGGAGAAAGAGTAGACAACACATAAGAGGAGACACTGGAGGAGACAATGGGAGAAAGAGTAGACAACACATGAGATGAGACACTGGAGGGGACAATGGGAGAAAGAGTAGACAACACATGAGACAAGAGACACTGGAGGAGACAATAGGAGAAAGTAGACAACACATGACACAAGAGACACTGGAGGAGACAATAGGAGAAAGAGTTGACAACGCATGACACAAGAGACACTGGAGGAGACAATGAGAGAAAGAGTAGACAACACACGAGACAAGAGACACTGGAGGGGATAATGGGAGAAAGAGTAGACAACACAGAAGACAAGAGACACTGGAGGGGACAATGAGAGAAAGAATAGACAACACAGGAGACAAGAGACACTGGAGAGGATAATGGGAGAAAGAGTAGACAACACAGGAGATAAGAGACACTGGAGGAGACAATAGGAGAAAGCAGACAACACATGACACAAGAGACACTGGAGGGGACAATGAGAGAAAGAGAAGACAACACATGAGATGAGACACTGGAGGGGACAATGAGAGAAAGAGAAGACAACACATGAGATGAGACACTGGAGGGGATAATGGGAAAAAGAGTAGACAACACATGAGACAAGAGACACTAGAGGGGATAATGGGAAAAAGCAGAAAACACATGAGACAAGAGACACTGGAGGGGACAATGGGAGAAAGAGTAGACAACACATGAGACAAGAGACTCTAGAGGGGATAATGGGAAAAAGCAGAAAACACATGAGACAAGAGACACTGGAGGGGACAATGGGAGAAAGTAGACAACACATGAGACAAGAGACACTGGAGGGGACAATGGGAGAAAGTAGACAACACATGAGACAAGAGACACTGGAGGGGACAATGAGAGAAAGAGTAGACAACACACGAGACAAGAGACACTGGAGAGGATAATGGGAGAAAGAGTAGACAACACAGGAGACAAGAGACACTGGAGGGGACAATGAGAGAAAGAGTAGACAACACACGAGACAAGAGACACTGGAGGAGACAATGGGAGAAAGAGTAGACAACACATGAGACAAGAGACACTGGAGGGGACAATGGGAGAAAGAGTAGACAACACAGGAGACAAGAGACACTGGAGGAGACAATAGGAGAAAGCAGACAACACATGACACAAGAGACACTGGAGGGGACAATGAGAGAAAGAGTAGACAACACATGAGACAAGAGACACTGGAGGGGACAATGGGAGAAAGTAGACAACACATGAGACAAGAGACACTGGAGGGGACAATAGGAGAAAGTAGACAACACACGAGACAAGAGACACTGGAGGGGACAATGAGAGAAAGAGTAGACAACACACGAGACAAGAGACACTGGAGAGGATAATGGGAGAAAGAGTAGACAACACAGGAGACAAGAGACACTGGAGGGGACAATGGGAGAAAGAGAAGACAACACATGAGACAAGAGACACTGGAGGGGATAATGGGAGAAAGAGTAGACAACACAGGAGACAAGAGACACTGGAGAGGATAATGGGAGAAAGAGTAGACAACACAGGAGACAAGAGACACTGGAGGGGATAATGGGAGAAAGAGAAGACAACACATGAGACAAGAGACACTGGAGGGGACAATGAGAGAAAGAGAAGACAACACATGAGACAAGAGACACTGGAGGGGACAATGGGAGAAAGTAGACAACACATGAGACAAGAGACACTGGAGGGGACAATAGGAGAAAGTAGACAACACATGAGACAAGAGACACTGGAGGGGACAATGAGAGAAAGAGTAGACAACACACGAGACAAGAGACACTGGAGAGGATAATGGGAGAAAGAGTAGACAACACAGGAGACAAGAGACACTGGAGGGGACAATGGGAGAAAGAGAAGACAACACATGAGACAAGAGACACTGGAGGGGATAATGGGAGAAAGAGTAGACAACACAGGAGACAAGAGACACTGGAGAGGATAATGGGAGAAAGAGAAGACAACACATGAGACAAGAGACACTGGAGGGGATAATGGGAGAAAGAGAAGACAACACATGAGACAAGAGACACTGGAGAGGATAATGGGAGAAAGAGTAGACAACACAGGAGACAAGAGACACTGGAGAGGATAATGGGAGAAAGAGTAGACAACACAGGAGACAAGAGACACTGGAGGGGACAATGAGAGAAAGAGTAGACAACACAGGAGACAAGAGACACTGGAGGAGACAATGGGAGAAAGAGTAGACAACACAGGAGACAAGAGACACTGGAGGAGACAATGGGAGAAAGAGTAGACAACACATGAGACAAGAGACACTGGAGGGGACAATGAGAGAAAGAGTAGACAACACAGGAGACAAGAGACACTGGAGAGGATAATGGGAGAAAGAGTAGACAACACAGGAGACAAGAGACACTGGAGGGGACAATGAGAGAAAGAGTAGACAACACAGGAGACAAGAGACACTGGAGGAGACAATGGGAGAAAGAGTAGACAACACAGGAGACAAGAGACACTGGAGGAGACAATGGGAGAAAGAGTAGACAACACAGGAGACAAGAGACACTGGAGGAGACAATGGGAGAAAGAGTAGACAACACATGAGACAAGAGACACTGGAGGGGACAATGAGAGAAAGAGTAGACAACACACGAGACAAGAGACACTGGAGGAGACAATGGGAGAAAGAGAAGACAACACATGAGACAAGAGACACTGGAGGGGACAATGAGAGAAAGAGAAGACAACACATGAGACAAGAGACACTGGAGAGGATAATGGGAGAAAGAATAGACAACACACGAGACAAGAGACACTGGAGGGGATAATGGGAGAAAGAGAAGACAACACATGAGACAAGAGACACTGGAGGGGACAATGAGAGAAAGAGAAGACAACACATGAGACAAGAGACACTGGAGAGGATAATGGGAGAAAGAATAGACAACACACGAGACAAGAGACACTGGAGGGGATAATGGGAGAAAGTAGACAACACACGAGACAAGAGACACTGGAGGGGATAATGGGAGAAAGAGTAGACAACACACGAGACAAGAGACACTGGAGGGGATAATGAGAGAAAGAGTAGACAACACACGAGACAAGAGACACTGGAGGAGACAATGGGAGAAAGAGAAGACAACACATGAGACAGGAGACACTGGAGGGGACAATGAGAGAAAGAGAAGACAACACATGAGACAAGAGACACTGGAGGGGATAATGGGAAAAAGAATAGACAACACATGAGACAAGAGACACTGGAGAGGATAATGGGAGAAAGTAGACAACACATGAGACAAGAGACACTGGAGGGGATAATGGGAGAAAGAATAGACAACACACGAGACAAGAGACACTGGAGGAGACAATGGGAGAAAGAGTAGACAACACATGAGACGAGACACTGGAGGGGACAATGAGAGAAAGAGTAGACAACACACGAGACAAGAGACACTGGAGGGGATAATGGGAAAAAGAATAGACAACACATGAGACAAGAGACACTGGAGAGGATAATGGGAGAAAGTAGACAACACATGAGACAAGAGACACTGGAGGGGATAATGGGAAAAAGAATAGACAACACAGGAGACAAGAGACACTGGAGAGGATAATGGGAGAAAGTAGACAACACATGAGACAAGAGACACTGGAGGGGACAATGAGAGAAAGAATAGACAACACAGGAGACAAGAGACACTGGAGAGGATAATGGGAGAAAGTAGACAACACATGAGACAAGAGACACTGGAGGGGACAATGAGAGAAAGAATAGACAACACAGGAGACAAGAGACACTGGAGAGGATAATGGGAGAAAGTAGACAACACATGAGACAAGGAACACTGGAGGGGACAATGGGAAAAAGTAGACAACACACGAGACAAGAGACACTGGAGGGGACAATGGGAGAAAGTAGACAACACATGAGACAAGGAACACTGGAGGGGACAATGGGAAAAAGTAGACAACACACGAGACAAGAGACACTGGAGGGGACAATGGGAGAAAGTAGACAACACATGAGACAAGGAACACTGGAGGGGACAATGGGAAAAAGTAGACAACACACGAGACAAGAGACACTGGAGGGGACAATGGGAGAAAGTAGACAACACACGAGACAAGAGACACTGGAGGGGACAATGGGAGAAAGTAGACAACACATGAGACAAGGAACACTGGAGGGGACAATGGGAAAAAGTAGACAACACACGAGACAAGAGACACTGGAGGGGATAATGGGAAAAAGTAGACAACACACGAGACAAGAGACACTGGAGGGGACAATGGGAGAAAGTAGACAACACATGAGACAAGGAACACTGGAGGGGATAATGGGAAAAAGTAGACAACACACGAGACAAGAGACACTGGAGGGGACAATGGGAGAAAGTAGACAACACATGAGACAAGGAACACTGGAGGGGACAATGGGAAAAAGTAGACAACACACGAGACAAGAGACACTGGAGGGGACAATGGGAGAAAGTAGACAACACATGAGACAAGGAACACTGGAGGGGACAATGGGAAAAAGTAGACAACACACGAGACAAGAGACACTGGAGGGGACAATGGGAGAAAGTAGACAACACATGAGACAAGGAACACTGGAGGGGACAATGGGAAAAAGTAGACAACACATGAGACAAGGAACACTGGAGGAGACAATGGGAGAAAGTAGACAACACATGAGATGAGACACTGGAGGGGATAATTGGAGAAAGAGTAGACAACAGGAATTATAGTGAAGAAGAAGACAAAGGAAGAAACAATAGAAGAGACTGGAGAGACAGAAGACAGTGGAAGAAACAGAACACAATAAGAAAGAAAAGGAGGAGATAACTGTATAGACGAAAGAAGGGACAATGGAAGAAGAGACAACGACACGAAGGAAGAAAACAAGAAAACTGAAGACAAAAAAAACAACAACAATGGAAGGAACGGAAAAGAGGAGATACAATGAAACAAGCAGAAAAGACAATGGAAGAGAAAAACACTACAGAAGATGACTGAAGTGGCAGAAGAGAGGGAACACAATGGAAGAGATAAAGGAAAAAAGAGAAGACAACAGAAAAAATAGGATGTAACAAAACTGCAGGAAACAATGGGAAAAGCAAAAGAGACAAGAAAAGACAAAAGAAGAGACAAAGGTGGAGACAATAGAAAAGACAAAAGGAGCAGACAAAAGCACAGACTGAAGAGACAAGAAAAGAAACAATAGATGAAACAATAGATGACGGGAAACATGACACAATGAAATACAGAGACAATGGAAAAGACACAGGAGGTGACAGAAGATATGGGAGAGACAGAAAATAGTGAAGGAAATAATAGAAGCAACAAAGGAGGAGGTAGAGGAAGAGACAAACCAGGATAACATGGAAGCAACAAGGCAAGAGACAGCAAAACTGAAAAAGGAGAAGCTAGAGGAAGTGAGAAAAGGAGGAATCATCAGCTGAGAAAGAAGAGGCAACAGAAGAAACAATAAAGGAGAGAAAGAGGACAATGGGGGAGTCAGAGGGCACAGGGGAAGAGATAAAGGAGGAGGCAAGAAAAAAGACAGCGGAACAGACACTTGAGTCACCAAGTATAAGATATAGAGGACACAATGAAAGAGAAAACGGAAGAGGCCAAGAAGACGACAACGTCAGAGACAGAAGATGCAACAAAATAAACAACAGAAGAGACTGGAGAGAAGACACTGAATGAAGTAGACACAGTAGAAGAGACACGATCTGTCGGTGCGCTTCATTTACTGTGGCTTGTCTGTGTAAACAGGCATGGAAGTGACTGCCGATTGGTAACGGTTTACTGATAGGCGGCTGTATCGTGCTGCCGGTCAGTCTGAGTAAATGGACAACGGAAAGAGACAACGGAAGAAACATTAGCATAGTGGGCAGAGACTGAGAAGATGGTAGAGGAAACAGACATGAGAAAGAAGTCATCAAAAGAGACAAATAAGGCCACAAGAGAGTCCGGAAACAACAATAAAGAGAGGGTGAGAAACTGGAAGAGATGACAGCAGGTGAGATGAGGCAATGTGTAAAATATAGAAAGAGCAATGAAGAGACAGGGATAATGGGAGGAGATCATAGAAGAGACATTCCCCATAGGGGAGGCAGCAGAAGAGATAAAAGATTAACAATGAGACAATAGAAGACACAAATGAGACCACAGGAGAAGCAGGAGAATGGTGGAGGGGTTGGTATACTCTCTTAGGGTTCCCATAGCCTAAGACAATACAGTGCTGATCACCATCACTGGCACCCCTTAATTTTTTTCATAGACTGTACAATATCATCAGAAATAAATGGAAATGTACCAAAGTTATATCCTCAGGATTTTTTAATTAGTGTCCAAAGTAATACAACAATAAAACATTGTTTTTCATCTTCCATGTTGCAATTTCAAAGAAGAAACAGAATAAGCAGCATGTGCAGCAATAAAGGCCCCCCTAATTAATACTTGGATGCCCCCCTAATTAATACTTGGTTGCCCCCCCTCTGGCATTGCTGTCGGCCTCCACACGTTTCTTGTAGCCATCTATAAGCTTCTTGCACTTCTCTGGAGTTTTTTCCCATCATCCTTTGCAGTTTGTTCGAGCTCTTGAATGTTTGCAGGTTCTTTTTCCCAATGGCAGATTTAATTTCACCCCAAAGATTTTCAGTGGGATTGAGGTCAGGACTCAGTGTGGCCATTTTAAAACAGTCCATTTTTTTCTTTTCAACCATTCCTGTGTACTTTTGGATGTGTGTTTTGGGTCATGGTCTTGCGGGAGGACCCATGATCTTCGACTTAAACCAAGTTTATTACACTGGGTAGGACACTTCGCTCTAAAATCTCTTGATAATTCTCTGATTTCATGATTCCTGTGATACGGTCAAGGCCTCCAATACCAGACGCAGCAATGCAACCCCACAGCATTATGGATCCTCCACCATGCTTAACTGTTGGAAAGGTGTTATTTTCCTCATATGCTTCATTGCATTGCCAAAAAGCTCTATTTTGGTTTCATCTGTCCACAGAACATTTTCCGAGAAGGATTGTGGATTGTCAATGTACTCTTTGGCAAAGATCAGTCGTTCCTTTTTCTTTTCTTCACCAATGGTTACTTCCTTGGCCATCACCCATACAGCTCTGCTTGGTTTAGTGTGTGGCGTATATTAATTCTTGAAACCATGACCCCAGACTGTTCCAGGTTGACCTTCAGGTCTTTGGATGTTTGACGTGGTGTTTTTTCCACCATTCGCACCAACCTTCGGAGACATCTCTTGTCCATTTACTCTTTCACCCATGTCCAGAGAGGCTCTTGACGGTTCCATGCTTGGCAAACCTCTTAATAACATTGCGCAGTTGAAACTGGGATACCAAGGTCTTTGGCGATGGCCTTATACCCTTTGGAAATCTCGTGTTTGCTAATAATAGCAGTTCTGATGTCCTCAGACAGCTCCTTTGTCGTCACCATTGTGACAAAGGAACAAGGCCTACCATGTGACTTTTTAAAACACTGAGGTCGTCATTCATTGGCTAATACATGTCACATGGGCACCGACAATTAATCACAGGAGAATCTCTTTTGTGATTTATCACAGGCGAGTCACAATGTGTTTTCATACTACATTAATATAAGGTGCCGATATCAGTGACAGCAGCTTTAGGTTTTTCTATTTTTCCCTCCCATTGTTTTTTTATATAAATTATTGTTCATCATTTGCTCTTTTGTATTTAACAGGAGTCTCTATACAAAAAAATGCTTCACTGGATTCATTTTATCCAGGATTTTCCACATTATGTCCTTACACTTCATGGGGCCAATAACCATCAGCAGGACTGTAAATAGTGACCCTTATAATCTTACCCAGACATGATTCTTGGGGACCTCTCGGGGGCCGGCACTACATCGCTGAGGAGGTCCGAGGAGTCCATCCCTGTCGGTGACAAGATATTGAGTAGCAGAACTTCCTAGCGATCACAGCATATCTGCTCAGTACACACCCACACCTGACAGATGGCGCTCACCTGAGTTATGGCGCAGTCTTCTCAGCCACTGATGGAGGGACTCCGGGGTCGGAGCGCGAAAAAGATATTCAGAAGCGTCCAGTAATCTGTAGGAGCAAATAGTGACATGTGGGGCCGATGTACAATGTGTACTGTCACATACGGGGTGAAGGGTGTATACAGGGTATATACTGTATGTACACTGTCACATACGGGGTGAAGGGTGTATACAGGGTATATACTGTATGTACACTGTCACACACGGGGTGAGGGCCGTATACAGGGTATATACTGTATGTACACTGTCACACACGGGGTGAGGGCTGTATACAGGGTATATACTGTATGTACACTGTCACACACGGGGTGAGGGCCGTATACAGGGTATATACTGTATGTACACTGTCACATACGGGGTGAAGGGTGTATACAGGGTATATACTGTATGTACACTGTCACACACGGGGTGAGGGCTGTATACAGGGTATATACTGTATGTACACTGTCACACACGGGGTGAGGGCTGTATACAGGGTATATACTGTATGTACACTGTCACACACGGGGTGAGGGCTGTATACAGGGTATATACTGTATGTACACTGTCACACACGGGGTGAGGGCTGTATACAGGGTATATACTGTATGTACACTGTCACACACAGGGTGAGGGCTGTATACAGGGTATATACTGTATGTACACTGTCACACACAGGGTGAGGGCTGTATACAGGGTATATACTGTATGTACACTGTCACACACAGGGTGAGGGCTGTATACAGAGTATATACTGTATGTACACTGTCACACACGGGGTGAGGGCTGTATACAAGGTATATACTGTATGTACACTGTCACACACGGGGTGAGGGCTGTATACAAGGTATATACTGTATGTACACTGTCACACACGGGGTCAGGGCTGTATACAGGGTATATACTGTATGTACACTGTCACACACGGGGTGAGGGCCGTATACAGGGTATATACTGTATGTACACTGTTACACATGGGGTGAGGGCTGTATACAGGGTATATACTGTATGTACACTGTCACACACAGGGTGAGGGCTGTATACAGGGTATATACTGTATGTACACTGTCACACACGGGGTGAGGGCTGTATACAGGGTATATACTGTATGTACACTGTCACACACGGGGTGAGGGCTGTATACAGGGTATATACTGTATGTACACTGTCACACACGGGGTGAGGGCTGTATACAGGGTATATACTGTATGTACACTGTCACACACGGGGTGAGGGCTGTATACAGGGTATATACTGTATGTACACTGTCACACACAGGGTGAGGGCTGTATACAGGGTATATACTGTATGTACACTGTCACACACAGGGTGAGGGCTGTATACAGGGTATATACTGTATGTACACTGTCACACACGGGGTGAGGGCTGTATACAGGGTATATACTGTATGTACACTGTCACACACGGGGTGAGGGCTGTATACAGGGTATATACTGTATGTACACTGTCACACACGGGGTGAGGGCTGTATACAGTGTATATACTGTATGTACACTGTCACACACGGGGTGAGGGCTGTATACAGGGTATATACTGTATGTACACTGTCACACACAGGGTGAGGGCTGTATACAGGGTATATACTGTATGTACACTGTCACATACGGGGTGAGGGCTGTATACAGGGTATATACTGTATGTACACTGTCACACACAGGGTGAGGGCTGTATACAGGGTATATACTGTATGTACACTGTCACACACGGGGTGAGGGCTGTATACAGGGTATATACTGTATGTACACTGTCACACACGGGGTGAGGGCTGTATACAGGGTATATACTGTATGTACACTGTCACACACGGGGTGAGGGCTGTATACAGGGTATATACTGTATGTACACTGTCACACACGGGGTGAGGGCTGTATACAGGGTATATACTGTATGTACACTGTCACACACGGGGTGAGGGCTGTATACAGGGTATATACTGTATGTACACTGTCACACACGGGGTGAGGGCTGTATACAGGGTATATACTGTATGTACACTGTCACACACAGGGTGAGGGCTGTATACAGGGTATATACTGTATGTACACTGTCACACACGGGGTGAGGGCTGTATACAGGGTATATACACTGTCACACACAGGCTGAGGGCTGTATACAGGGTATATACTGTATCTACACTGTGTAAGGCGGCGGTGTTCACACTGTGCAGTAACTGAGGCAGTGACCCAAGGAAGTCCAACATAAACAGCAAAGCTCACAGGTAAATATTAAAGTCCTCCGGTTCGCAGCCGTGTTAACATGAGTCCATAAATAATGGCTGCCGTGGGTAACGGCCGCGCCGGGCCGCTCAGAGCCTGACGGGTGCAGAGCCTTCCCAGGCGTGGGTTCAGCCACCTCCATCCTGCTCTGCTTCTAGCAGGTCCCAACACTGAACAACACTAATCCTTAGTGCAGGGTTTGTAAAGGACCTGTGGCAAGAGCCACTGGAAAACCCGGGTTGGAGGGAGGAGGCCGCCCCACTGCCTCCTGTAGCCTCCTCCAAGAAATGAAGGCCCTGCCGGGTTTTACTAATCTGCCTTAGCCAGATAGCCCGACCAGGTCAATGCTCACCTTCATTCCTGCATTGCAGACGCAGGTTTGTCTGTGACCTCAGTGCACTCCAATGGATTTAATAGGTCTCTGTACACATTCTGGGGGATATATAACGTCCCTCGTATACGATCCCGGTTACTGCCTCACATATCCCCCCCCCCTCTGTTCAAACTTGTGGGGTTGAACATTTGCCACCATACAGGGTGCCCGGGACAGGGCATCCGCGTTTCCCTGTGACTTCCCAGGGCGATGTTCTACAGAGAAACTGAAATTTTGCAGTGACAGGAACCACCTGGTGACTCGCGCATTCCTCTCCTTGGCGTTCCTCATCCATACCAAGGGTGAGTGGTCCGTCACCAAGCGGAACTGACGCCCGAGTAAATAATAACATAGCGATTCCAAGGCCAACTTAATAGCCCAACACTCTACCACGCTATAGTTTTTCTCTCCCGGGATAAGCTTTCTACTCAAGTAGGTGACCGGGTGCTCTTCACCATTCACTTTTTGTGACAATACCGCTCCTAGGCCTACCTCCGAGGCATCTGTCTGTACAATGAAGGTTTCCTTGAAGTTGGGGCTGATGAGGACCGGCTGTCCACACAGGGCCAACTTCATGGACTGAAAGGCTTCTTCTGCCTGAGGGTTCCCCCGAACCATTATCGATTTTTTTCCTTTCAAGAGATCGGTCAGGGCTGCCGTTCGCCCAGCAAAATTAGGTATAAACCGGCGGTAATACCCAAGGATGCCAAGGAACGCCCTCACCTGCTTTGTACTTGACGGTTTAGGCCAGTTTTTTATGGCCTCAACTTTATTGATTTAGGGCTTAATATCTCCTCGGCCAATCACATACCCCAAATATCGGCCTTCCTCTAGCCCTATCGCACATTTTTTGGGGTTTGCCGTTAACCCCGCGGCTCTGAGAGAATCCAGCACCGCTTGTACCTGGGATAGGTGCGTATGCCAGTCAGTGCTAAAGATGATAATGTAATCTAGATACGTGGACGCGTATTCCTGATGAGGCTTAAGCACTATGTCCATCAACCTCTGGAATGTAGCCGGGGCCCCATGTAACCCAAAAGGTAAGACCACATAGTGATATAGACCCTCCGGAGTTATGAAGGCGGTCTTTTCCTTCGCCGATTTCGTGAGAGGTACCTGCCAGTAACCCTTGGTGAGATCGAGCGTGGTAAAGTACTGGGCCTGCCCCAGTCTCTCAATCAGCTCGTCCACCCGGGGCATCGGATAAAGGTCAAACTTCGACACTTCATTCAATTTCTGGAAATTGTTACAGAAGCGTAACGATCCGTCTGGTTTCGGAATCAGTACGATGGGGCTAGCCCACTCACTCCGTGATTCCTCTATGACGCCTAACTGGAGCATCTGTTTTAGCTCAGCCGTGATGGCTTGCCTCCAGGCTTCGGGTACTCGGTACGGTCTTATTCGCACCCTTACCCCAGGTTCAGTGACAATGTCATGTTGGATAACCGTAGTCCTACCTGGTAGCTCTGAGAACACGTCGGTATTGTGCTGCACCAGCGAGCGAGCCTCCCGTTGCTGCTGTTTAGTGAGAGCATCACTTATCCTGACCTCTCCCCCGGACGCATCCCTGGCTGAAGGTAGAGAACTCTCTGGTGATATGCCCCGGGGTGACGTCTGTAACTAAACACTCTCGATCTTTCCAAGGCTTTAGCAGGTTTACATGGTAAAGCTGCTCAGGTTTCCTCCTTCCGGGCTGATACACCCGGTAATTTACCTCCCCCACCTTTTCTCGAACCTCATATGGCCCTTGCCACTTGGCCATGAGCTTATTCTCGGTTGTGCGTACCAGTACTAACACCCGATCGCCCTTGTTAAAAGACCTGACTCTGGCTCTTTTATTATATGTGCGCCTCTGAGCTGCCTGGGCATCTAACAGATGTTCTTTCACGATGGGCATGACCGCCGCGATCCGGTCCTGCATGCTAGCCACGTGTTCAATTATACTCCTATGTGGAATCGGCTCTTGTTCCCATGTCTCTTTGGCTACGTCCAACAGACCCCTAGGGTGTTTGCCATACAATAACTCAAAGGGAGAGAACCCTGTGGAAGCCCGGGGTACCTCACAGACGGCGAACATCAAATAGGGTAGCAACATGTCCCAATCCCTTCCGTCCTTAGAAACCACCTTTATTTTTATTGAACCGTTCAACTAGCCCGTCGGTTTGAGGGTGGTACACCGAGGTGCGCAATTGTTTAATTTTTAGCAATTTGCACAGTTCCCTTGTCACTTTGGACATAAAAGGGGTCCCTTGATCCGTCAGGATCTCCTTAGGTAGTCCAAGGCGACAGAACATGGCAAACAGCTCCCGTGCAATCGGTTTTGCCGAGGTGTGGCATAGCGGTATAGCCTCCGGGTACCGGGTGGCATAGTCGACGACCACCAGTATATGTTGGTGGCCACGGGCGGATTTTACAATGGGCCCTACCAAGTCCATTGCAATCCGTTCAAAAGCTACCTCAATCACTGGCAGGGGAACCAATGGGCTACGGAAACTTGCGGTGGGTGTGGTCAGCTGACACTCAGGGCAGGATTCGCAGTACCTTTTGAACCTCCGCGTAAACGCCAGGCCAAAAGAACCACTGAAAGATACGCTCTTGCGTCTTTTTTACCCTTAAGTGTCCACCCAGGAAGTGTGTGTGTGCCATCTCCAGAACCGCCTGGCGGTACGACTGAGGTGCCACTAACTGTTCCACGACCTCATCCCTGATCTTACCTATCCTATAGAGCAACTCACCGTTGACTACCATGCGTGGAATCACAGTATCTGCACCGGGCTGTTGGGCTACGCCGTTTACCTCTAACACCCTTTCCCGCGCCTGAGTCAGGGTGGGATCCTGTAGCTGAGCCGTCCCATATGTGTCCCGGGACACTTCCAGCTCAGGGATCGATGGGGTCTCCTCGACCTCTCCTGCCAGCACCTCTAAGAGAAATCTATCGGGGTCACTCTGTCCCTAGGTTGGATACCCCTACGGCAGGCACCCCTGACTCGGGTTCGTCGGTACAGCACCTGTAATACATTTTGCAGGGGGAGAGTGGATTTTGTTTTTCCACAGAGTCCAGAACAGGGGCAAGTCTCTTCCCAACACAGTCCCATAGGGAAGAGTTTTTACCACCCCCGCCACATGTTTTATATCTCCACATGGCGTGGACAAAACTACCTCCGCAGTTGGGTACTCTCGGAGGTCCCCATGGATACACACAACCCCGACTGGCCGTCCATTGGGGTTGTCTCCTGCCACCAGCGACCCATGTACCAGAGTCACGAGGCTCCCTGAGTCCAGGAGGGCCTCCGTGTTGTACCCATTAACAAGTACCTGGCATAGTTGGAGTTCACTGTCCCGGGGGTCGGCGCTCGCCGTGCAGACGGTCTGGGCATACATTGAAACCCGGCGGCTATATCCGCAGTCCATGGGTTCCGTAGTCAGGGGACAATTAACAACCACATGCCCCGGACCCTGACACCACCAGCACCTAAGGGTGGAGGTACTGTTAGGTCTTATGACAGCTTGGGAGGGAATCGGTCTCCTGCCACTCTCACTCCGAGGTTCCCCTTCAGCACGGGTACGGTGCTGACTGTCCTCAGCAGGGGGACACGACCCCTTTCCAGACTCCTGGGTTGGTAGGGATCGGCAGAGTCCTGGATAAAGTCCTGAGTGGCCGAGTAGCGCTCGATCAGGCCGACCACCTGGTCGAGGGTGCCGGGGTCCCCTTGCCCCACCCAACGTTGGATAGTGGCTGGCAGAGTCCTCACCAGCCGGTCAACAACCACCCTCTCCACCATCTGGGCTGGAGACAAAGTCTCAGGCTGGAGCCACTTCTTTACCAGCTGCAGGAGGTCATAAGCCTGAGACCGGTCGGGTCGGGTCTCCATATAGGCCCACGAAAACACACGCTGAGCCCTCACGTATGTATTGACTCCCAGCCGGGCAAGGATCTCACCTTTGAGCCTCTGGAAGTCCTGGGCGTCCTCTCGACTTAGGTCGAAGTAGGCCTTTTGGGCATCACCGACCAGAAACGGAGCCACCACTTCTGCCCACTGGCCGGTCGGTAGGTTTTCCTGCTCCGCTGTGCGCTCATAAATGGTCCACGTTGTCCTCCGGTCCCATCTTCCTCAACGCTGAGCGATTCTTCTCCCGGGCCTCTCGATGCTCCGGGGCTGATGCCGTCGGTGTCTCCCGCAGGGCAGCAATCTGTTGCAGCAACAGTTCGTTTGTTTTTTGCTGCTGGTACAGTAGCTGCTGCTGATGATTATGCTGCTACTCCCGCTGTTGCTGCTGAGACTACAGCTGCTGCTGCTGGGCGAGTACCAACTGATTTAACAGCTCCTCCATTTTGTCCACGGGGCTAGGCTGAAAGGTGGCCGGCCGGATTGTGGTCATGCAGCTGCCGGTGGGGTATGCCTCAGTCACAATGCCCTCATTCTCCACCAAGCTGTAAGGCGGCGGTGTTCACACTGTGCAGTAACTGAGGCAGTGACCGAAGCAAGTCCAACATAAACAGCTTTATTCAGCAACTCACGGGTAACAGAAAGTTCTCCGGTTCGCAGCCGGGTTAACATCAGTCCATAAACAATGGTTGCCGAGGGTAACGGCCGCGCCGGGCCGCTCAGAGCCTGACGGGTGCAGAGCCTTCCCAGGCGTGGGTTCAGCCACCCTCCATCCTGCTGAGCTTTCCTGCTCTGCTCCTAGCAGGTCCCAACACTGAACAACACTAATCCTTAGTGCAGGGTTTGTAAAGGACCTGTGGCAAGAGCCACTGGAAAACCCGGGTTGGAGGGAGGAGGCCGCCCCACTGCCTCCTGTAGCCTCCCCCAAGAAATGAAGGCCCTGCCGGGTTTTACTAATCTGCCTTAGCCAGATAGCCCGACCAGGTCAATGCTCACCTTCATTCCTGCATTGCAGACGCAGGTGTGTCTGTGACTGCAATGGGTTTAATAAGTCTCTGTTCACATTCTGGGGGAGATATAACGTCCCTCGTATACGATCCCGGTCACTGCCTCACAACTGTCACATACGGGGTGAGGGCTGTATACAGGGTATATACTGTATGTACACTGTCACATACGGGGTGAGGGCTGTATACAGGGTATATACTGTATGTACACTGTCACATACGGGGTGAGGGCTGTATACAGGGTATATACTGTATGTACACTGTCACATACGGGGTGAGGGCTGTATACAGGGTATATACTGTATGTACACTGTCACATACGGGGTGAGGGCTGTATACAGGGTATATACTGTATGTACACTGTCACACACGGGGTGAGGGCTGTATACAGGGTATATACTGTATGTACACTGTCACACACGGGGTGAGGGCTGTATACAGGGTATATACTGTATGTACACTGTCACATACGGGGTGAGGGCTGTATACAGGGTATATACTGTATGTACACTGTCACATACGGGGTGAGGGCTGTATACAGGGTATATACTGTATGTACACTGTCACATACGGGGTGAGGGCTGTATACAGGGTATATACTGTATGTACACTGTCACATACGGGGTGAGGGCTGTATACAGGGTATATACTGTATGTACACTGTCACACACGGGATGAGGGCTGTATACAGGGTATATACTGTATGTACACTGTCACACACAGGATGAGGGCTGTATACAGGGTATATACTGTATGTACACTGTCACACACAGGGTGAGGGCTGTATACAGGGTATATACTGTATGTACACTGTCACACATGGGGTGAGGGCTGCATACAGGGTATATACTGTATGTACACTGTCACACACGGGGTGAGGGCCGTATACAAGGTATATACTGTATGTACACTGTCACATACGGGGTGAGGGCTGTATACAGGGTATATACTGTAATTACACTGTCACACATGGGGTGAGGGCTGCATACAGGGTATATACTGTATGTACACTGTCACACACGGGGTGAGGGCCGTATACAAGGTATATACTGTATGTACACTGTCACATACGGGGTGAGGGCTGTATACAGGGTATATACTGTATGTACACTGTCACACACAGGGTGAGGGCTGTATACAGGGTATATACTGTAATTACACTGTCACACATGGGGTGAGGGCTGCATACAGGGTATATACTGTATGTACACTGTCACACACGGGGTGAGGGCCGTATACAAGGTATATACTGTATGTACACTGTCACATACGGGGTGAGGGCTGTATACAGGGTATATACTGTATGTACACTGTCACACACGGGGTGAGGGCTGTATACAGGGTATATACTGTATTTACACTGTCACACATGGGGTGAGGGCTGTATACAGGGTATATACTGTATGTACACTGTCACACACAGGGTGAGGGCTGTATACAGAGTATATACTGTATGTACACTGTCACACACGGGGTGAGGGCTGTATACAGGGTATATACTGTATGTACACTGTCACACACGGGGTGAGGGCTGTATACAGGGTATATACTGTATGTACACTGTCACACACGGGGTGAGGGCCGTATACAGGGTATATACTGTATGTACACTGTCACATACGGGGTGAGGGCTGTATACAGGGTATATACTGTATGTACACTGTCACACACGGGGTGAGGGCTGTATACAGGGTATATACTGTATGTACACTGTCACACACGGGGTGAGGGCCGTATACAGGGTATATACTGTATGTACACTGTCACATACGGGGTGAGGGCTGTATACAGGGTATATACTGTATGTACACTGTCACACACGGGGTGAGGGCCGTATACAGGGTATATACTGTATGTACACTGTCACACACGGGGTGAGGGCTGTATACAGGGTATATACTGTCGGCGAGGATTAGTTTGGGGCCACACACTGTCAGGCGCGCTCGGCACTCACCGCAGCCGGAAGCAGTTGTCTCTCTTGGTGTAGTCCGATTCCGGGGTGCAGACCGCTCCGCTCAGGTGTAAGGGGGAAGCAGACGCAGAACTCTATGGGGTGCAAAACAGGATCTATTAACCCCCAGGATAATATGCAGTGTGACGCCGGCTGCCCCCAGACTCGTGGTTATATGGGGGGCTTCTGTAGCTCGCACTCACCTTAGTGGGATATTTGGGGTCATGGTAGAAGCAGAGGGTCCTCCTCACCAGGACAGCGTAAAACGTCCCCCACGTGCGGCTGGAGGCCTGAGGGCAAGAAGACCGAGTGATAACAGCGATGGCAAAACTATGATCAACTACAACAGACAGCAGGACAAAGGCTCAGGCACCGCCCACTGCGGCAAAGGCTCAGGCACCGCCCACTGCGGCAAAGGCTCAGGCACCGCCCACTGCGACAAAGGCTCAGGCACCACCCACTGCGGCAAAGGCTCAGGCACCGCCCACTGCGGCAAAGGCTCAGGCACCGCCCACTGCGACAAAGGCTCAGGCACCACCCACTGCGGCAAAGGCTCAGGCACCGCCCACAGCGGCAAAGGCTCAGGCACCGCCCACAGCGGCAAAGGCTCAGGCACCGCCCACTGCGGCAAAGGCTCAGGCACCGCCCACTGCGGCAAAGGCTCAGGCACCGCCCACTGCGGGAAAGGCTCAGGCACCGCCCACTGCGGCAAAAGCTAAGGCACCGCGGCAAAGGCTCAGGCACCGCCCACTGCGGGAAAGGCTCAGGCACCGCGGCAAAGACTCAGGCACCGCACACTGCGGGAAAGGCTCAGGCACCGCCCACTGTGGCAAAGGCACCGTAGCAAAGGTTCAGGCACCGCCCACTGCGGCAAAGGCTCAGGCACCGTCCACTGCGGCAAAGGCTCAGGCACCGGCCACTGCAGCAAAGGCTCAGGCACCGGCCACTGCGGCAAAGGCACCGTGGCAAAGGTTCAGGCACTGCCCACTGCGGCAAAGGCTCAGGCACAGTCCACTGCGGCAAAGGCTAAGGCACCGGCCACTGCGGCAAAGGCTCAGGCACCGGCCACTGCGGCAAAGGCTAAGGCACCGGCCACTGCGGCAAAGGCTCAGGCACCGGCCACTGCGGCAAAGGCACCGTGGCAAAGGCTAAGGCACCGGCCACTGCGGCAAAGGCTCAGGCACCGGCCACTGCGGCAAAGGCTAAGGCACCGGCCACTGCGGCAAAGGCACCGCCCACTGCGGCAAAGGCACCGTGGCAAAGGTTCAGGCACCGCCCACTGCGGCAAAGGCTCAGGCACCGTCCACTGCGGCAAAGGCTAAGGCACCGGCCACTGCGGCAAAGGTTCAGGCACCGCCTACTGCGGCAAAGGCTCAGGCACCGGCCACTGCGGCAAAGGCTCAGGCACCGCCCACTGCGGCAAAGTCACCGTGGCAAAGGTTCAGGCACCGCCCACTGCGGCAAAGGCTAAGGCACCGGCCACTGCGGCAAAGGCTCAGGCACCGGCCACTGCGGCAAAGGCTAAGGCACCGGCCACTGCGGCAAAGGCTCAGGCACCGCCCACTGCGGCAAAGGCACCGTGGCAAAGGTTCAGGCACCGCCCACTGCGGCAAAGGCTCAGGCACCGTCCACTGCGGCAAAGGCTAAGGCACCGGCCACTGCGGCAAAGGTTCAGGCACCGCCTACTGCGGCAAAGGCTCAGGCACCGGCCACTGCGGCAAAGGCTAAGGCACCGCCCACTGCGGCAAAGGCTCAGGCACCGCCCACTGTGGCAAAGGCTCAGGCAACACGGCAAAGGCTCAGGCACTGCCCACTGTGGCAAATGCTCAGGCACCGCAGCAAAGGCTCAGGCACCGCCCACTGCAGCAAAGGCTCAGGCACCGCCCACTGCGGCAAAGGCTCAGGCACCGCCCACTGCGGCAAAGGCTCAGGCACCGTCCACTGCGGCAAAGGCTAAGGCACCGCCCACTGCGGCAAAGGCTCAGGCACCGCCCACTGTGGCAAATGCTCAGGCACCGCGGCAAAGGCTCAGGCACCGCCTACTGCAGCAAAGGCTCAGGCACCGCCTACTGCAGCAAAGGCTCAGGCATCACCCACTGCGGCAAACGCTCAGGCACCGCGGCAAAGGCTAAGGCACCGCCCACTGCAGCAAAGGCTCAGGCACCGCGGCAAAGGCTCAGGCACCGCCCACTGCGGCAAACGCTCAGGCACCGCGGCAAAGGCTCAGGCACCGCGGCAAAGGCTCAGGCACCGCCTACTGCAGCAAAGGCTCAGGCACCGCCTACTGCAGCAAAGGCTCAGGCACCACCCACTGCGGCAAACGTTCAGGCACCGCGGCAAAGGCTCAGGCACCGCGGCAAAGGCTCAGGCACCGCCCACTGCGGCAAACGCTCAGGCACCGCGGCAAAGGCTCAGGCACCGCCTACTGCAGCAAAGGCTCAGGCACCGCCTACTGCAGCAAAGGCTCAGGCACCGCCTACTGCAGCAAAGGCTCAGGCACCGCCTACTGCAGCAAAGGCTCAGGCACCGCCTACTGCAGCAAAGGCTCAGGCACCACCCACTGCGGCAAACGCTCAGGCACCGCGGCAAAGGCTCAGGCACCGCGGCAAAGGCTCAGGCACCACCCACTGCGGCAAACGCTCAGGCACCGCGGCAAAGGCTCAGGCACCGCGGCAAAGGCTCAGGCACCGCCCACTGCAGCAAAGGCTCAGGCACCGCCCACTACAACAAAGGTTTAGGCCCTGCCCACTGCGACACCACATTGGGCCAAGTCCACTGTGACAGAAGTTTCGGCACCGCCCACTGTGACTGGAATACTCAGGTAGAACTTACTGTGACAGAAATCTCAAATAATTCCCATCTAAACGCCTCCTGGAATCTGCCCGACTCAATACCTTTCCTGATCATTGAATATTCCCCTTACCTTACGGCCACCGACCTGCAGGACCGGCTTCCTTTCCAAGGGTCCTTCCATCAGGTGAAAGTCCAGTTTCCGCG
The DNA here is from genome assembly GCF_046119375.1 of Phyllobates terribilis. Classification (NCBI taxonomy): domain Eukaryota; kingdom Metazoa; phylum Chordata; class Amphibia; order Anura; family Dendrobatidae; genus Phyllobates; species Phyllobates terribilis. The sequence goes on along the minus strand of NW_027362763.1, from coordinate 644,510,003 downwards.
TCACCTGTAATAACAGCACAAAAACTAAAAATAATAACGTTCTGGATACAAGCAGATACCTGAATATATCCAAGATACAGGCGGAAGAAGTCAATACCAGCAGACAACCTAATATAGCCAGGATACAGGTGGAGGACCCCGATACAAGAGGATAACCTAATATACCCAGCATACAGGCAGAAGACCCTGATACCAGAGGATAACCTAATATACCCAGGATACAAGTGGGAAACCCGGATACCAGAGGATAACCTAATATACCCAGGATACAGGCGGGAGACCCGGATACCAGAGGATAACCTAATATACCCAAGATACAGGCGGAAGACCCAGATACCAGAGGATAACCTAATATACCCAGGATACAGGCGGGAGACCCGGATACCAGAGGATAACCTAATATACCCAGGATACAGGCGGAAGACCCAGATACCAGAGGATAACCTAATATACCCAGGATACAGGCGGAAGACCCTGATACCAGAGGATAACCTAATATACCCAGGATACAAGCGGGAAACCCGGATACCAGAGGATAACCTAATATACCCAGGATACAGGCGGGAGACCCGGATACCAGAGGATAACCTAATATACCCAGGATACAGGCGGAAGACCCAGATACCAGAGGATAACCTAATATACCCAGGATACAGGCAGAAGACCCTGATACCAGAGGATAACCTAATATACCCAGGATACAAGCGGGAAACCCGGATACCAGAGGATAACCTAATATACCCAGGATACAGGCGGAGACCCGGATACCAGAGGATAACCCAATATACCCAGGATACAGGCAGAAGACCCTGATACCAGAGGATAACCTAATATACCCAGGATACAGGCAGAAGACCCTGATACCAGAGGATAACCTAATATACCCAGGATACAGGCGGAAGACCCCGATACAAGAGGATAACCCAATATACCCAGGATACAAGCAGGAAACCCGGATACCAGAGGATAACCCAATATACCCAGGATACAGGCAGAAGACTCTGATACCAGAGGATAACCTAATATACCCAGGATACAGGTGGAGGACCCCGATACCAGAGGATAACCCAATATACCCAGGATACAAGCGGGAGACCCGGATACCAGAGGATAACCCAATATACCCAGGATACAGGCAGAAGATCCTGATACCAGAGGATAACCTAATATACCCAGGATACAGGCAGAGGACCACGATACCAGAGGATAACCCAATATACCCAGGATACAGACGGGAGACACGGATACCAGAGCATAACCCAATATACCCAGGATACAGGCAGAAGACCCTGATACCAGAGGATAACCTAATATACCCAGGATACAGGTGGAGGACCACGATACCAGAGGATAACCTAATATACCCAGGATACAGGCAGAAGACTCTGATACCAGAGGATAACCTAATATACCCAGGATACAGGTGGAGGACCCCGATACCAGAGGATAACCTAATATACCCAGGATACAGGCAGAAGACCCTGATACCAGAGGATAACCTAATATATCCAGGATACAGGCAGAAGACCCTGATACCAGAGGATAACCTAATATACCCAGGATACAGGCGGAAGACCCCGATACAAGAGGATAACCCAATATACCCAGGATACAAGCGGGAAACCCGGATACTAGAGGATAACCCAATATACCCAGGATACAGGCGGAAGACTCTGATACCAGAGGATAACCTAATATACCCAGGATACAGGTGGAGGACCCCGATACCAGAGGATAACCCAATATACCCAGGATACAAGCGGGAGACCCGGATACCAGAGGATAACCCAATATACCCAGGATACAGGCAGAAGATCCTGATACCAGAGGATAACCTAATATATCCAGGATACAGGCAGAAGACCCTGATACCAGAGGATAACCTAATATACCCAGGATACAGGCGGAAGACCCCGATACAAGAGGATAACCCAATATACCCAGGATACAAGTGGGAAACCCGGATACCAGAGGATAACCCAATATACCCAGGATACAGGCGGGAGACCCGGATACCAGAGGATAACCCAATATACCCAGGATACAGGCAGAAGACCCGGATACCAGAGGATAACCTAATATACCCAGGATACAGGCAGAAGACCCTGATACCAGAGGATAACCTAATATACCCAGGATACAGGCGGAAGACCCCGATACAAGAGGATAACCCAATATACCCAGGATACAAGCGGGAAACCCGGATACCAGAGGATAACCCAATATACCCAGGATACAGGCAGAAGACTCTGATACCAGAGGATAACCTAATATACCCAGGATACAGGTGGAGGACCCCGATACCAGAGGATAACCCAATATACCCAGGATACAAGCGGGAGACCCGGATACCAGAGGATAACCCAATATACCCAGGATACAGGCAGAAGATCCTGATACCAGAGGATAACCTAATATACCCAGGATACAGGCAGAGGACCACGATACCAGAGGATAACCCAATATACCCAGGATACAGACGGGAGACCCGGATACCAGAGCATAACCCAATATACCCAGGATACAGGCAGAAGACCCTGATACCAGAGGATAACCTAATATACCCAGGATACAGGTGGAGGACCACGATACCAGAGGATAACCTAATATATCCAGGATACAGGCAGAAGACTCTGATACCAGAGGATAACCTAATATACCCAGGATACAGGTGGAGGACCCCGATACCAGAGGATAACCTAATATACCCAGGATACAGGCAGAAGACCCTGATACCAGAGGATAACCTAATATACACAGGATACAGGCGGAGGACCCAGATACCAGAGGATAACCTAATATACCCAGGATACAGGCGGAAGACTCAGATACAAGAGGATAACCTAATATACCCAGGATACAGGTGGAGGACCAAGATACCAGAGGATAACCTAATATACCCAGGATACAGGCAGAAGACCCTGATACCAGAGGATAACCTAATATACCCAGGATACAGGCAGAAGACCCAGATACCAGCGGACAACCTAATATACCCAGGATACAGGCAGAAGACCCAGATACCAGCGGACAACCTAATATACCCAGGATACAGGCGGAGAACAAAGATACCTGTGGACAACCTAATATTCCCGGGATACAGGCGGAGGACCCAGATACCAGCGGACAACCTAATATACCCAGGAAACAGACGGAGGACCAAGATACCTGTGGACAACCTAATATTCCCGGGATACAGGCGGAGGACCCAGATACCAGCGGACAACCTAATATACCCAGGATACAGGCGGAGGACCCAGATACCGACACACAACCTAATATACCCAGGATATAGGTTAAGGACCCAGATACCGGTGCACAACCTAATATACCCAGGATACAGGCGGAGGACCCGGATACCAGCGGACAGCCTAATATACCCAAGATACAGGCAGAGGATCCCGATACCAGCAGATAATCTAATATACCCAGGATACAGGCGGACGACCAAGATACCAGCGGACAACCTAATATACCCAGGATGCAGGTGGAGGACCCAGATACCAGAGGACAACATAATACACCCAGGATACAGGCGGAGGACCCAGATACCAGAGGATAACCCAATATACCCAGGATACAGGCGGAAGACCCAGATACCAGAGGACAACCTAATATACCCAGGATACAGGTGGAGGACCGAGATACCAGAGGACAACCTAATATACCCAGGATACAGGCGGAGGACCCACATACCGGTGCACAACCTAATATACTCAGAATATAGGTGGAGGACCCAGATACCAGCGGACAACCTAATATACCCAGGATACAGGTGGAGGACCCAGATACCAGAAGACAACCTAATATACCCAGGATACAGGCGGAGGACCCAGATACCAACGGACAACCAAATATACCATGGAAAAAGGTGGAGGACCCACATACCGGTGCACAACCTAATATACTCAGAATATAGGTGAAGGACCCAGATACCAGCGGACAACCTAATATACCCTGGATACAGGAGGAGGAACCAGATACCAGCACACAACCTAATATACCTAAAATATACATGGAGGACCCAGATTCGGGCGCACAACCCAATATACAGGCAGAGGACCAGATACCAGCGGACAACCTAATATAACTAGGATACAGGCGGAGGATCGCGATACCAACCTACAACCTAATATATCCAGGCGGATAACCTAATATACCTAGGATACAGGAGGAGGACCCCGATACCAGCAGATCAACAGATATTGTATTATGCCCAGAATATAGACAGAGGAGACATATAAACACCCAGGAGATCTATTATACCCAGGTTGAGGAGCTAAACACCTTCTCACCCTGTATATGGATGTGTTCTCTACAGTCTCAGGTAGAGGGGCCTGTGTACTTGTCCTTGATTTGCTCATGTACTCTGGACACCAGTTTGCCGGGGTGCGGATTATACCCTCACTCTTCTCCCTCCAGGTGTTGGGTCTTTTCTCTGTTGCTAACTCAGTAGATCTCATGGTAGAGGATGGCAGAGTGAACGTGGCCACCAATATGTTTGGTTTAGTCCCTGTCACTACTTGGCCATATGGTCCTCTATGAGAGTCATGTTTTCCTGGAGACAAACCACCCCCAACCATGCCTTTTGATGCAATGTGGTGAGATGCCTGTACTGGGCAAATTACTGGAACTTTCTTGGCATTATTCCAGATGCCTTCCAACTCCTCATCATCATTTTCCAAAAACTCATGGTCTGGATGGAGAACTTCTGGAAATGAACTGGTCTTTGTGAATATCCCTTTATCAGGTGGGGTCTCTATGAGATTGTAGGGGTCACTTAGGTTATGATGAGGTTCAGGAGTGTGGAGGACAAAACTGGAGGGACACATTGATGTTCGTTGTCCATCACCATAATTCTTCTTCACACAGTACTGATCTACCACCTTGTCTTCATTCCTCCAGAATAAAAAAGATGTTCCTGCAGTCTCCTGCTGGATTAGAGATGAGGTGGTAAATGTTCCTACAGTCTCATGAAAGACTGGAGATGAGGTGGTAAATGTTCCTACAGTCTCATGAAGGACTGGAGATGAGGTGGTAAATGTTCCTTTAGTCTCCTGATGGATTGGAGAGGAGGTGGTAAATGTTCCTACAGTCTCATGAAGGACTGGAGATGAGGTGGTAAATATTCCTGAAGTCTCCTGACGGATTGGAGATACAGTGGTAAATGTTCCTACAGTCTCATGAAGGACTGGAGATGAGGTGGTAAGTGTTCCTTTAGTCTCCTGATGGATTGGAGATGAGGTGGTAAATGTTCCTGCAGTCTCATGAAGGACTGGAGATGAGGTGGTAAATATTCCTGCAGTCTCCTGAAAGATTGGAGATACAGTGGTGGATGTTCCTCCCATCTCCTGAAGGACTGCAGATGAGGTGGTAGATGTTCCTCCCGTCTGTTGAAGGACTGGAGATGAGGTGGTAAATGTTCGTTTAGTCTTCTGAAGGATTGGAAATGAAGTGGTATATATTACTGCAGTCTCCTGATGGATTGGAGACGAGGTGGAAAATGTTCCTGCAGTCTCCTGAAAGATTGGAGATGCAGTGGTAGATGTTCCTCCCATCTCCTGAAGGACTGCAGATGAGGTGGTAGATGTTCCTCCCATCTCCTGATGGACTGCAGATGAGGTGGTAGATGTTCCTCCCGTCTGTTGAAGGACTGGAGATGAGGTGGTAAATTTTCCTCCCGTCTCCTGAAAGATTGGAGTTTTAGTAGAAGTTTCTTCCATATTCTGAAGGACTGCAGATGATAAGGTGGCAGCCCCTCCACTATAACATTGGGAATCTGCGTCATCACAGTTTGATGAATCAGCTCCCACAATCCTGAGTGAATTCATGGTTTCTTCCTGTGGGTCCCAGTCAGGGTCGAGGTGTTGTAAGACAAGAGGAGAAAGTCTATCTATCTCAAAGTTATCAATGAAGTCCTCCAACTCCCGAGAGTTCTGTGTACTGGCTGTGGTCCTCCCATACCCGTGAATGTTCTGCCTACAATATCCAGAGCTACTAGTGATTGCATCTAGCCATGCCCTGGTGCCTGACCACTGAGAGTCTTCTTTCTCCTTCATCTCGTTGGCTGTAGGCTCTGGCGTTTTTTCTGAGTATAAGTTTTGGGTACTGCAAGAGTCATCCACAGATAACACTGTAATTGCATCCTGGATATTTTCCAAAATGTGTGGCTCCTTGGAAATCTGTAAGTTCAGCACTCTCCCAATAGTAAGATGAGGGCAAGAGTGAAGACTTTTCAGGGCCAATTTCTTTGAACCAGATCCACATTCAGCATCGATGTCCTTGCTCAGAGGGTTTTCTACATAGTTCTGCTTTGGAGGCCACGTGGAGGTCTGGTATTTTGGTATGTCTTTGGTGTTGGGTTTTGGATCTGAGCAAAGTCCCATAATTCCTTGTATTGTTGTACACCTCTGAGCTTTCTCCTTCCTCAGGAGACTCCTGAACAATGTGTTTGATCTGATCTTAGGTAAACCACCAGAAGAAGGCTCAAATGTGGTCTGGGAAACTCTCGGCACAGTCAGACTTTGGTACGTAGTTTTTGTTTCTTCCTTTGTGTTCAAGTAAGTGCTGACCTGGAGATGAAGGAAACAGACAGAACTGAGCATGCAAGACAAACAAGACTAAGTAACCAAGGGATGGAGAAAATGATGAATATATCTGCACCTGGAGGTGCCGGGCGAGCTATATGGACCTGGAGGTGCCGGGCGAGATACCCGGACCTGGAGGTGCCGGGCGAGCTATATGGACCTGGAGGTGCCGGGCGAGATACCCGGACCTGGAGGTGCCGGGCGAGATACCCGGACCTGGAGGTGCCGGGTGAGATACCCGGACCTGGAGGTGCCGGGCGAGATACCCGGACCTGGAGGTGCCAGGTGAGATACCCGGACCTGGAGGTGCCGGGCGAGATACCCGGACCTGGAGGTGCCGGGTGAGATACCCGGACATTGAGGTGCCGGGTGAGATATCTGGACATTGAGGTACCGGGTAAGATATCTGGACATTGAGGTGCCGGGTAAGATATCTGGACCTGGAGGTGCCGGGCGAGATATCTGGACCTGGAGGTGCCGGGCGAGATATCTGGACCTGGAGGTGCCGGGCGAGATATCTGGACCTGGAGGTGCCGGGCGAGATATCTGGACCTGGAGGTGCCGGGCGAGATATCTGGACCTGGAGGTGCCGGGCGAGATATCTGGACCTGGAGGTGCCGAGTAAGATATCTGGACCTGGAGGTGCCGGGTAAGATATCTGGACCTGGAGGTGCCGGGTAAGATATTTGGACCTGGAGGTGCCGGGTAAGATATCTGGACCTGGAGGTGCCGGGTAAGATATCTGGACCTGGAGGTGCCGGGTAAGATATCTGGACCTGGAGGTGCCGGGTAAGATATCTGGACCTGGAGATGCCGGGTGAGATATCTGGACCGGCTTCTCTGAAGGTTTAGTAAAGGAATTTAGAAAAAGTCCCAGAATTCAGAGCTCAGCAGAGGACATGGCAACGGAGTTAGTACTGGAGCGACACTGCCCCCTGGTGGCCAAGCTACCATGAAAATCACAGCAAACCATTGGGTAAAACACAGCTGTAGACTACATCACATGAGCACCTCCCTGAAATCCCACGGTCTCCACCGGTTTATTCGTTGCATCAGATCGGGGAGAGGATGACATCCAACATGGCCACTATTCCAGAGGATGGTTCTGTTATCACTCCATAGTGAGCAGCCATTGTGTTCAGGACCCGGGAAATCTGAGTGACGGCCCTGACAAGCGACAACAGTTGTATCGGCCAGACACAGTGTACAGGAAGGCTGGAGTCACTAAGAAGGAAAGTAGAATATCCAACCCCATCTCCAGCTATATACAGTGGTGTGAAAAAGTCTTTGCCCCCTTCCTGATTTCTTATTCTTTTGCATGTTTGTCACTTAAATGTTTCAGATCACAAAACAAATGTAAATATTAGACAAAGATAACACAAGTAACCACAAAATGCAGTTTTCAAATGAAGGTCTTTATTATTAAGGGAAAAAGAAATCCAAACCTACAGGGCCCTGTGGGAAAAAGTGATTGCCCCCTAAACCTAATAACTGGTTGGGCCCTCAGCAGCAACAACTGCAATCAAGCAATTGCACTAACTGGCAATGAGTCTTTACAACACTCGGGAGGAATTTTGCCCACTCATCTTTGCAAAAATATTGTTATTCAGCCACATTGGAGGTTTCCAAGCATGAACCGCCTTTTTAAGGTACGGCAACAGCATCTCAATCGCATTAAAGGTCAGGACTTTGACTAGGCCACTCCAAAGACTTTATGCTGTTTTTTTAAGCCATTCAGAGATGGACTTGCTAGTGTGTTTTGGATCATTGTCCTGCTGCATAACCCAAGTGTGCTTCAGTTCACCACAGTGAGAGCCATTATTCACAAATAGCGAAATGGAACAGTGGTGAACTTTCCCAGCCAACCAAAATTACCCCAAGAACGCAGCGATGACTCATCCAAAAGGTCACAAGAGACCCCACAAGAACATCCAAAGAATTGCAGGCCTCACTTTCCTCAGGTAAGGTCAGTGCTCATGACACCATAAGAAAGAGACTGGGCAAAAAGGTCATGCATGTCAGAGTTCCGAGATGAAAACCACGGCTGAGCAAAAAGAACCTAAAGGCTCGTCTCAGTTTTGCCAGAAAACATCTTAATGATCACCAAGACTTTTGAGAGAATACTCTGTGGACTGATGAGACAAAAGTTTAACTTTTTGGAAGGTATATGTCCCATTACATCTGTCATAGAAGTAACACAGTATTTCAGAAAAGGAACATCATACCAACAGTAAAATATGGTGGTGGTAGTGTGATGGTCTGGGGCTGTTTTGCAGCTTCAGGACCTGGAAAACTTGCTGTGGTAAATGGAACCACGAATTCTGCTAGCTAGCAAAAATCCTGAAGGAGAATGTCCTGTCATCTGTTTGTGATCTCAGGCTGAAGAGCACTTGGGTTATACACCAGGACAATGATCCAAAACACACCAGCAAGTACACCTCTGAATGGCTTAAGAAAAGCAACATTAAGACTTTGGAGTGGCCTAGTAAAACTCCTGATGTTAATGCGATTGAGATGCTGTGGCCGGACCTTAAAAAGGCGGTTCATGCTCGGAAACCTTCAATGTGGCTGAACTACAACAGTTTTACAAAGATGAGTGGGCAAAATTCCTCCCGAGAGTTGCAAAGACTCATTGCCAGTTATCGCAAAAGCTTCATTGCAGTTGTTGCTGCTAAGTCCGGCCGGACAAGTTATTAGATTTAGGGGCAAGCACTCTTCACACAGGGCCCTGTAGGTTTGGATTTCTTTTTCCCTTAATAATAAAGACCTTCATTTGAAAACTGCATTTTGTGGTTACTTGTGTTATCTTTGTCTAATATTTACATTTGTTTTGTGATCTGAAACATTTAAGTGACAAACATGCAAAAGAATAAGAAATCAGGAAGGGGGCAAAGACTTTTTCACACGATTGTAACTCCTCATGTCATCCTCCAGAGCTGCACTCACTATTCTGCTGTTACATCAGGTCTTATCCTCATGTCATCCTCCAGAGCTGCACTCACTATTCCGCTATTACATCATGTCTTATCCTCCAGTCACCTCCAGAGCTGCACTCACTATTCTGCTATTACATCCTGTCTTATCCTCCAGTCACCGCCAGAGCTGCAGTCACTATTCTGCTGTTACATCGCGTCTTATCCTCCAGTCACCTCCAGAGCTGTAGTCACTATTCTGCTGTTACATCATGTCTTATCCTACAGAGCGGCACTCACTATTCTGCATGCTGTGATCTGTATACCATAAGTTCATTGTATTGGGGGGGTTTCCTGTCTGCCGGGGGAAGTTAGTGTATTAGTTGAGGTGCTAGGGGCCACGCCACAACAAGCCATCACACGCTGCACTCTTGATTGCTCGGTTACCTCGTCCAGAACTGGAACTGAAACTCGTTTCTTTCTCTTTAAGCTCCCAAATGTGCCCTCTAAAAAGCCCTGACAGCGCCTCCAGAAGGACGTGTGGGGTGAGCGCAGCTGAGCAGATGGAAGAAAGACACACAGAGTTATATGAGGGGACAGGCTGCAGCAGGTGATGAGCGCGGCAGTGCGCAGCTCCTGTGCACAGTGATGTTCCGGGGCTGCGGGGCTCCTGTGCACAGGGATGTTCCGGAGCTGCGGGGCTCCTGTGCACAGGGATGTTCCGGAGCTGCGGGGCTCCTGTGCACAGGGATGTTCCGGGGCTGCGGGGCTCCTGTGCACAGGGATGTTCCGGGGCTGCGGGGCTCCTGTGCACAGGGATGTTCCGGGGCTCCTGTGCACAGGGATGTTCCGGGGCTGCGGGGCTCCTGTGCACAGGGATGTTCCGGGGCTGCGGGGCTCCTGTGCACAGGGATGTTCCGGGGCTGCGGGGCTCCTGTGCACAGGGATGTTCCGGGGCTCCTGTGTACAGGGATGTTCTGGGGCTGCGGGGCTCCTGTGCACAGGGATGTTCCGGGGCTGCGGGGCTCCTGTGCACAGGGATGTTCCGGGGCTGCGGGGCTCCTGTGCACAGGGATGTTCTGGGGCTGAGGGGCTCCTGTGCACAGGGATGTTCTGGGACTGCGGGGCTCCTGTGCACAGGGATGTTCCGGGGCTCCTGTGCACAGGGATGTTCCGGGGCTCCTGTGCACAGGGATGTTCCGGGGCTGCGGGGCTCCTGGGCACAGGGATGTTCCGGGGCTGCGGGGCTCCTGGGCACAGGGATGTTCCGGGGCTGCGGGGCTCCTGTGCACAGGGATGTTCTGGGGCTGCGGGGCTCCTGTGCACAGGGATGTTCTGGGGCTGTGGGGCTCCTGTGCACAGGGATGTTCTGGGGCTGCGGGGCTCCTGTGCACAGGGATGTTCTGGGGCTGCGGGGCTCCTGTGCACAGGGATGTTCTGGGGCTGCGGGGCTCCTGTGCACAGGGATGTTCCGGGGCTGCGGGGCTCCTGTGCACAGGGATGTTCCGGGGCTGCGGGGCTCCTGTGCACAGGGATGTTCCGGGGATGCGGGGCTCCTGGGCACAGGGATGTTCCGGGGCTGCGGGGCTCCTGTGCACAGGGATGTTCTGGGGCTGCGGGGCTCCTGTGCACAGGGATGTTCTGGGGCTGTGGGGCTCCTGTGCACAGGGATGTTCTGGGACTGCGGGGCTCCTGTGCACAGGGATGTTCTCGGGCTGTGCAGCACCGTTTGGGGGAGACGGATGAGAATCATTTCATGGAGTGCTGACTGATCCTTTTACATGTATGAGGTCTCCTCCGCCCCGCTGACCCCAGGATCCCCACCGCCCCCCTGTGCCTTCTCACCATGACTTCTTCCTGGGGTTCGGGGCTTGCGGATCCGGCAGGCAGATTCTTGGGCTCCAGCCACAATGGCCCCTTGGTGAATTTCCTGGGACCCTCTTCTACTGTCTGTACCTCGTTCTCCAGGTCTATGCCCATTGGGGGCCTGCCGGATGGAGGTTGGAACAGTAGTTTGGGGCCAATGGGGGCCAGGAAGAAGGCTGTGTCCTCATCCTCTGCACACTCAAACTCTTCTAAGGCCCTGGGGACTATGTCCTGTGGATACAGAGGGAGGAGGTCATACACAGACAATACTACTACCCCCATCATGTGAGAGATACCGCTACATGGAGTCCAGCTATGCAGAGATGCAGCAGCTGCAGCGTGGAGAAATCTGCACATCAGTTTTCAGAGCACAAAAAAATTGAAAATTAAAAACAATCTGACGGTCCCTGCAATGGGCCCCACACACCCCTGCTACCGTTATTTTCATTGTTTTAGCTCCCCTGCTGCCATCTTGGCTGGTTAGTGTCTACATCCTGATTTGCTGCCAGCTCTTCCTCTGTGACTCTAGACTTAAATTCCCAAAAGGCAGTGCTGTATCTGCCCCATCCTCAGTGCCAGTGCACTTTATCTACAAAGCACCATCCTGAGACTCCTATACAGTCTCAAGCTGGATACATGGTGGCACACAGCTCCTTCCTCCCTCTTCACCTACTGCGCATTGTCCTGAGACTCTCCTGCTAACCGCCATGTTGCAGGTGCTGACGCTGAAACCTCACAGGTCAGTGTACTGCATATAAGGATGGCTGGTTTTATAACGAGAGCCAGCACTCGGGGACACCCGGCTCATCCCCTCTGGCCAAAGACACAAGCTGATCAGATGACTTGTGGAGCCTGTGATGTCTCCTGCACTCCTTCCTTCTGCGGACACATCCCCAGTCACTGTAAACTTGCAGAGGATCCCAGGCCACAGCCCCATGACATCAGAGGAGCTGGAAGGCAGGAAGCGAGGAGCTGGGAGGCAGGTAGCGAGGAGCTAGGAGGCAGGAAGCGAGGAGCCAGGAGGCAGGAAGCGAGGAGCCAGGAGGCAGGAAGCAAAGAGCTGGAAGCAAGTAGCTGGGAAGCAGGAAGCGAGAGGTGGGAAACAGGAAGCGAGGATCTGGGAAGCAGGAAGCGAGGAGCTGGGGGCAGAAAGCGAGGAGCTGGGGGCAGAAAGCGAGGAGCTGGGGGCAGAAACCAAAGAGCTGGGGGCAGAAACCAAAGAGCTGGGGGCAGAAACAGAAGAGCTGGGGGGCAGGAAGCGAAGAGCTGGGGGGCAAATCACAACCGCAGGCGTCAGCGCAGCAGTCCACCAGTAAATTTGGAGGTTTACTCCCTTCCGATAGTCGTTACATGGCTGGAAAAATCCATGTGTAGGGAGAATCCTTTATGCCTCATATTTGGAATCTCAGTACTTTAGCTCTGGGGGTCAGCGGGCAGGCAGGGCGCCGTTCTGGGGGTCGGCGGCCAGGCAGGGCGAAGCTCTGGGTGTCAGCGGGCAAGCAGGGTGCCGCTCTGGGGGTCAGCGGGCAAGCAGGGCGCCGCTCTGGGGGTCAGCGGGCAGGCTGGGTGCCGCTCTGGGGGTCAGCGGGCAGGCAGGGCGAAGCTCTGGGGGTCAGCGCGCAAGCAGGGCGCCGCTCTGGGGGTCAGCGGGCAGGCTGGGCGAAGCTCTTGGGTCAGCGGGCAGGCTGGGCGAAGCTCTGGGGGTCAGCGGGCAGGCTGGGCGAAGCTCTGGGGGTCAGCGGGCAGGCTGGGTGCCGCTCTGGGGGTCAGCGAGCAGGAAGGGCGCTGCACTGGGGGTCAGCGGGCAGACAGGACGCCGCTCTGGAGGTCAGCGGCCAGACAGGACGCCGCTCTGGAGGTCAGCGGCCAGACAGGACGCCGCTCTGGAGGTCAGCGGGCAGACAGGTCGCCGCTCTGGAGGTCAGCGGGCAGACAGGACGCCGCTCTGGAGGTCAGCGGGCAGACAGGACGCCGCTCTGGAGGTCAGCGGGCAGACAGCACGCCGCTCTGGAGGTCAGCGGGCAGACAGCACGCCGCTCTGGAGGTCAGCGGGCAGACAGCACGCCGCTCTGGAGGTCAGCGGGCAGACAGCACGCCGCTCTGGAGGTCAGCGGGCAGACAGCACGCCGCTCTGGAGGTCAGCGGGCAGACAGCACGCCGCTCTGGAGGTCAGCGGGCAGACAGCACGCCGCTCTGGAGGTCAGCGGGAAGACAGGACGCCGCTCTGGAGGTCAGCGGGCAGACAGGACGCCGCTCTGGAGGTCAGCGGGCAGACAGGACGCCGCTCTGGAGGTCAGCGGGCAGACAGGACGCCGCTCTGGAGGTCAGCGGGCAGACAGGACGCCGCTCTGGCGGTCAGCGGGCAGACAGGACGCCGCTCTGGCGGTCAGCGGGCAGACAGCATGCCGCTCTGGAGGTCAGCGGGCAGACAGGACGCCGTTTTGGGGGTTACAGACCTTTTCTGCCTCCATGTTATTGGTCGTCTCCTTTGTCTTCGCTTTTGGCATCTGATTTCCCACAATCCTCTGCTGCTTCCAGCAACGCCACCTGATGAGCAGCCCCTGCACCTCCTCCAGACGCTCCTGGACCTGTGGGGGCAGCGTGGCATCAATGACCAGAACACAGCGGAGACCACCATGGCCGCGCTGGCACAGCCTGGCAACTATCACTCTCACCATCTGCAGAAGGCGATGATCTTCACCAATCAACTTCCAGCCAATCCCGGCCAGCGCTTCAAACGCCTTCCGCTTCCCCCGCATCGTCCTCTCCAGCTCCTCCCTCTGCGCCGCACTCCATCCTCCGTCTCCTGACAGAACTGGACCCCTAGAGACCTCCGCCCCTGACCTGTGCAGAGACCACAAGGAGGGGATGACACAGAGGACGGGAGGGGACGGCACAGAGGACGGGAGGGGACGGCACAGAGGACGGGAGGGGATGGCACAGAGGACGACACAAAGAATGGGAGGGGACGGCACAGAGGACGGGAGGGGACTGCACAGAGGACGGGAGGGGACAGCACAGAGGACATCTCAAAGGATGGGAGGAGACGGCACAGAGGACAACACAAAGGACAGGAGGGGACGACACAAAGGACAGGAGGGGACGGCACAGAGGACGGGAGGGGACGGCACAGAGGACGGGAGGGGACGGCACAGAGGACGGGAGGGGACGGCACGGCACAGAGGACGGGAGGGGACGACACAAAGAACGGGAGGGGACGGCACAGAGGACGGGAGGGGACGGCACAGAGGACGGGAGGGGACGGCACAGAGGACGGGAGGGGACGGCACGGCACAGAGGACGGGAGGGGACGACACAAAGAACGGGAGGGGACGGCACAGAGGACGGGAGGGGACGGCACAGAGGACGACACAAAGGACAGGAGGGGACGGCACAGAGGACGGGAGGGGACTGCACAGAGGACGGGAGGGGACTGCACAGAGGACGGGAGGGGACTGCACAGAAGACGACACAAAGAACGGGAGGGGACGGCACAGAGGACGGGAGGGGACGGCACAGAAGACGACACAAAGAACGGGAGGGGACGGCACAGAGGACGGGAGGGGACGGGACAGAGGACGGAAGGGGAATGCACAGAGGACGAGAGGGGACGGCACAGAGGACGACACAAAGGACAGGAGGGGACGGCACAGAGGACGGGAGGGGACGGCACAGAGGATGGCTATGCCGATTTCCCGGTTGTTACTCTGGACATGATACGTGGTCACTGACCTGATGTTCAGGTAACGGAGGAGGAACTCCCTCATGAGCGCCATCCTCTGCAGCAGCATCTTGTTCTCGTGCACGAGGGTCTGCAAGTTGGTCCATGTCCTTAGTGCGTCCTCGATGTTCCGGCTTACTGACAGGCTCCGAGCCGGACACACGCCCGGCAGCGCCTCCCACTGCTCCTCCAGAGCCTTCACCTCCATTTTGATTGTTTCAGAGATGTCGGTCTATAGAAGAGAGAAATTGGGTCACGCAGACCCCCACCCGGCTGTGAAGACCCCAGCTAACCCCGCAGTATCCACCATGTTCAGCCAGGGCCAGGCAGCACGGCGGCTCATTCGGCAGCACGGCGGCTCATTCGGCAGCACGGCGGCTCTGACCGCTCACCTCCATCCGCTGCTGTTGGCTGATCACTCTCTGCAGATCCGCCAGCTCCGTCTTTGTCCTCGCAGTCATGAACTCCTTCTCCGCAGCTTCCAGTTGGGACTGAACGTCACGGAGTTTGATGCGGGCAGCTGCCATCATGTGGGACACCGCGGAAACCTGAGAAGCAGAGACAGAGGTGTCAGCTCAGTGCCGGAGCAGATCCCCCACCCTGAAAGACAGAGCCCCTCACCCTGCTCTCTAGTGCCTCGGCCTCTCTGGTGGCAGCCAACGCTCGCTCCCTCTCCTTCACAGCATCATTCAGCATTTCCACCGCTTCCTGCAGCTCCTCTAATGGGGAAAAGGTCTCTGTCCTCTCTGCAGAGGGCACATCAGTGTCACCCCGGGGGGCTCCGCGCGAGGACATCTGAGCAGATAGAAGAGTAGTGTTACACGGGCACAGACACAATTCAGGGGTCCGCGCCACAAGGTGGTCCCAGCTCTACAGAAGGCGGTAAGTGTGGACCTCGCCCCCGCCCTCTGCTCCCCGGACCTCGCCTCCACCCTCCACACCCCAGACCTCGCCCCGGCGCTCTTCTCCACGGACCTTGCCCCGCCCCTGACCAAGCCCCACGCCCCCACCCTCTGCTCCCCAGACCACGCCCCCAACCCTCCACTCCCTGGACCACGCCCCCACGATCTTCTCCCCAGACCTCGTCCTCCGCTCCCCGGACCTCTCCCCCGCACTCCACTGCCCGGACCACGCCCCCCACCCTCCGCTCCTCGGACCTCACCCCTGGCCTCTTCTATCTGGACCTCACCCTCCGCTCCCCGGACCTCGCCCCCGCATTCCACTGCCCGGACCATGTCCCCCACACTCCGCACTTCGGACCTCGCCGCCCGCTCCCTGGACCTCGCCCCCACCCTCCACTGCCCGGACCTCACCCTCTGCGCCTCGGACTTTGCCCCCGCGCTCTTCTCCCCAGACCTCGCCCTCCGCTCCCTGGACCACGACCCCCACCCTCCACTCCCCGGACCTCACCCTCTGCTCCCCGGACCTCGCCCTCCGCTCCTTGCCTCAGCGCTCTTCTCCCCGGACCTTGCCTCCACCCTCCGCTCCCCGGACCACGCCCTCCGCTCCCTGGACCACGCCCTCGCGCTCCACTCCCACGGTCCTCGCCACCTCACTCCACTGCCCGGACCACGCCCCCCACCCTCTGCAACCCGAACCTCGCCCCCCCACTCCACTGCCCGGACCACGTCCCCCACCCTCCGCTCCTTGGACCTCGCCCCCCGGACCTCGCCCCCGCACTCCACTGCCCGGACCATGACCCCCACCCTCACCCTACGTTCCTCGGACCTCGCCTCTGCGCTCTTCTCCCCGGACCTCGCCCCCGCGCTCCACTCCCTGGACCAGATCCCCCCGCGCCCCACTCCCTGGACCTCGCCCTCCGCCCCGGACCACATCCTCCCCGCTCCACTCTCTGGACCTCGCCCTCCGCTCCCCGGACCTCGCCCTCCACTCCCCGAACCTCGCCCTCCACTCCCCGAACCTCGCCCTCCACTCCCCGAACCTCGCCCCCGCCCTCTGCTCCCCAGACTTAGCCCCAGCCCTCCGCTCCTTGGACCTCGCCCCGCTTTCCGGATTTCGGACTCTCACTGTTTCCTTCTTCTTCCGCTCCTCCTCCATTTGTACAACCTTCATAAATTCGGAGAGAACCAACGTGTCCCTCAGATCGGAGACTCTGCGCCGCAGGGCGTCCTGCAGCCCCTGACACCTGTGAAACCGGAAAACGTCACAGCTAACAGAATACTGAGTGCAGCTCTGGAGGATAAGACATGATGTAACAGCAGAACAGTGAGTGCAGCTCTAGAGGTGACTGGAGGATAAGACATGATGTAACAGCAGAATAGTGACTGCAGCTCTGGAGGTGACTGGAGGATAAGACATAATGTAACAGTAGAATAGTGAGTGCAGCTCTGGAGGTGACTGGAGGATTAGACATGATGTAACAGTAGAATAGTGAGTGCAGCTCTGGAGGTGACTGGAGGATTAGACATAATGTAACAGTAGAATAGTGAGTGCAGCTCTGGAGGTGACATGATATAAGTGATACACTGCGGCTCCTCACCTCTCCTCCACCTCTTGGACCTTCTGCTCCATCTCCTCGGTCACAGCCCATCTTTTAGCGATTCCTCGCAGACTCTGCAGAGCTGATCCCCTCGTTCGCGCCTCTCTCTCCAGCAGCGACACCTTCTTCATGTCCTTACGGATCGGCTCAGGACTTCTCACGATTGTCGGCTCTGACAACAGCAACTCTACATCGTGCAGCCACCGCGAGGCACGGCCAAGCTCCCGAAGAAGATGCCTGATCTGGGGGTGAATACAAGATCTGATACCTATAGGCTCTGATGGGGCAGTATATAATATATAAGCACTGATGGGGCAGTATATAATATATAGGCACTGATGGGGCAGTATATAATATATAGGCTCTGATGGGGCAGTATATAATATATAAGCACTGATGGGGCAGTATATAATATATAGGCACTGATGGGGCAGTATATAATATATAGGCTCTGATTGGGGCAGTATATAATATATAGGCACTGATGGGGCAGTATATAATATATAAGCACTGATGGGGCAGTATATAATATATAGGCACTGATGGGGCAGTATATAATATATAAGCACTGATGGGGCAGTATATAATATATAGGCACTGATGGGGCAGTATATAATATATAGGCTCTGATGGGGCAGTATATAATATATAGGCACTGATGGGGCAGTATATAATATATAAGCACTGATGGGGCAGTATATAATATATAGGCACTGATGGGGCAGTATATAATATATAGGCACTGATGGGGCAGTATATAATATATAGGCACTGATGGGGCAGTATATAATATATAAGCACTGATGGGGCAGTATATAATATATAGGCACTGATGGGGCAGTATATAATATATAGGCTCTGATGGGGCAGTATATAATATATAAGCACTGATGGGGCAGTATATAATATATAGGCACTGATGGGGCAGTATATAATATATAGGCACTGATGGGGCAGTATATAATATATAAGCACTGATGGGGCAGTATATAATATATAGGCACTGATGGGGCAGTATATAATATATAGGCTCTGATGGGGCAGTATATAATATATAGGCACTGATGGGGCAGTATATAATATATAAGCACTGATGGGGCAGTATATAATATATAGGCACTGATGGGCAGTATATAATATATAAGCACTGATGGGGCAGTATATAATATATAGGCACTGATGGGGCAGTATATAATATATAGGCTCTGATGGGGCAGTATATAATATATAGGCACTGATGGGGCAGTATATAATATATAAGCACTGATGGGGCAGTATATAATATATAGGCACTGATGGGGCAGTATATAATATATAAGCACTGATGGGGCAGTATATAATATATAGGCACTGATGGGGCAGTATATAATATATAAGCACTGATGGGGCAGTATATAATATATAGGCACTGATGGGGCAGTATATAATATATAGGCTCTGATGGGGCAGTATATAATATATAAGCACTGATGGGGCAGTATATAATATATAGGCACTGATGGGGCAGTATATAATATATAGGCACTGATGGGGCAGTATATAATATATAAGCACTGATGGGGCAGTATATAATATATAGGCACTGATGGGGCAGTATATAATATATAGGCTCTGATGGGGCAGTATATAATATATAGGCACTGATGGGGCAGTATATAATATATAAGCACTGATGGGGCAGTATATAATATATAGGCACTGATGGGGCAGTATATAATATATAAGCACTGATGGGGCAGTATATAATATATAGGCACTGATGGGGCAGTATATAATATATAGGCTCTGATGGGGCAGTATATAATATATAGGCACTGATGGGGCAGTATATAATAGATAAGCACTGATGGGGCAGTATATAATATATAGGCACTGATGGGGCAGTATATAATATATAGGCACTGATGGGGCAGTATATAATATATAGGCACTGATGGGGCAGTATATAATATATAGGCGCTGATGGGGCAGTATATAATATATAGGCACTGATGGGGCAGTATATAATATATAGGCACTGGTGGGGCAGTATATAATATATAGGCACTGATGGGGCAGTATATAATATATAAGCACTGATGGGGCAGTATATAATATATAGGCGCTGATGGGGCAGTATATCATATATAGGCGCTGATGGGGCAGTATATAATATATAGGCACTGATGGGGCAGTATATAATATATAGGCACTGATGGGGCAGTATATAATATATAGGCACTGGTGGGGCAGTGTATAATATAGGCACTGATGGGGTAGTATATAATATATAGGCACTGATGGGGCAGTATATAATATATAGGCACTGGTGGGGCAGTGTATAATATAGGCACTGATGGGGTAGTATATAATATATAGGCACTGATGGGGCAGTATATAATATATTGACAGTGTATAATATCTATAGGCTCTGATGGGGCAAGTATATAATATATAGGCACTGATGGGGCAGTATATAATATATAGGCACTGGTGGGGCAGTGTATAATATAGGCACTGATGGGGTAGTATATAATATATAGGCACTGATGGTGCAGTATATAATATATAGGCACTGATGGGGCAGTATATAATATATTGACAGTGTATAATATCTATAGGCACTGATGGGGTAGTATATAATATATAGGCACTGATGGTGCAGTATATAATATATAGGTACTGGTGGGGCAGTATATAATATAGGCACTGATGTGGCAGTATATAATATATAGGCACTGATGGGGCAGTATATAATATATAGGCACTGATGGGGCAGTATATAATATATAGGCACTGATGGGGCAGTATATAATATATAGGCACTGATGGGGCCGTATATAATATATGGGCACTGATGGGGCAGTATATAATATATAGGCACTGATGGGGCAGTATATAATATATAGGCACTGATGGGGCAGTATATAATATATGGGCACTGATGGGGCAGTATATAATATATAGGCACTGATGGTGCAGTATATAATATATAGGTACTGGTGGGGCAGTATATAATATAGGCACTGATGGGTAGTATATAATATATAGGCACTGATGGGGCAGTATATAATATATGGGCACTGATGGGGCAGTATATAATATATAGGCACTGATGGGGCAGTATATAATATATAGGCACTGGTGGGGCAGTGTATAATATATAGGCACTGATGGGGCAGTATATAATATATGGGCACTGATGGGGCAGTATATAATATATGGGCACTGATGGGGCAGTATATAATATATAGGCACTGATGAGGTAGCATATAATATATAGGCACTGATGAGGTAGCATATAATATATAGGCACTGATGGGGCAGTATATAATATATAGGCACTGATGGGGCAGTATATAATATATTGACGTGTATAATATCTATAGGCTCTGATGGGGCAAGTATATAATATATAGGCACTGATGGGGCAGTATATAATATATAGGCTCTGATGGGGCAAGTATATAATATATAGGCACTGATGGGGCAGTATATAATATATAGGCACTGGTGGGGCAGTGTATAATATAGGCACTGATGGGGTAGTATATAATATATGGGCACTGATGGGGCAGTATATAATATATAGGCGCTGATGGGGCAGTATATAATATATAGGCACTGATTGGGGCAAGTATATAATATATAGGCTCTGATGGGGCAGTATATAATATAGGCACTGATGGGGTAGTAAATAATATAGGCACTGATGGGGCAGTATATAATATATAGGCACTGATGGGGCAGTATATAATATATAGGCACTGATGGGGCAGTATATAATATATAGGCACTGATGGGGCAGTATATAATATATAGGCACTGATGGGTAGTATATAATATATAGGCACTGATTGGGGCAGTATATCATATATAGGCACTGATGGGCAGTATATCATATATAGGCACTGATGGGGCAGTATATAATATATAGGCACTGATGGGGCAGTATATAATATATTGACGGTGTATAATATCTATAGGCTCTGATGGGGCAAGTATATAATTTATTGACGGTGTATAATATCTATAGGCTCTGATGGGGCAGTGTATATCAAATGTATAGGCTCTAATTGGCAGTATACAATATCTACAGTATCTGATGGGCCGGTATATAATATCTATAGGATCCGATAGGCATATATAATATTTATAGGCTCTAATGGGGCGGTATATAATATATATAATTGTATTATCCTGTCCGTCTGTCCTTCTGTCCAGGAAATCCCGCGTCGCTGATTGGTCCGGCCGCGATCAAATCAGCGACGCGGGATTTCAGAAAAAGATGGCGGCCGTTAGCGGCTCATCTGCCGAACGGAGGTCAGCGGCGATGCAGCAGGGAGATGAGCGGCTGCTCGCAGCAGAAGGACCCCGACCGGCGTCGCCACTGCCCTCCATGCGGCTACCGTCGGGAGATCACCGCCTAGGGCCGCTGATCTCCGGACGGCAAGTGTGAAGGGAGGACCAGGGAGCGGCGCCGCCGGTCGGGATACTTCTGCTGCGAGCAGCCGCTCATCTCCCTGCTTCTCACAGAAGAAGTACCCACAGACGCACCGCCGCTCCCCGGTCCTCACTAATAAGATTCGCTGATTTGTCGCGGCCGCCGGGTGGGGTGGTATATATAATATCTATAGGTGTTGATGGGGCGGTGTATATAATATATATAGGTGTTGATGGGCGGTGTATATAATATCTATAGGCGTTGATGGGGCGGTGTATATAATATCTATAGGCGTTGATGGGGCGGTATACAATATCTATATGCGTTGATGGGGCGGTATATAATATCTATAAGCGTTGATGGGGCGGTGTATATAATATCTATAGGCGTTGATGGGCGGTGTATATAATATCTATAGGCGTTGATGGGCGGTGTATATAATATCTATAGGTGTTGATGGGCGGTGTATATAATATCTATAGGTGTTGATGGGGCGGTGTATATAATATCTATAGGCGTTGATGGGGCGGTATACAATATCTATATGCGTTGATGGGGCGGTATATAATATCTATAAGCGTTGATGGGGCGGTGTATACACTATAGGCGTTGATGGGGCGGTGTATATAATATCTATAGGCGTTGATGGGCGGTGTATATAATATCTATAGGTGTTGATGGGCGGTGTATATAATATCTATAGGTGTTGCTGGGCGGTGTATATAATATCTATAGGCGTTGATGGGGCGGTGTATATAATATCTATAGGCGTTGATGGGCGGTGTATATAATATCTATAGGCGTTGATGGGCGGTGTATATAATATCTATAGGCGTTGATGGGCGGTGTATATAATATCTATAGGTGTTGATGGGCGGTGTATATAATATCTATAGGCGTTGATGGGCTGTGCATATAACATCTACAGGCGTTGATGGGGCGGTGTATATAATATCTATAGGCGTTGATGGGCTGTGCATATAACATCTACAGGCGTTGATGGGGCGGTGTATATAATATCTATAGGCGTTGATGGGGCGGTGTATATAATATCTATAGGCGTTGATGGGCGGTGTATATAATATCTATAGGCGTTGATGGGGCGGTGTATATAATATCTATAGGCGTTGATGGGGCGGTGTATATAATATCTATAGGCGTTGATGGGCGGTGTATATAATATCTATAGGCGTTGATGGGGCGGTGTATATAATATCTATAGGCGTTGATGGGCGGTGTATATAATATCTATAGGTGTTGATGGGCGGTGTATATAATATCTATAGGCGTTGATGGGGCGGTGTATATAATATCTATAAGCGTTGATGGGGCGGTATATAATATCTATAAGCGTTGATGGGGCGGTGTATATAATATCTATAGGCGTTGATGGGGCGGTGTATATAATATCTATAGGCGTTGATGGGCGGTGTATATAATATCTATAGGCGTTGATGGGGCGGTGTATATAATATCTATAGGTGTTGATGGGCGGTGTATATAATATCTATAGGCGTTGATGGGGCGGTGTATATAATATCTATAGGCGTTGATGGGGCGGTATACAATATCTATATGCGTTGATGGGGCGGTATATAATATCTATAAGCGTTGATGGGGCGGTGTATATAATATCTATAGGCGTTGATGGGCGGTGTATATAATATCTATAGGCGTTGATGGGCGGTGTATATAATATCTATAGGTGTTGATGGGCGGTGTATATAATATCTATAGGTGTTGATGGGGCGGTGTATATAATATCTATAGGCGTTGATGGGGCGGTATACAATATCTATATGCGTTGATGGGGCGGTATATAATATCTATAAGCGTTGATGGGGCGGTGTATACACTATAGGCGTTGATGGGGCGGTGTATATAATATCTATAGGCGTTGATGGGCGGTGTATATAATATCTATAGGTGTTGATGGGCGGTGTATATAATATCTATAGGTGTTGCTGGGCGGTGTATATAATATCTATAGGCGTTGATGGGGCGGTGTATATAATATCTATAGGCGTTGATGGGCGGTGTATATAATATCTATAGGCGTTGATGGGCGGTGTATATAATATCTATAGGCGTTGATGGGCGGTGTATATAATATCTATAGGTGTTGATGGGCGGTGTATATAATATCTATAGGCGTTGATGGGCTGTGCATATAACATCTACAGGCGTTGATGGGGCGGTGTATATAATATCTATAGGCGTTGATGGGGCGGTGTATATAATATCTATAGGCGTTGATGGGCGGTGTATATAATATCTATAGGCGTTGATGGGGCGGTGTATATAATATCTATAGGCGTTGATGGGGCGGTGTATATAATATCTATAGGCGTTGATGGGCGGTGTATATAATATCTATAGGCGTTGATGGGGCGGTGTATATAATATCTATAGGCGTTGATGGGCGGTGTATATAATATCTATAGGTGTTGATGGGCGGTGTATATAATATCTATAGGCGTTGATGGGGCGGTGTATATAATATCTATAAGCGTTGATGGGGCGGTATATAATATCTATAAGCGTTGATGGGGCGGTGTATACAATATCTATAGGCGTTGATGGGGCGGTGTATATAATATCTATAGGCGTTGATGGGCGGTGTATATAATATCTATAGGTGTTGATGGGCGGTGTATATAATATCTATAGGCGTTGATGGGGCGGTGTATATAATATCTATAGGCGTTGATGGGCGGTGTATATAATATCTATAGGCGTTGATGGGGCGGTGTATATAATATCTATAGGCGTTGATGGGGCGGTGTATATAATATCTATAGGCGTTGATGGGCGGTGTATATAATATCTATAGGTGTTGATGAGCGGTGTATATAATATCTATAGGTGTTGATGGGCGGTGTATATAATATCTATAGGAGTTGATGGGGCGGTGTATATAATATCTATAGGCGTTGATGGGGCGGTGTATATAATATCTATAGGCGTTGATGGGGCGGTATACAATATCTATATGGGTTGATGGGGCGGTGTATATAATATCTATAGGCGTTGATGGGACGGTGTATATAATATCTATAAGCGTTGATGGGGCGGTATATAATATCTATAGGCGTTGATGGGGCGGTATATAATATCTATAGGAGTTGATGGGGCGGTGTATATAATATCTATAGGCATTGATGGGGCGGTGTATATAATATCTATAGGCATTGATGGGACGGTGTATATAATATCTACAGGCGTTGATGGGGCGGTATATAATATCTATAGGAGTTGATAGGGCGGTGTATATAATATCTATAGGCGTTGATGGGACGGTGTATATAATATCTATAGGCGTTGATGGCGGTATATAATATCTATAGGCGTTGATGGGGCGGTGTATATAATATCTATAGGCGTTGATGGGGCGGTATATATATCTATAGGCGTTGATGGGGCGGTGTATATATCTATAGGCATTGATGGGACTGTGTATATAATATCTACAGTATCTGATGGAGCGGTGTATATAATATCAATAGGCGTTGATGGGGCGGTGTATATAATATCTATAGGCGTTGATGGGACGGTGTATATAATATCTATAGGCGTTGATGGCGGTATATAATATCTATAGGCGTTGATGGGGCGGTATATATAATATCTATAGGCGTTGATGGGACGGTGTATACAATATCTATAGGCGTTGATGGGGCGGTATATATATCTATAGGCGTTGATGGGGCGGTGTATATATCTATAGGCATTGATGGGACTGTGTATATAATATCTACAGTATCTGATGGGACGGTGTATATAATATCTATAGGCGTTGATGGGCGTTATATATAGTATCTATAGGCATTGATGGGCGGTATATAATATCTATAGGCGTTGATGGGGCGGTATAAAATATCTATAGGCATTGATGGGGCGGTATATAATATCTATAAGCATTGATGGGGCGGTATATATAATATCTATAAGCGTTGATGGGGCGGTGTATATAATATCTATAGGCGTTGATGGGGCAGTATATAATATATAGGCACTGATGGGGCAGTATATAATATATAGGCACTGATGGGGCCGTATATAATATATGGGCACTGATGGGGCAGTATATAATATATAGGCACTGATGGGGCAGTATATAATATATAGGCACTGATGGGGCAGTATATAATATATGGGCACTGATGGGGCAGTATATAATATATAGGCACTGATGGTGCAGTATATAATATATAGGTACTGGTGGGGCAGTATATAATATAGGCACTGATGGGTAGTATATAATATATAGGCACTGATGGGGCAGTATATAATATATGGGCACTGATGGGGCAGTATATAATATATAGGCACTGATGGGGCAGTATATAATATATAGGCACTGGTGGGGCAGTGTATAATATATAGGCACTGATGGGGCAGTATATAATATATGGGCACTGATGGGGCAGTATATAATATATGGGCACTGATGGGGCAGTATATAATATATAGGCACTGATGAGGTAGCATATAATATATAGGCACTGATGAGGTAGCATATAATATATAGGCACTGATGGGGCAGTATATAATATATAGGCACTGATGGGGCAGTATATAATATATTGACGTGTATAATATCTATAGGCTCTGATGGGGCAAGTATATAATATATAGGCACTGATGGGGCAGTATATAATATATAGGCTCTGATGGGGCAAGTATATAATATATAGGCACTGATGGGGCAGTATATAATATATAGGCACTGGTGGGGCAGTGTATAATATAGGCACTGATGGGGTAGTATATAATATATGGGCACTGATGGGGCAGTATATAATATATAGGCGCTGATGGGGCAGTATATAATATATAGGCACTGATTGGGGCAAGTATATAATATATAGGCTCTGATGGGGCAGTATATAATATAGGCACTGATGGGGTAGTAAATAATATAGGCACTGATGGGGCAGTATATAATATATAGGCACTGATGGGGCAGTATATAATATATAGGCACTGATGGGGCAGTATATAATATATAGGCACTGATGGGGCAGTATATAATATATAGGCACTGATGGGTAGTATATAATATATAGGCACTGATTGGGGCAGTATATCATATATAGGCACTGATGGGCAGTATATCATATATAGGCACTGATGGGGCAGTATATAATATATAGGCACTGATGGGGCAGTATATAATATATTGACGGTGTATAATATCTATAGGCTCTGATGGGGCAAGTATATAATTTATTGACGGTGTATAATATCTATAGGCTCTGATGGGGCAGTGTATATCAAATGTATAGGCTCTAATTGGCAGTATACAATATCTACAGTATCTGATGGGCCGGTATATAATATCTATAGGATCCGATAGGCATATATAATATTTATAGGCTCTAATGGGGCGGTATATAATATATATAATTGTATTATCCTGTCCGTCTGTCCTTCTGTCCAGGAAATCCCGCGTCGATGATTGGTCCGGCCGCGATCAAATCAGCGACGCGGGATTTCAGAAAAAGATGGCGGCCGTTAGCGGCTCATCTGCCGAACGGAGGTCAGCGGCGATGCAGCAGGGAGATGAGCGGCTGCTCGCAGCAGAAGGACCCCGACCGGCGTCGCCACTGCCCTCCATGCGGCTACCGTCGGGAGATCACCGCCTAGGGCCGCTGATCTCCGGACGGCAAGTGTGAAGGGAGGACCAGGGAGCGGCGCCGCCGGTCGGGATACTTCTGCTGCGAGCAGCCGCTCATCTCCCGGCTTCTCACAGAAGAAGTACCCACAGACGCACCGCCGCTCCCCGGTCCTCACTAATAAGATTCGCTGATTTGTCGCGGCCGCCGGGTGGGGTGGTATATATAATATCTATAGGTGTTGATGGGGCGGTGTATATAATATCTATAGGTGTTGATGGGCGGTGTATATAATATCTATAGGCGTTGATGGGGCGGTGTATATAATATCTATAGGCGTTGAAGGGGCGGTATACAATATCTATATGCGTTGATGGGGCGGTATATAATATCTATAAGCGTTGATGGGGCGGTGTATATAATATCTATAGGCGTTGATGGGCGGTGTATATAATATCTATAGGTGTTGATGGGCGGTGTATATAATATCTATAGGTGTTGATGGGCGGTGTATATAATATCTATAGGTGTTGATGGGGCGGTGTATATAATATCTATAGGCGTTGATGGGGCGGTATACAATATCTATATGCGTTGATGGGGCGGTATATAATATCTATAAGCGTTGATGGGGCGGTGTATACACTATCTATAGGCGTTGATGGGGCGGTGTATATAATATCTATAGGCGTTGATGGGCGGTGTATATAATATCTATAGGTGTTGATGGGCGGTGTATATAATATCTATAGGTGTTGATGGGCGGTGTATATAATATCTATAGGCGTTGATGGGGCGGTGTATATAATATCTATAGGCGTTGATGGGCGGTGTATATAATATCTATAGGCGTTGATGGGCGGTGTATATAATATCTATAGGCGTTGATGGGCGGTGTATATAATATCTATAGGTGTTGATGGGCGGTGTATATAATATCTATAGGCGTTGATGGGCGGTGTATATAATATCTACAGGCGTTGATGGGGCGGTGTATATAATATCTATAGGCGTTGATGGGGCGGTGTATATAATATCTATAGGCGTTGATGGGCGGTGTATATGATATCTATAGGCGTTGATGGGGCGGTGTATATAATATCTATAGGCGTTGATGGGGCGGTGTATATAATATCTATAGGCGTTGATGGGCGGTGTATATAATATCTATAGGCGTTGATGGGGCGGTGTATATAATATCTATAGGCGTTGATGGGCGGTGTATATAATATCTATAGGCGTTGATGGGCGGTGTATATAATATCTATAGGTGTTGATGGGCGGTGTATATAATATCTATAGGCGTTGATGGGGCGGTGTATATAATATCTATAAGCGTTGATGGGGCGGTATATAATATCTATAAGCGTTGATGGGGCGGTGTATACAATATCTATAGGCGTTGATGGGGCGGTGTATATAATATCTATAGGCGTTGATGGGCGGTGTATATAATATCTATAGGTGTTGATGGGCGGTGTATATAATATCTATAGGCGTTGATGGGGCGGTGTATATAATATCTATAGGCGTTGATGGGCGGTGTATATAATATCTATAGGCGTTGATGGGGCGGTGTATATAATATCTATAGGCGTTGATGGGGCGGTGTATATAATATCTATAGGCGTTGATGGGCGGTGTACATAATATCTATAGGTGTTGATGAGCGGTGTATATAATATCTATAGGTGTTGATGGGCGGTGTATATAATATCTATAGGAGTTGATGGGGCGGTGTATATAATATCTATAGGCGTTGATGGGGCGGTGTATATAATATCTATAGGCGTTGATGGGGCGGTATACAATATCTATATGCGTTGATGGGGCGGTGTATATAATATCTATAGGCGTTGATGGGACGGTGTATATAATATCTATAAGCGTTGATGGGGCGGTATATAATATCTATAGGCGTTGATGGGGCGGTATATAATATCTATAGGAGTTGATGGGGCGGTGTATATAATATCTATAGGCATTGATGGGGCGGTGTATATAATATCTATAGGCATTGATGGGACGGTGTATATAATATCTACAGGCGTTGATGGGGCGGTATATAATATCTATAGGAGTTGATAGGGCGGTGTATATAATATCTATAGGCGTTGATGGGACGGTGTATATAATATCTATAGGCGTTGATGGCGGTATATAATATCTATAGGCGTTGATGGGGCGGTGTATATAATATCTATAGGCGTTGATGGGGCGGTATATATATCTATAGGCGTTGATGGGGCGGTGTATATATCTATAGGCATTGATGGGACTGTGTATATAATATCTACAGTATCTGATGGAGCGGTGTATATAATATCAATAGGCGTTGATGGGGCGGTGTATATAATATCTATAGGCGTTGATGGGACGGTGTATATAATATCTATAGGCGTTGATGGCGGTATATAATATCTATAGGCGTTGATGGGGCGGTATATATAATATCTATAGGCGTTGATGGGACGGTGTATACAATATCTATAGGCGTTGATGGGGCGGTATATATATCTATAGGCGTTGATGGGGCGGTGTATATATCTATAGGCATTGATGGGACTGTGTATATAATATCTACAGTATCTGATGGGACGGTGTATATAATATCTATAGGCATTGATGGGCGGTATATAATATCTATAGGCGTTGATGGGGCGGTATAAAATATCTATAGGCATTGATGGGGCGGTATATAATATCTATAAGCATTGATGGGGCGGTATATATAATATCTATAAGCGTTGATGGGGCGGTGTATATAATATCTATAGGCGTTGATGGGGCAGTATATAATATATAGGCACTGATGGGGCAGTATATAATATATAGGCACTGATGGGGCCGTATATAATATATGGGCACTGATGGGGCCGTATATAATATATGGGCACTGATGGGGCAGTATATAATATATAGGCACTGATGGGGCAGTATATAATATATGGGCACTGATGGGGCAGTATATAATATATAGGCACTGATGGTGCAGTATATAATATATAGGTACTGGTGGGGCAGTATATAATATAGGCACTGATGGGTAGTATATAATATATAGGCACTGATGGGGCAGTATATAATATATGGGCACTGATGGGGCAGTATATAATATATAGGCACTGATGGGGCAGTATATAATATATAGGCACTGGTGGGGCAGTGTATAATATATAGGCACTGATGGGGCAGTATATAATATATGGGCACTGATGGGGCAGTATATAATATATGGGCACTGATGGGGCAGTATATAATATATAGGCACTGATGAGGTAGCATATAATATATAGGCACTGATGAGGTAGCATATAATATATAGGCACTGATGGGGCAGTATATAATATATAGGCACTGATGGGGCAGTATATAATATATTGACGTGTATAATATCTATAGGCTCTGATGGGGCAAGTATATAATATATAGGCACTGATGGGGCAGTATATAATATATAGGCTCTGATGGGGCAAGTATATAATATATAGGCACTGATGGGGCAGTATATAATATATAGGCACTGGTGGGGCAGTGTATAATATAGGCACTGATGGGGTAGTATATAATATATGGGCACTGATGGGGCAGTATATAATATATAGGCGCTGATGGGGCAGTATATAATATATAGGCACTGATTGGGGCAAGTATATAATATATAGGCTCTGATGGGGCAGTATATAATATAGGCACTGATGGGGTAGTAAATAATATAGGCACTGATGGGGCAGTATATAATATATAGGCACTGATGGGGCAGTATATAATATATAGGCACTGATGGGGCAGTATATAATATATAGGCACTGATGGGTAGTATATAATATATAGGCACTGATTGGGGCAGTATATCATATATAGGCACTGATGGGCAGTATATCATATATAGGCACTGATGGGGCAGTATATAATATATAGGCACTGATGGGGCAGTATATAATATATTGACGGTGTATAATATCTATAGGCTCTGATGGGGCAAGTATATAATATATAGGCACTGATGGGGCAGTATATAATATATAGGCTCTGATGGGGCAAGTATATAATATATAGGCACTGATGGGGCAGTATATAATATATAGGCACTGGTGGGGCAGTGTATAATATAGGCACTGATGGGGTAGTATATAATATATGGGCACTGATGGGGCAGTATATAATATATAGGCGCTGATGGGGCAGTATATAATATATAGGCACTGATTGGGGCAAGTATATAATATATAGGCTCTGATGGGGCAGTATATAATATATAGGCACTGATGGGTAGTATATAATATATAGGCACTGATTGGGGCAGTATATCATATATAGGCACTGATGGGCAGTATATCATATATAGGCACTGATGGGGCAGTATATAATATATAGGCACTGATGGGGCAGTATATAATATATTGACGGTGTATAATATCTATAGGCTCTGATGGGGCAAGTATATAATTTATTGACGGTGTATAATATCTATAGGCTCTGATGGGGCAGTGTATATCAAATGTATAGGCTCTAATTGGCAGTATACAATATCTACAGTATCTGATGGGCCGGTATATAATATCTATAGGATCCGATAGGCATATATAATATTTATAGGCTCTAATGGGGCGGTATATAATATATATAATTGTATTATCCTGTCCGTCTGTCCTTCTGTCCAGGAAATCCCGCGTCGCTGATTGGTCCGGCCGCGATCAAATCAGCGACGCGGGATTTCAGAAAAAGATGGCGGCCGTTAGCGGCTCATCTGCCGAACGGAGGTCAGCGGCGATGCAGCAGGGAGATGAGCGGCTGCTCGCAGCAGAAGGACCCCGACCGGCGTCGCCACTGCCCTCCATGCGGCTACCGTCGGGAGATCACCGCCTAGGGCCGCTGATCTCCGGACGGCAAGTGTGAAGGGAGGACCAGGGAGCGGCGCCGCCGGTCGGGATACTTCTGCTGCGAGCAGCCGCTCATCTCCCTGCTTCTCACAGAAGAAGTACCCACAGACGCACCGCCGCTCCCCGGTCCTCACTAATAAGATTCGCTGATTTGTCGCGGCCGCCGGGTGGGGTGGTATATATAATATCTATAGGTGTTGATGGGGCGGTGTATATAATATCTATAGGTGTTGATGGGCGGTGTATATAATATCTATAGGCGTTGATGGGCGGTGTATATAATATCTATAGGTGTTGATGGGCGGTGTATATAATATCTATAGGCGTTGATGGGGCGGTGTATATAATATCTATAGGCGTTGATGGGGCGGTATACAATATCTATATGCGTTGATGGGGCGGTGTATATAATATCTATAGGCGTTGATGGGGCGGTATATAATATCTATATGCGTTGATGGGGCGGTGTATATAATATCTATAGGCGTTGATGGGCGGTGTATATAATATCTATAGGTGTTGATGGGCGGTGTATATAATATCTATAGGCGTTGATGGGGCGGTGTATATAATATCTATAGGTGTTGATGGGGCGGTGTATATAATATCTATAGGCGTTGATGGACGGTGTATATAATATCTATAGGTGTTGATGGGCGGTGTATATAATATCTATAGGCGTTGATGGGGCGGTGTATATAATATCTATAGGCGTTGATGGGGCGGTATACAATATCTATATGCGTTGATGGGGCGGTATATAATATCTATAAGCGTTGATGGGGCGGTGTATATAATATCTATAGGCGTTGATGGGCGGTGTATATAATATCTATAGGCGTTGATGGGCGGTGTATATAATATCTATAGGCGTTGATGGGCGGTGTATATAATATCTATAGGCGTTGATGGGCGGTGTATATAATATCTATAGGTGTTGATGGGCGGTGTATATAATATCTATAGGCGTTGATGGGCGGTGTATATAATATCTACAGGCGTTGATGGGGCGGTGTATATAATATCTATAGGCGTTGATGGGGCGGTGTATATAATATCTATAGGCGTTGATGGGCGGTGTATATAATATCTATAGGCGTTGATGGGGCGGTGTATATAATATCTATAGGCGTTGATGGGGCGGTGTATATAATATCTATAGGCGTTGATGGGCGGTGTATATAATATCTATAGGCGTTGATGGGGCGGTGTATATAATATCTATAGGCGTTGATGGGCGGTGTATATAATATCTATAGGTGTTGATGGGCGGTGTATATAATATCTATAGGCGTTGATGGGGCGGTGTATATAATATCTATAAGCGTTGATGGGGCGGTATATAATATCTATAAGCGTTGATGGGGCGGTGTATACAATATCTATAGGCGTTGATGGGGCGGTGTATATAATATCTATAGGCGTTGATGGGCGGTGTATATAATATCTATAGGTGTTGATGGGCGGTGTATATAATATCTATAGGCGTTGATGGGGCGGTGTATATAATATCTATAGGCGTTGATGGGCGGTGTATATAATATCTATAGGCGTTGATGGGGCGGTGTATATAATATCTATAGGCGTTGATGGGGCGGTGTATATAATATCTATAGGCGTTGATGGGCGGTGTATATAATATCTATAGGTGTTGATGAGCGGTGTATATAATATCTATAGGTGTTGATGGGGCGGTGTATATAATATCTATAGGTGTTGATGGGCGGTGTATATAATATCTATAGGTGTTGATGGGCGGTGTATATAATATCTATAGGAGTTGATGGGGCGGTGTATATAATATCTATAGGAGTTGATGGGGCGGTATACAATATCTATATGCGTTGATGGGGCGGTGTATATAATATCTATAGGCGTTGATGGGACGGTGTATATAATATCTATAAGCGTTGATGGGGCGGTATATAATATCTATAGGCGTTGATGGGGCGGTATATAATATCTATAGGAGTTGATGGGGCGGTGTATATAATATCTATAGGCGTTGATGGGCGGTGTATATAATATCTATAGGAGTTGATGGGGCGGTGTATATAATATCTATAGGCATTGATGGGACGGTATATAATATCTATAGGCGTTGATGGGACGGTGTATATAATATCTATAAGCGTTGATGGGGCGGTATATAATATCTATAGGCGTTGATGGGGCGGTATATAATATCTATAGGAGTTGATGGGGCGGTGTATATAATATCTATAGGCGTTGATGGGCGGTGTATATAATATCTATAGGAGTTGATGGGGCGGTGTATATAATATCTATAGGCATTGATGGGGCGGTATATAATATCTACAGGCGTTGATGGGGCGGTATATAATATCTATAGGAGTTGATAGGGCGGTGTATATAATATCTATAGGCGTTGATGGGGCGGTGTATATAATATCTATAGGCGTTGATGGCGGTATATAATATCTATAGGCGTTGATGGGGCGGTGTATATAATATCTATAGGCGTTGATGGGGCGGTATATATATCTATAGGCGTTGATGGGGCGGTGTATATATCTATAGGCATTGATGGGACTGTGTATATAATATCTACAGTATCTGATGGAGCGGTGTATATAATATCAATAGGCGTTGATGGGGCGGTGTATATAATATCTATAGGCGTTGATGGGACGGTGTATATAATATCTATAGGCGTTGATGGCGGTATATAATATCTATAGGCGTTGATGGGGCGGTATATATAATATCTATAGGCGTTGATGGGACGGTGTATACAATATCTATAGGCGTTGATGGGGCGGTATATATATCTATAGGCGTTGATGGGGCGGTGTATATATCTATAGGCATTGATGGGACTGTGTATATAATATCTACAGTATCTGATGGGACGGTGTATATAATATCTATAGGCGTTGATGGGCGTTATATATAGTATCTATAGGCATTGATGGGCGGTATATAATATCTATAGGCGTTGATGGGGCGGTATATAATATCTATAAGCATTGATGGGGCGGTATATATAATATCTATAAGCGTTGATGGGGCGGTGTATATAATATCTATAGGCGTTGATGGGGCAGTATATAATATATAGGCACTGATGGGGCAGTATATAATATATAGGCACTGATGGGGCCGTATATAATATATGGGCACTGATGGGGCAGTATATAATATATAGGCACTGATGGGGCAGTATATAATATATAGGCACTGATGGGGCAGTATATAATATATGGGCACTGATGGGGCAGTATATAATATATAGGCACTGATGGTGCAGTATATAATATATAGGTACTGGTGGGGCAGTATATAATATAGGCACTGATGGGTAGTATATAATATATAGGCACTGATGGGGCAGTATATAATATATGGGCACTGATGGGGCAGTATATAATATATAGGCACTGATGGGGCAGTATATAATATATAGGCACTGGTGGGGCAGTGTATAATATATAGGCACTGATGGGGCAGTATATAATATATGGGCACTGATGGGGCAGTATATAATATATGGGCACTGATGGGGCAGTATATAATATATAGGCACTGATGAGGTAGCATATAATATATAGGCACTGATGAGGTAGCATATAATATATAGGCACTGATGGGGCAGTATATAATATATAGGCACTGATGGGGCAGTATATAATATATTGACGTGTATAATATCTATAGGCTCTGATGGGGCAAGTATATAATATATAGGCACTGATGGGGCAGTATATAATATATAGGCTCTGATGGGGCAAGTATATAATATATAGGCACTGATGGGGCAGTATATAATATATAGGCACTGGTGGGGCAGTGTATAATATAGGCACTGATGGGGTAGTATATAATATATGGGCACTGATGGGGCAGTATATAATATATAGGCGCTGATGGGGCAGTATATAATATATAGGCACTGATTGGGGCAAGTATATAATATATAGGCTCTGATGGGGCAGTATATAATATATAGGCACTGATGGGTAGTATATAATATATAGGCACTGATTGGGGCAGTATATCATATATAGGCACTGATGGGCAGTATATCATATATAGGCACTGATGGGGCAGTATATAATATATAGGCACTGATGGGGCAGTATATAATATATTGACGGTGTATAATATCTATAGGCTCTGATGGGGCAAGTATATAATTTATTGACGGTGTATAATATCTATAGGCTCTGATGGGGCAGTGTATATCAAATGTATAGGCTCTAATTGGCAGTATACAATATCTACAGTATCTGATGGGCCGGTATATAATATCTATAGGATCCGATAGGCATATATAATATTTATAGGCTCTAATGGGGCGGTATATAATATATATAATTGTATTATCCTGTCCGTCTGTCCTTCTGTCCAGGAAATCCCGCGTCGATGATTGGTCCGGCCGCGATCAAATCAGCGACGCGGGATTTCAGAAAAAGATGGCGGCCGTTAGCGGCTCATCTGCCGAACGGAGGTCAGCGGCGATGCAGCAGGGAGATGAGCGGCTGCTCGCAGCAGAAGGACCCCGACCGGCGTCGCCACTGCCCTCCATGCGGCTACCGTCGGGAGATCACCGCCTAGGGCCGCTGATCTCCGGACGGCAAGTGTGAAGGGAGGACCAGGGAGCGGCGCCGCCGGTCGGGATACTTCTGCTGCGAGCAGCCGCTCATCTCCCGGCTTCTCACAGAAGAAGTACCCACAGACGCACCGCCGCTCCCCGGTCCTCACTAATAAGATTCGCTGATTTGTCGCGGCCGCCGGGTGGGGTGGTATATATAATATCTATAGGTGTTGATGGGGCGGTGTATATAATATCTATAGGCGTTGATGGGCGGTGTATATAATATCTATAGGCGTTGATGGGGCGGTGTATATAATATCTATAGGTGTTGATGGGCGGTGTATATAATATCTATAGGTGTTGATGGGCGGTGTATACAATATCTATATGCGTTGATGGGGCGGTGTATATAATATCTATAGGTGTTGATGGGCGGTGTATATAATATCTATAGGCGTTGATGGGGCGGTGTATATAATATCTATAGGTGTTGATGGGCGGTGTATACAATATCTATATGCGTTGATGGGGCGGTATATAATATCTATAAGCGTTGATGGGGCGGTGTATATAATATCTATAGGCGTTGATGGGCGGTGTATATAATATCTATAGGTGTCGATGGGCGGTGTATATAATATCTATAGGTGTTGATGGGCGGTGTATATAATATCTATAGGTGTTGATGGGCGGTGTATATAATATCTATAGGTGTTGATGGGGCGGTGTATATAATATCTATAGGCGTTGATGGGGCGGTATACAATATCTATATGCGTTGATGGGGCGGTATATACTATCTATAAGCGTTGATGGGGCGGTGTATACACTATCTATAGGCGTTGATGGGGCGGTGTATATAATATCTATAGGCGTTGATGGGCGGTGTATATAATATCTATAGGTGTTGATGGGCGGTGTATATAATATCTATAGGCGTTGATGGGGGCGGTGTATATAAAATCTATAGGCGTTGATGGGCGGTGTATATAATATCTATAGGCGTTGATGGGCGGTGTATATAATATCTATAGGCGTTGATGGGCGGTGTATATAATATCTATAGGTGTTGATGGGCGGTGTATATAATATCTATAGGCGTTGATGGGCGGTGTATATAATATCTACAGGCGTTGATGGGGCGGTGTATATAATATCTATAGGCGTTGATGGGGCGGTGTATATAATATCTATAGGCGTTGATGGGCGGTGTATATAATATCTATAGGCGTTGATGGGGCGGTGTATATAATATCTATAGGTGTTGATGGGCGGTGTATATAATATCTATAGGCGTTGATGGGGCGGTGTATATAATATCTATAGGTGTTGATGGGCGGTGTATATAATATCTATAGGTGTTGATGGGCGGTGTATACAATATCTATATGCGTTGATGGGGCGGTGTATATAATATCTATAGGTGTTGATGGGCGGTGTATATAATATCTATAGGCGTTGATGGGGCGGTGTATATAATATCTATAGGTGTTGATGGGCGGTGTATACAATATCTATATGCGTTGATGGGGCGGTATATAATATCTATAAGCGTTGATGGGGCGGTGTATATAATATCTATAGGCGTTGATGGGCGGTGTATATAATATCTATAGGTGTCGATGGGCGGTGTATATAATATCTATAGGTGTTGATGGGCGGTGTATATAATATCTATAGGTGTTGATGGGCGGTGTATATAATATCTATAGGTGTTGATGGGGCGGTGTATATAATATCTATAGGCGTTGATGGGGCGGTATACAATATCTATATGCGTTGATGGGGCGGTATATACTATCTATAAGCGTTGATGGGGCGGTGTATACACTATCTATAGGCGTTGATGGGGCGGTGTATATAATATCTATAGGCGTTGATGGGCGGTGTATATAATATCTATAGGTGTTGATGGGCGGTGTATATAATATCTATAGGCGTTGATGGGGGCGGTGTATATAAAATCTATAGGCGTTGATGGGCGGTGTATATAATATCTATAGGCGTTGATGGGCGGTGTATATAATATCTATAGGCGTTGATGGGCGGTGTATATAATATCTATAGGTGTTGATGGGCGGTGTATATAATATCTATAGGCGTTGATGGGCGGTGTATATAATATCTACAGGCGTTGATGGGGCGGTGTATATAATATCTATAGGCGTTGATGGGGCGGTGTATATAATATCTATAGGCGTTGATGGGCGGTGTATATAATATCTATAGGCGTTGATGGGGCGGTGTATATAATATCTATAGGCGTTGATGGGGCGGTGTATATAATATCTATAGGCGTTGATGGGCGGTGTATATAATATCTATAGGCGTTGATGGGGCGGTGTATATAATATCTATAGGCGTTGATGGGCGGTGTATATAATATCTATAGGTGTTGATGGGCGGTGTATATAATATCTATAGGCGTTGATGGGGCGGTGTATATAATATCTATAGGCGTTGATGGGCGGTGTATATAATATCTATAGGCGTTGATGGGGCGGTGTATATAATATCTATAGGCGTTGATGGGGCGGTGTATATAATATCTATAGGCGTTGATGGGCGGTGTATATAATATCTATAGGTGTTGATGAGCGGTGTATATAATATCTATAGGTGTTGATGGGCGGTGTATATAATATCTATAGGAGTTGATGGGGCGGTGTATATAATATCTATAGGCGTTGATGGGGCGGTGTATATAATATCTATAGGCGTTGATGGGGCGGTATACAATATCTATATGCGTTGATGGGGCGGTGTATATAATATCTATAGGCGTTGATGGGACGGTGTATATAATATCTATAAGCGTTGATGGGGCGGTATATAATATCTATAGGAGTTGATGGGGCGGTGTATATAATATCTATAGGCGTTGATGGGACGGTGTATATAATATCTATAGGCGTTGATGGGCGGTGTATATAATATCTATATGCGTTGATGGGGCGGTGTATATAATATCTATAGGCGTTGATGGGACGGTGTATATAATATCTATAAGCGTTGATGGGCGGTGTATATAATATCTATAGGCATTGATGGGACGGTGTATATAATATCTATAGGCGTTGATGGGCGGTGTATATAATATCTATATGCGTTGATGGGGCGGTGTATATAATATCTATAGGCGTTGATGGGACGGTGTATATAATATCTATAAGCGTTGATGGGCGGTGTATATAATATCTATAGGCGTTGATGGGCGGTGTATATAATATCTATATGCGTTGATGGGGCGGTGTATATAATATCTATAGGCGTTGATGGGACGGTGTATATAATATCTATAGGCGTTGATGGGCGGTGTATATAATATCTATAGGCATTGATGGGGCGGTGTATATAATATCTATAGGCATTGATGGGACGGTGTATATAATATCTACAGGCGTTGATGGGGCGGTATATAATATCTATAGGAGTTGATGGGGCGGTGTATATAATATCTATAGGCGTTGATGGGACGGTGTATATAATATCTATAGGCATTGATGGGACGGTGTATATAATATCTACAGGCGTTGATGGGACGGTGTATATAATATCTATAGGCGTTGATGGGGCGGTGTATATAATATCTATAGGCGTTGATGGGACGGTGTATATAATATCTATAGGCGTTGATGGCGGTATATAATATCTATAGGCGTTGATGGGGCGGTGTATATAATATCTATAGGCGTTGATGGGGCGGTATATATATCTATAGGCGTTGATGGGGCGGTGTATATATCTATAGGCATTGATGGGACTGTGTATATAATATCTACAGTATCTGATGGAGCGGTGTATATAATATCAATAGGCGTTGATGGGGCGGTGTATATAATATCTATAGGCGTTGATGGGACGGTGTATATAATATCTATAGGCGTTGATGGCGTTATATAATATCTATAGGCGTTGATGGGGCGGTATATATAATATCTATAGGCGTTGATGGGGCGGTATATATAATATCTATAGGCGTTGATGGGGCGGTATATATAATATCTATAGGCGTTGATGGGACGGTGTATACAATATCTATAGGCGTTGATGGGGCGGTATATATATCTATAGGCGTTGATGGGGCGGTGTATATAATATCTACAGTATCTGATGGGACGGTGTATATAATATCTATAGGCGTTGATGGGCGTTATATATAGTATCTATAGGCATTGATGGGCGGTATATAATATCTATAGGCGTTGATGGGGCGGTATAAAATATCTATAGGCATTGATGGGGCGGTATATAATATCTATAAGCATTGATGGGGCGGTATATATAATATCTATAAGCGTTGATGGGGCGGTGTATATAATATCTATAGGCGTTGATGGGGCAGTATATAATATCTATAGGCGTTGATGGGGCGGTGTATATAATATCTATAGGCGTCGATGGGGCGGTATATATATCTACAGGCGTTGATGGGGCGGTATATATAATATCTATAGGCGTTGATGGGCGGTGTATATAATATCTATAGGCGTTGATGGGTCAGTGTATATAATATCTATAGACGTTGATGGGGCGGTATATATAATATCTATAGGCGTTGATGGGGCGGTATAAAATATCTATAGGCATTGATGGGGCGGTATATAATATCTATAAGCGTTGATGGGGTGGTGTATATAATATCTATAGGCGTTGACGGGGCAGTATATAATATCTATAGGCGTCGATGGGGCGGTATATAATATCTATAGGCATTGATGGGGCGATGTATATAATATCTATAGGCATTGATGGGCGGTATATAATATCTATAGGCGTTGATGGGGCGGTGTATATAATATCTATAGGCATTGATGGGCGGTATATAATATCTATAGGCGTTGATGGGGCGGTGTATATAATATCTATAGGCATTGATGGGCGGTATATAATATCTATAGGCGTTGACGGGGCGGTATATAATATCTACAGGAGTTGATGTGGCGGTGTATATAATATCTATAGGAGTTGATGTGGCGGTGTATATAATATCTATAGGCGTTGATGGGGCGGTGTATATAATATCTATAGGCGTTGATGGGTCAGTGTATATAATATCTATAGACGTTGATGGGGCGGTATATATAATATCTATAGGCGTTGATGGGGCGGTGTATATAATATCTATAGGCGTTGACGGGGCGGTGTATATAATATCTATAGGCATTGATGGGGCGATGTATATAATATCTATAGGCGTTGATGGGCGGTATATAATATCTATAGGCGTTGATGGGGCGGTGTATATAATATCTATAGGCGTTGACGGGGCGGTGTATATAATATCTATAGGCGTCGATGGGGCGGTATATATAATATCTATAGGCATTGATGGGGCGATGTATATAATATCTATAGGCGTTGATGGGCGGTATATAATATCTATAGGCGTTGATGGGGCAGTATAAAATATCTATAAGCGTTGATGGGGCGGTGTATATAATATCTATAGGCGTTGACGGGGCGGTATATAATATCTATAGGAGTTGATGGGGCGGTATATATAATATCTATAGGCGTTGACGGGGCGGTATATAATATCTATAGGCGTTGATGGGGCGGTATATAATATCTATAGGCGTTGACGGGGCGGTATATAATATCTATAGGAGTTGATGGGGCGGTATATAATATCTATAGGCGTTGACGGGGCGGTATATAATATCTATAGGAGTTGATGGGGCGGTATATATAATATCTATAGGTGTTGATGGGGCGGTGTATATAATATCTATAGGCGTTGACGGGGCGGTATATAATATCTATAGGAGTTGATGGGGCGGTATATATAATATCTATAGGAGTTGATGGGGCGGTATATATAATATCTATAGGTGTTGATGGGGCGGTATATAATATCTATAGGAGTTGATGGGGCGGTATATATAATATCTATAGGCGTTGACGGGGCGGTATATAATATCTATAGGCGTTGATGGGCGGTATATAATATCTATAGGCGTTGATGGGGCGGTATATATAATATCTATAGGTGTTGATGGGGCGGTGTATATAATATCTATAGGCGTTGACGGGGCGGTATATAATATCTATAGGAGTTGATGGGGCGGTATATAATATCTATAGGAGTTGATGGGGCGGTATATAATATCTATAGGAGTTGATGGGGCGGTATATATAATATCTATAGGAGTTGACGGGGCGGTATATAATATCTATAGGCGTTGATGGGGCGGTATATATAATATCTATAGGTGTTGATGGGGCGGTGTATATAATATCTATAGGCGTTGACGGGGCGGTATATAATATCTATAGGAGTTGATGGGGCGGTATATAATATCTATAGGAGTTGATGGGGCGGTATATATAATATCTATAGGCGTTGACGGGGCGGTATATAATATCTATAGGCGTTGATGGGGCGGTATATATAATATCTATAGGTGTTGATGGGGCGGTGTATATAATATCTATAGGCGTTGACGGGGCGGTATATAATATCTATAGGAGTTGATGGGGCGGTATATAATATCTATAGGAGTTGATGGGGCGGTATATATAATATCTATAGGAGTTGATGGGGCGGTGTATATAATATCTATAGGCGTTGACGGGGCGGTATATAATATCTATAGGAGTTGATGGGGCGGTATATAATATCTATAGGAGTTGATGGGGCGGTATATATAATATCTATAGGAGTTGATGGGGCGGTATATATAATATCTATAGGAGTTGATGGGGCGGTATATATAATATCTATAGGAGTTGATGGGGCGGTGTATATAATATCTATAGGCGTTGACGGGGCGGTATATAATATCTATAGGAGTTGATGGGGCGGTATATATAATATCTATAGGAGTTGATGGGGCGGTATATAATATCTATAGGAGTTGATGGGGCGGTATATATAATATCTATAGGAGTTGATGGGGCGGTGTATACAATATCTATAGGAGTTGATGGGGCGGTATATATAATATCTATAGGAGTTGATGGGGCGGTGTATATAATATCTATAGGCGTTGACGGGGCGGTATATAATATCTATAGGAGTTGATGGGGCGGTATATATAATATCTATAGGTGTTGATGGGGCGGTGTATATAATATCTATAGGCGTTGACGGGGCGGTATATAATATCTATAGGAGTTGATGGGGCGGTATATATAATATCTATAGGAGTTGATGGGGCGGTATATAATATCTATAGGCGTTGACGGGGCGGTATATAATATCTATAGGAGTTGATGGGGCGGTGTATATAATATCTATAGGAGTTGATGGGCGGTGTATATAATATCTATAAGCGTTGATGGGCGGTATATATAATATCTATAGGTGTTGATGGGGCGGTGTATATAATATCTATAGGCGTTGACGGGGCGGTATATAATATCTATAGGAGTTGATGGGGCGGTATATAATATCTATAGGAGTTGATGGGGCGGTATATATAATATCTATAGGTGTTGATGGGGCGGTGTATATAATATCTATAGGCGTTGATGGGGCGGTATATAATATCTATAGGCGTTGATGGGGCGGTATATAATATCTATGGGCGTTGATGGGGCGGTATATATAATATCTATAGGCGTTGATGGGGCGGTATACACCACACATACAATAGATACTGTGCGGCGCAGCTGGAGACTCAGGCTCTCACCTCTGGGGTCTCGGGTGGTCCTTGTGTCGGGTGACCATTTTGAGGCTTGTGATTGGTTTGTGGCTCGGAGATTAGTGACCTGTTATAAAGAATATACGGCTGTATAACGCTCCAGTTATAATGCGCGGCCCCTGCATGCGGCACAGCGCCCCCTATAGGTCTACCTTCTGTACCTCTTGGCATCGGTCAGACATCGGCCGCTGCCCTGACTCCTTGGAGGCGCTAGTGAGCGCGAAGAGAAGAGACCGCCATCTGTCTGCAGAATACACCGCCAGTTA
Source organism: Phyllobates terribilis (assembly GCF_046119375.1). Lineage (NCBI taxonomy): Eukaryota > Metazoa > Chordata > Amphibia > Anura > Dendrobatidae > Phyllobates > Phyllobates terribilis. Next base: position 644,465,020 of record NW_027362763.1, on the reverse strand, counting down.
TACAAGGGGACGTGGAGGGAAAATCCACGGCCCTCCCCCAACACTGACCTGAGCGGCCGGACCACCATCTCCCAGGAGGACCTGCTCTAGGTTTCCCACGCTGCTCTGCTCTGGGGGGACAACAGTCAGAGGGTCGACCAGATCTCTGGGGGTCACGAGGAGTCTGGAGGTTTTCACCGTCCTGGGAGACGAGATAGAAACAAGATCTAATTATAAGAATCGTGAGAAATGTCTGCGAGTCACCGCAACACTGCGCCGAAATCCCCCCGACCGGCACCGCGGAGTCACCAGTCACCTCCAGAGCTGCACTCACTATTCTGCTGTTATATCATGTTGTATCCTCCAGTCACCTCCAGAGCTGCAATCACTATTCTGCTGTTACATCATGTCCTATCCTCCAGTCACCTTCAGAGCTGCAATCACTATTCTGCTGTTACATCATGTCTTATCCTCCAGTCACCTCCAGAGCTGCAGTCACTATTCTGCTGTTACATCATGTCTTATCCTCCAGTCACCTCCAGAGCTGCAATCACTATTCTGCTGTTACATCATGTATTATCCTCCAGTCACCTTCAGAGCTGCACTCACTATTCTGCTGTTACATCATGTCTTATCCTCCAGTCACCTCCAGAGCTGCAGTCACTATTCTGCTGTTACATCGTGTCTTATCCTCCAGTCACCTCCAGAGCTGCAGTCACTATTCTGCTATTACATTGTGTCATCATCCAGTCACCTCCAGAGCTGCAATCACTATTCTGCTGTTACATCATGTATTATCCTCCAGTCACCTTCAGAGCTGCACTCACTATTCTGCTGTTACATCATGTCTTATCCTCCAGTCACCTCCAGAGCTGTAGTCACTATTCTGCTGTTACATGTGTCTTATCCTCCACTCACCTCCAGAGCTGCAGTCTCTATTCTGCTGTCACATCGTGTCTTATCCTCCAGCCACCCTCAGAGCTGCAGTCACTATTCTGCTGTTACATTGTGTCTTATCCTCCAGTCACCTCCAGAGCTGCAGTCACTATTCTGCTGTTACATAATGTATTATCCTCCAATCACCTCCAGAGCTGCGGTCACTATTCTATTACATCACACCTTATCCTCCAGTCACCTCCAGAGCTGCACTCACTATTCTTCTGTTACATCATGTCTCATCCTCCAGAGCGGCAGTCACTATTCTGCTGTTACATCAGGTCTTATCCCTTATCCTCCAGTCACCTCCAGAGCTGCAGTCACTATTCTGCTGTTACATCATGTCTTATCCTCCAGTGACCTCCAGAGCTGCAGTCACTATTCTGCTGTTACATCGTGTCTTATCCTCCAGTCACCTCCAGAGCTGCACTCACTATTCTGCTGTTACATCATGTCTTATCCTCCAGAGCTGCACTCACTATTCTGCTGTTACATTGTGTCTTATCCTCCAGTCACCTCCAGAGCTGCACTCACTATTCTGCTGTTACATCGTGTCTTATCCTCCAGTCACCTCCAAAACTGCAGTCACGATTCTGCTGTTACACGGTGTCTTATCCTCCAGTCAACTCCAGAGCTGTGTAACATACCTGGCGGCGTCCTTGCATAGTGGTCCAACTCCCACTGTGCAAGAGCACGCGCTTGATCTCCAGTCCAGTCTGCTAGCTTGGCTTCCCTCCATGCTGTCTGCTTGCCTCAGTTTCTGCTGCTTAAGGGCGGCGCCCGATCACTTCCTGCTTCTTGTAGCTGCAGCGGGCACACCCCTTGTGCGTCCTCAGCCTATTGCTGTCTGTCACCTGGTATTTAACCCAGCTCCTCCCTGGAATCCATGCCTGAGCATTGTGTTCAGACAGTTGGCTTCTTGTCACTGATGTGCCAGGTCCTGTCTATGTTTCCTGCCTTGCGGTATCAGTTCCCGTGTCTGAACTGTGTCCTATCTGAACTATCTTCTAGCCTGTTGTCTTCTGCCTATCCTGGAGGCTGTATTTCCAGGCCAGTCTGAACTCGCTCCTAGCCTGTTCTTTCCGCCTTCTAGGGGCCGCATACCTAGACCCGTTCCTGTATCTTGCCTGTTCCTGTCTGAACACGCTCCAAGCCTGTTCGTTCCACCTTCTAGGGGCCGCATACCTAGACCCGTTCCTGTATCTTGCCTGTTCCTGTCTGAACACGCTCCTAGCCTGTTCGTTCCGCCTTCTAGGGGGCGCATACCTAGACCCGCTCCTGTATCTTGCTGCTGTGTCTGTTCTTGTCTGAATACTCTCCTAGCCTGTTACCTGTTTTTCTCCATGTTCGTACCTTCCCTTTTCCTGCAGAGTCTGAACCTGCACCTAACTCCTACTCGTTGTCCCTGTACTCCCGTTTGTGAGTTTGGTGTCCACTCGCTACTTCATTGCAAGTATCTTGTGTGTACCTGGTTCTGCCTTTCCCTTCCTGTCTGTTCCGTGTGAACAGAGCCCTGTCCCCTCTGCTCTGCCTCGCTCACCGCTCCTGCGGTTTCCGCTCTGCTCTGCCTTGCTTCACCGCTCCTGCGGTTTCCGCTCTGCTCTACCTTGCTCACCGCTCCTGCGGTTTCCGCTCTGCTCTGCCTTGCTCACCGCTCCTGCGGTTTCTGCTCTGCTCTGCCTTGCTCACCGCTCCTGCGGTTTCCGCTCTGCTCTGCCTTGCTCACCGCTCCTGCGGTTTCCGCTCTGCTCTGACCCTTTGCTCGCTGCTCCGGCAGTCTCGCTCTGCTCTGACCCTTTGCTCGCTGCTCCGGCAGTCTCGCTCTGCTCTGACCCTTTGCTCGCTGCTCCGGCAGTCTCGTCCTGCTCTGACCCTTTGCTCGCTGCTCCGGCAGTCTCGTCCTGCTCCTCTCTCGCTCACCGCTCCAGGCGGCTTTGTCCTGCTCTTCTCTCGCTCACCGCTCCAGGCGGTCTCGTCTTGTTCTGCTCTTGCTCGCCGCTCTGGGCGGCCTCACTCTGCTGTGCTTGTCCACCGCATCTGCGGTTCTGTTCCTGAGTCCCAGTCTGTACTGGGTCCTATCCACTCTGTGCTCCAACCTGTCGTACCTGCCAGTACCTCCCTGCCTGCATACCAGTCGTGCTTACCAGCATCCGCCAGTCTGCATACCAGCGGTGTCTGCCTATACCCAGCAGTCTGTGTGCCAGCCTAACCTGCCTGTTCCTGTATTCCCCTGTGTGGGTCAACAGCCGTGTCCGGGGTCTGTCCTGGAGTAGCACCTGGTCCCTCTGCTCGGTTCCTCATTGGTGCACTGGCGTCGTATGCCGTCGTGCAACCCTGGTCGGATCGGGTGGATACTTAGTTACGCCCCTCCAGGCATTCACTCTCCGGCACGGTCCAGTGGAATCACTACATATACACGCACACGCCGCTCAGCCCGGGCGTGTGCATTACAAGCTGCAGTCACTATTCTGCTGTTACATCATGTCTTATCCTCTAGTCACCTCCAGAGCTGCAGTCACTATTCTGCTGTTACATCATGTCTTATCCTCTAGTCACCTGCAGAGCTGCAGGCACTATTCTGCTGTTACATCGTGTCTTATCCTCCAGTCACCTCCAGAGCTGCGGTCACTATTCTGCTGTTACATCATGTCTAATCATCCAGTCACCTCCAGAGCTGCAGTCACTATTCTGCTGTTACATCATGTCTTATCCTCTAGTCACCTGCAGAGCTGCAGGCACTATTCTGCTGTTACATCGTGTCTTATCCTCCAGTCACCTCCAGAGCTGCGGTCACTATTCTGCTGTTACATCATGTCTAATCATCCAGTCACCTCCAGAGCTGCAGGCACTATTCTGCTGTTACATCATGTCTTATCCTCCAGTCACCTCCAGAGCTGCGGTCACTATTCTGCTGTTACATCATGACTAATCATCCAGTCACCTCCAGAGCTGCAGTCACTATTCTGCTGTTACATCGTGTCTTATCCTCCAGAGCTGCAGGCACTATTCTGCTGTTACATCATGTCTTATCCTCCAGTCACCACCAGAGCTGCGGTGCCTGTACGGTGCTTGCTGTGATGTGATGCATTGTGGGAGTTTTCACATTGTATTGCTCAGTATTAACCCTACGTGTACAGTGATGTGTTGCAGCGCCGCGCGGAGCAGTCGCCATACCTGAGTGTGCGATGCAGCTGTGCCCACCGATCCTTCACCTGCCGGTGCCGGAGCAGCGCTCTGGATGACAGCAGCGGGTGGAGATTGGACACTTGAGATACGGCGACATCCAGCATCTAAAGGAAAGAAAGCCGCCATAAATACCCAAACCACCCACGGGGGGCGCCGCTGCACAGGGGCTGCAGTCCTCCCTTACCATGATCTGGCCGGCAATGGCCCTCAGATCCTGATCTCCATCGTCTCTGCTGCTCTGCCCAGCACAGCGGCTCTGGGGGAAGAGAGGGGGCAATAGTTACCCCGCAGCCCCTCTCAGACGTGCCTCACCCCGCAGACCCCCCTCAGTCGTGCCTCACCCTGCAGCCCCCCGCAGACGTGCCTCACCCTGCAGCCCCCCTCAGACGTGCAATTTTTATCATGCGAGAAAGTTATGCCATGAAGCAGACATGATGGAGGACATGATGCAGGAGGGCAGGATGGTGGAGGACATGATGCAGGAGGGCAGGATGGTGGAGGGCAGGATGGTGGAGGGCAGGATGGTGGAGGGCAGGATGGTAGAGGGCAGGATGGTGGAGGACATGATGCAGGAGGGCAGGATGGTGGAGGGCAGGATGGTGGAGGGCAGGATGGTAGAGGGCAGGATGGTGGAGGGCAGGATGATGGAGGGAGGGCAGGATGATGGAGGGAGGGCAGGATGATGGAGGGCAGGATGGTGGAGGGCAGGATGGTGGAGGGCAGGATGGTAGAGGGCAGGATGGTGGAGGACATGATGCAGGAGGGCAGGATGGTGGAGGGCAGGATGGTGGAGGGCAGGATGGTAGAGGGCAGGATGGTGGAGGGCAGGATGATGGAGGGAGGGCAGGATGATGGAGGGCAGGATGGTGGAGGGCAGGATGGTGGAGGGCAGGATGATGGAGGGCAGGATGATGGAGGCTGCTCCCCGTCCTCTCACCTTCTCCTCCACGGCTTGCAGTATGGCGTCCGCCTGGTGCCACAGTGATGCCGCCTCCAGCGCCAGCTGCAGACTCTGCTCGTGTTCATGCAGTGATGTCTGAAGACGCCGCCACCTGTCAGGATGGGAAACAGGTGAATGAAGACCCTCCAGGGTGTCGGCCGGGAGACTGGGCGAGGACAGACACGGAGGGACGTCCACAGCTCAGAGACCACAGGAGCAATAACCACTTGAGCCCCCGCCATCAGTATGGCCGCCACTATACATCCTGAGATTAGGGGAGACCAGGCGCAGACCTGGCTGACAACCAAGCGGCGGAGGATGCGGCTGCCAGCGGTGACCGGCGGCGGAGGATGCGGCTGTACGTACATGCGGGTGAGGTGTTTGCGGCGGGCTGACGCTGTCTTGCTCTCCGGTCGCCCCTGTTTCTCCAGCTTCTGGGCCAGCATGCTGACGCTCTCCTGCAGACGGCAGTAATGGATCTGCTCCTGGGAGGGAAGCACAGACACCGTCACTGATAAGAGGCGCCCCCTACAGGTCATGGGAAAATCCTGAGTTATTACAGGGGCCCCATCCCCCAATATACAAGGCAACTGACTGACAGGGGCCCCATCCCCCAATATACACGGTAACTGACCGACAGGGGCCCCATCCCCCAATATACTGACCGACAGGGGCCCCATCCCCCAATATATACGGTAACTGACCGACAGGGGCCCCATCCACCCCTACAGTACCCAATGCTCAGCACGAGGGCTGAGGGCGGAGAGAACACCACCACGTACCAGAGACGGAAACCTACAGAAGACCCTGCAACAAGGGGGGACACACGTCTGCATACCCAGGGGCCGAACAGAGAATGGATGATCCTGGGGGCACTGACCTCAACACTGACCCCGGGGAGGAAGGGGCACTTGTCTGGGGAAGGGACACTGACCCCGGTGGGGGGGCACTTGTCTGGGGAAGGGACACTGACCCCGGGGGGGGGCACTTGTCTGGGTAAGGGACACTGAGGATGGCGCCATTATTTCTGCCGCCCCTTTTCTCACCTGCTTCAGATCCAGGATTTTGCGGCTTATTTGCACCTTGTCCAGGTTCTGATCCAGGAGGACACGGAGAGGAGGGGTCTCCTCCTGCAGAGACAGTATTATATATATACACACACACACACATAGCATATTACGAGGTGAACCATAAAATGTGAAGAGAAATCAGTATAAAAAAGATGGCGGTGCGCGGCGTGCGACTCTGGCCCTCAGATGGGGGCGCTCACAGCTTTCCATTATCTTCCAGACACTTCATGAACGTCCGCACTGACACCGCTCGCTCCCGGGCTCCACGGCTGCAGGACACCTCCATCTCTTC